>NC_058089.1:86560768-86898673 GCF_014858855.1 Bufo gargarizans | reverse complement strand
CCCGGGTATACGGAGTCGACGTGGCTCTTGACACCCTCGTGACAGATATATTTATATTATTATTATTTAACAGATTACTGCACTTCTTTCGGAATTGCGACAAAAATACACTCAACATTCAAACATGGAATGCTTCCCTCACAATCCAGCTAGAAGAGGAAACGAACATAGAGTTTGATGAAGAGCCGGAGGATACCCGAGTTGGAAACACCAATTGGTGTACATGTTCAAGATGTCATATAATGCCAACTTTTGTTGAGTCCATCTGTTGCCAAGAAATCCAAAATGCTGAACCCTTCATTTTGGACTGTTGATGTATAACACTTCATGAGTATTTTAATTTATACTGCCAACGAGAAGACCTTTTGAATATCAATTTACGTGCCCTTGGACAAGTTCGGACACCAACTGCGGATAGAGATCTCAACCGGTAATTTGTTCATCGAATAGAATTATTCTAGTTGTAAATAGTTTGCATATTGTATCTGTCGGACGCCAGTGCCATGGCCATAAAAATTCCGGGCCACAGGGCATGGGCACATAGAGTTTGGAAGCCGCAAGGGAATCTAAGCCCCATTCTGTGATCCCTCCATACCGCCCGAAAAAAAAAAAAAAGAGTGTTTTTTCGTTGAGCAAGTTTGGAACTGAACCTCTGAAAGCAATCTGTAGTGCTTCTCAATTTTTCCTTCCATCCATCCGTTCTGCATATATGAATTTAGGTAGACATTGAAATGAATCGGTTTGCATATGAGATGCAGAAGGAGTACTGACCCATGCCCTTTATATTGGGGATCCTCAAATGCAGTCCACAATATGGCCAGGGGAACCTTACACCCATGTGAAGCCGCCCTAAGGGGAATAATAAAATGAGCAGAGGATATCCCTTTGTCACAGTCACATTCTTGGTTATAAATAGATGATGGGATAGATCTCTGTACTGAACCCTGATATATTTATAAATAAAAATTAGATCTCCCCTCAGTCGTCTTTTTTCTTCATTTTTTCAACCTTAAATTTGATAATCTTTCAAGCAGGGCCGGTGCAAGGATCTTTTACGCACTAGGCAAAATAATAGTTTGCCCCCCCCTCCCCCATGTGACATAACAATGCACCACCCATATGATCTGCCATATTAAAGGGCTCCTGCAGCTTATTTAAACTGATGATCTATCCTCTGGATAGATCATCAGCATCTGATCGGCGGGGGTCTGACTCCCGGGACCCCCGCAGATCAGCTGTTTGAGAAGGCAGCGGCGCTGGCAGTAGCACCACAGCCTTCTCTCTGTTTACCGCAGGCCCAGTGATGTCATGACTTGTATCACTGGCCTGTGTGGAGCAAAACTTGTGGAGCTTTAGTTTCCTGTACCCGGGCAGACTGACAGGAAGTGCACACTGTGTGCACACTTGATGTCGGTCCGGCCGGGTACAGGAGACAGATCCACTCATGGACGCGCCAGACGGGGCAGTGCTGCAGCCGCCTGAGGCTCTATATAGAGCGCTTGGGCGGCTGCAGCATGAGGGGTGGCCAAAGCTCCTAGCGGCGCCCCTTCCCAAGGGGCGCTCTATGCGGCTGCCTAGTCAGCCTATAGGACGCACTGTCCCTGCTTTCAGGGCACTGCAGATTCACCATTCCCATTATTAATTTAGTTGCCCTCCTCTGAACCCTCTCCAGCTCTGCTATGTCTGCCTTGTTCACAGGAGCCCAGAACTGTACACAGTACTCCATGTGTGGTCTGAATAGCGATTTGTAAAGTTGTAAGATTATGTTCACATCAAGGTCTGCTATTAAATATTAATAATAATAATGTTTTGCTAATTTTTTAATGGGATACGGCGTAAGACAGCATACCGTTTTTTCAAAACTTGGGTACATGGATACCTTGGTGTTGGAAACCGCAAACCTATACCCTCTTGTGTAGTCTATCTTATCCGAAATACCTTTCCAGATCCAGAGGACCAGTACTTGGGTTTCAAAGAAAGTTCAGATTACCCTGCAGAGTTTTTAGCTTTGGAATAAATACATTTTTAAAGATAAAAATGTGAATGTTCAAAGTCTATTGTGACGGCTTTTATACTTTTTCTGTTTAGAAACAGTAAACGTTACTCATAGAATGTTTTATTAGAATGTTATTTTGTTTTGGCTGTGGCATGCATGACAAATAAAAAAATATATAGTTGTTATTGGTGTTACAGACAATGGGGGTATATTGCTAGAATATGCCCCCATTGTCTGTTATGTTATGGTCCCACCAGTGGTACGCGCACCTATATCGAGAACATGGCCACTTTAAGTGAATGAGACCGCACTCCGCATGTGCGACCCAGGCTCCAATTCACCTATATGTAGCCAATGGCAATAGGCGAGTAAACGCGCTCGGCTATTGTCGGCTGTCTCCTAGGAAAGTGAAGGAGGGTGGCCGTGCATGCGCAGTACGCCCTCCTTCACTTACGGGCCACTTTCTCGATATAGGTGTGCGTACCAGCGGTGGTACCTGAAACTAACAGACAATGGGGGCATATCCTAGCAATATGACCCCATTGTCTGAAATGGGAATAACCATTTAATATTTACATTTTATACACATTTCGTATTCAAATTCTTGGATTTTTTAAATCTTGAATTCAATATTATTAAACAGATGTGTGAACAAACAACAGAGAATATTTGTCAAAAGAAACTTGTATTTAATTTACATATTTTGAAAAATAAAAATTATTTAACAATGTAGTTTTTTTTGTAAACAAAATTTAAGACAATAGCAAGACAATAGCGATAACTTAACAAATATTCACTAAACACATTTTATTATGAATAATTTATATAGAATAGTAAAAGTAATAATAAATAATCAAATTAAAGTATATAAAAAAATTCCTCTGCTTGAAATACACAGAGATATCTATCAGGAAATTGGAAGATGATGGTATTCTTTTATAAATTTTTGTACTTGATTCTAATTTCTTAAGATAATTTTTTATAGTTTCAAAAAACATATATAACAGTTGAACTAAACAGTGGTACAAATGAAAATTATTTTTGTTTTCTTCTTCTTGTAGTCATATTTATTATTACTTTAATAATATAGGATCTTTTGAAATTAGGATTTAAAAATTCCTCTTGTCCAAATGAGTCTTAGTTTTTTTTATATCCTCCTTGTTGGGTCTCTCCATGTTACTAATATTAGGAGGAAGTGAAGGAGCTCTTGAAGTCCAGTCTGAATCCAATTTTCCATTAGCAATTTTGAGAACATCATTGCACAATTTCTCCAGATACTTTACGGACATTTTCTCATGCTATCCAACGGGTATTGCCTTTTGGTAACACAATGTTGGTTCTGCGTGTGCCTAAAGGCTCCGTTTTTTTCTTCTCAACAGTTACAACTGCCTGTGTTCTACCGACGTTGTTATTATGTGTTAAGACGGCCAATTTAGTCCGCGCTTCCATACCGTCAATGGAGAAGTGTATCCTCTTTGTGCGATACTTTAATGCAAGGTTATGGAAATTCTCTAAAGCCCCTGTATGGCAGTTGTGTACCAGATGTTGAAGATCATTCGCTAGTTGCCGGCTATTTACAATCTTTTGAATCTGGAGATAAGGTGGTTTATCTTTTTGTAGCCAAAAAATTTTGTCATCATTTTCAACAACAATTTCGCCATGTGAACATTCGGAATACAACTCTCCATCCCACTGGTGTTGATCAATTAGATGGTGTAATAGCGATAGCCATTTTTCTTTCAAAAGTTCAGTGTTGTCATCGCAAGTTTGTATGCTCCACCAAAAATGCCTGATTATTTTTGGAATCCAAGGTGTTATCTCCTTACATAACTTTAATCTGCTTGCAGAAGTAAGCTTCTTTTTGAGTGACTTGGCATAATGCCATACATCAAACTGGTGTTTGATATTGGTAAATTCCTGTCTCATTTTATTTCTGATTCCCACATGCCGATCAGATGCAAATATTTTTATATTAGAATTTTTCATTTAGTAGTCGATCGAGAACAATCCCGAAGCCATGCTTCTCCATAGCAACAGATGAAGAACATTGAGTTCTTTGCACGACTTCAAAGTCTACTATTTTCAGAGTGACGGTGTCCATCATTGTGTACGCACAATATTTTGCATTATGTCCAGGGCTATCACACTGCCCGTCGCCTGCAATGCACAAATCTTTATGCAGAATTTCTTCTTTAATAGATTTTTTCTCAAGTTGCCAGGCCAAATCAATTGCAGGGAAAGGAAACTTACTTTGGTAACGGTAAAAACTTTTTTCGGAAATACTCAACAGGCCAAATATATTAAAAAGTTCTTTTACCTTATGAAAGTTCAGTCCACTAAACAAGATTGCAGCAGCGAGAAGTAAATTGCCCGCACCGTAATTAAAAATTTTTGGTTGGTTTTCAAAAACTTAAAATTTGTGACCGTTACCACAAGTTGCATTCACTGACATATAGGTTCCTTCAATATTCTTTTTAAAACTTTTAATAAGAAATGGACAGTCAACATCAAATTGACATTTTACCTTATACAAGAGATTGTCCAGGCATCATTCAAAAACTACAAGTTTATTTTCCAACACCAATTCTTTTTCTTCTGTAAAGTTGACCCATGGTGTTTGTTGTTTTTGAATATTTGAAAATGTATTGAATGAATTTAAGGTTTCGTTATCGTTAGATGTCAAGCTTTGATCATGTGGAATGTAAGTTTCATCCTTTTTCAAATTGTCTAACTCTTCTTCGGTAACACTAATGGATAAATTCATTAAATCATCTTCTATTGTTTTTTGTTGTGTATCTTGGAGAAGTATTTCAAAGTCTTCAGTCACTGGATCGATCTCATTAGGAAAAAATTATTTTTCCAAATTTAGCCTTTTCCTTAAAGGAAATGCAACTTCTTCTGTATGGTATTTTCTGGATAAATTTTTTATGGATTGTGGAGTAGAAGAAGTTATGGGTAACCTGAAAACCCTATTAGTCAAGTTTGGATTGGAGACAGTAGTGCATTCATACTCCTCCTTGAATGTGATGATACAATTACTGAAAGTGTAGTTGGTCTGTGTACTAGCATCTTTAAATTTACTCGACACTTGTGTGTCTTCATTAATTAAATCTTCCACTACTGTACTCGATTCAGAAGGTTCATTCAAAGCTAACACTTTTTTGCAGTCTCTCCTTCTTTTATACTGTTTTTTTTTTTTAAAGGATTCTGATATTATGCTTCCACCATCTTCAATTATTGGAAAAATTGTTGGTAAAGCATCTTTTTTAAGATATTTTTGGTGGTTAATCACTTCGTAGCAATCGGGTGTAAAATGACAAGAGCAGATTCCAATTTGTCCTTTTTCCTACCCTCAAGTATTTTGGTAACCATGCTGTTAATATCGTTGAATTTTTGTCTAGTCTGCTCTAGCCATGTTTGAATTCTTTGAAAATCAGGAGGAAAACGATGAAGAATAATGTTTTCACTTTGTCCTTTGCGACCTGTTTTGCTGAAACATTCATTTACAATGCAGGACGGCATTTTCTTGACTATACAAATCACACTATCCTAGGATAAAACAAAATTTTTTAAAAAAATATTATTTTAGTTTATAGGCTATTGTATAATAAATAAACATAAGTGACATCAATTAGAAGGCATCATTTTTCTCATACCTGTTAGTCAATGCGCCTCCAATGTTGACCAGGTTTACTATGTTGATTTTCATGCAATGCAAGATCACAGATGTTCTATGAAATCTGCAGATTGACGTACTTTATTGAGGTTGGATATAAGTTTATCTGATATTGATGACCTATACAGAATAAAATGGATATATAATTGGTATAACTCCTTCATCAGACACTAACATTCACTTCTCTCAATAAACTTACCTTTTACTGTTTTATTTTCATCCCCGAATAAAAATGGACTACTAAAGTACTAGTAGTTGTTTCCTAAAAACATTATAATGATAAAAAAAATTAGTTCTATTTGGTACATACATAATGTCAGAAATATAAGAATTTAATATAATGTACTTTGCTGTAATTCAAAAATTAAATTTGCAATCAGGAAATTGTATAATTGCTATATAGGTGCACATCTATAAATAATTTATATTGTTGCCTAACATCTGTGACTGACAGCAGTGGTGGTGAAACATCTGACTGACAGCAGTGTTGGCGTAATATATCTGGGTATGACAGCAGTGGTGGCGTAACATCTGACTGACAGCAGTGGTGGCGTAACATCTGTGACTGACAGCAGTGGTGGTGAAACATCTGACTGACAGCAGTGGTGGCGTAATATCTGTGACTGACAGCAGTGGTGGTGAAACATCTGACTGACAGCAGTGGTGGTGCAACATCTGCGACTGACAGCAGTGGTGGTGAAACATCTGACTGACAGCAGTGGTGGCGTAACATCTGACTGACAGCAGTGGTGGCGTAACATCTGGGTATGACAGCAGTGGTGGCGTAATATCTGGGTATGACAGCAGTGGTGGCGTAAGATTTGTGACTGACAGCAGTGGTGGTGAAACATCTGACTGACAGCAGTGGTGGTGACACATAAGGGAGGGGGTGCCTGCATTTGGGGGTGGGGGGGTGGAGAGGCCAAATGAGGTATGCTGCGTTTGAAAGGGGACACATATGTTGGTTCCAGCATTTGGGGGGGGGGCAATTGTGTGTGTGTTCCTGCCATGGAGGGGGTCACATATTGGGGGAGGAGGTCCTGACTATGATGGGTGTCCAGGCTTTGAGGAGGGCATAGATGGTGGAGGGGCATACATACAGATGGACTGAGTGTGGCAGACCGAGCTGCTCACATAACATTCTTTTCTTATTTTTATAAACTACTTTTTGCTCAATGGAAATGTATAAATCCAATAAAGCTTTACTTAATATAATAATACCTCATCTGCCCCAACAAATACTGATTTGTTTCCAGGAGGGAGGGTGGGGAAAGAAATCGCTGGCCGGCCTCACTGTGGCCGGCAGGCAGGCTGGAGAAAGCGTAGGGTGCAGCAGCGATCGGCTATCCTCTGCGCTTCCTCCCAGGCTGACTGAGGGAAGAGCGAGCATCGGACGACACTGGGCTCGGCGCATGCCCAGTGACGAGGATGAAGCTCCTGCCCTCAGTCTCCTGCTGATCGCACAGGCGCAGCCCTCAGTGGGTACTGCGCCTGTGCGAGAGTTCGTTCGGCGCGAGGGAGGGGGAGGAGAGGGAGGAGAGGCTGTGGCAGGCTGGGGGCGGTTAGACAGTGCAAGGAAGGCGGGCTGGGCACTGTAAGAGGGGCGTTACTGGGCTCACTAAGGGGAACAAACGCCCCTCTGGGCACCTTCAGGGCTAATTTGCATAACCATAAAAGTCGATTTTCTCATAAACTACTGGACGGATTACAAGATAGAAGAGCAAAGCCTATTCAAGGTAAGCTGTGCTGCATGACTGCTTTAAAATCCCTTTAACCTTTTATTCCCATACGGTATGTACCTCTCACAATGAGATTTTAGGATGTTTTTAAAGATATCCCATTTTGTGGCTGTATTTTTATTTGTGAGGACTTTGTCCCAGTTAGTTAGGCCTATGGCCTCTTAGTTGGCTAAATTTAGTTTTTTTGAAGTTTGGTACTTTTGTTCCTCCCTGAAGAAACACTGTTTTGAATGATAATTGGAAGGTTATTACTTTGTGGTCACCATTTCCCAGGTGTCCCCCAACCTGCACATCTGTTGCTCTGTCAGGCCTATTGGTTAATACTAAGTCCAGTATGGCCGTCCCTCTAGTCGGGTCCTGAACCAGTTGGGAAAGGTAAATATCTTTGGTTATTGCCAAGAACCTGTTTCCTTTATGAGATGTACAGCTTTCAGTTTCCCAGTCTATATCTGGTTAGTTGAAGTCCCCCATAATAACCACCTCATTATGATCTGCCGCCTCATCTATCTCATTTATTAGTAGATTTTCTGTGGACTCTGGTATATTAGGTGGTTTATAATAAACTCCTATTAGTAATTTATTATTGTTTTTGCCTCCATGTATTTCTACCCACAGTGACTCCACGTGTTCGTGTCCCTCACTTATATCTTCTCGGGCTGTGGGCTTTAGACCGGACTTTACATAAAGGCAGCCCCCTCTCCGGTTTTGGCGATCCTTTATAAACAGACTGTAACCCTGTACATTATCTGCCCAGTCATAGCTATCATCCAGCCATGTCTCATTTATTCCCACTATGTCATAGTCCTCCTCACTAGAGTTGAGCGAACACCTGGATGTTCGGGTTCGAGAAGTTCGGCCGAACATCCCGGAAATGTTCGGGTTCGGGATCCGAACCCGATCCGAACTTCGTCCCGAACCCGAACCCCATTGAAGTCAATGGGGACCCGAACTTTTCGGCACTAAAAAGGCTGTAAAACAGCCCAGGAAAGAGCTAGAGGGCTGCAAAAGGCAGCAACATGTAGGTAAATCCCCTGCAAACAAATGTGGATAGGGAAATGAATTAAAATAAAAATTAAATAAATAAAAATTAACCAAAATCAATTGGAGAGAGGTTCCATAGCAGAGAATCTGGCTTCCCGTCACCCACCACTGGAACAGTCCATTCTCAGATATTTAGGCCCCGGCACCCAGGCAGAGGAGAGAGGTCCCGTAACAGAGAATCTGTCTTCATGTCAGCAGAGAATTAGTCTGCATGTCATAGCAGAGAATCAGGCTTCACGTCAGCCACCACTGCAACAGTCCATTGGCATATATTTAGGCCCAGCACCCAGGCAGAGGAGGGAGGTCCCGTAACAGAGAATCTGTCTTCATGTCAGCAGAGAATTAGTCTGCATGTCATAGCAGAGAATGAGGCTTCACGTCAGCCACCACTGCAACAGTCCATTGGCATATATTTAGGCCCAGCACCCAGGCAGAGGAGAGAGGTCCCGTAACAGAGAATCTGTCTTCATGTCAGCAGAGAATCAGTCTGCATGTCATAGCAGAGAATGAGGCTTCACGTCAGCCACCACTGCAACAGTCCATTGGCATATATTTAGGCCCAGCACCCAGGCAGAGGAGGGAGGTCCCGTAACAGAGAATCTGTCTTCATGTCAGCAGAGAATTAGTCTGCATGTCATAGCAGAGAATGAGGCTTCACGTCAGCCACCACTGCAACAGTCCATTGGCATATATTTAGGCCCAGCACCCAGGCAGAGGAGGGAGGTCCCGTAACAGAGAATCTGTCTTCATGTCAGCAGAGAATTAGTCTGCATGTCATAGCAGAGAATGAGGCTTCACGTCAGCCACCACTGCAACAGTCCATTGGCATATATTTAGGCCCAGCACACACACAGGCAGAGGAGAGAGGTCCCGTAACAGAGAATCTGGCTTCATGTCAGCAGAGAATCAGTCTGCATGTCATAGCAGAGAATGAGGCTTCACGTCAGCCACCACTGCAACAGTCCATTGGCATATATTTAGGCCCAGCACACACACAGGCAGAGGAGAGAGGTCCCGTAACAGAGAATCTGTCTTCATGTCAGCAGAGAATCAGTCTGCATGTCATAGCAGAGAATGAGGCTTCACGTCAGCCACCACTGCAACAGTCCATTGGCATATATTTAGGCCCAGCACCCAGGCAGAGGAGGGAGGTCCCGTAACAGAGAATCTGTCTTCATGTCAGCAGAGAATTAGTCTGCATGTCATAGCAGAGAATGAGGCTTCACGTCAGCCACCACTGCAACAGTCCATTGGCATATATTTAGGCCCAGCACACACACAGGCAGAGGAGAGAGGTCCCGTAACAGAGAATCTGGCTTCATGTCAGCAGAGAATCAGTCTGCATGTCATAGCAGAGAATGAGGCTTCACGTCACCCACCACTGCAACAGTCCATTGGCATATATTTAGGCCCAGCACACACACAGGCAGAGGAGAGAGGTCCCGTAACAGAGAATCTGGCTTCATGTCAGCAGAGAATCAGTCTGCATGTCATAGCAGAGAATGAGGCTTCACGTCAGCCACCACTGCAACAGTCCATTGGCATATATTTAGGCCCAGCACACACACAGGCAGAGGAGAGAGGTCCCGTAACAGAGAATCTGTCTTCATGTCAGCAGAGAATCAGTCTGCATGTCATAGCAGAGAATGAGGCTTCACGTCAGCCACCACTGCAACAGTCCATTGGCATATATTTAGGCCCAGCACCCAGGCAGAGGAGGGAGGTCCCGTAACAGAGAATCTGTCTTCATGTCAGCAGAGAATTAGTCTGCATGTCATAGCAGAGAATGAGGCTTCACGTCAGCCACCACTGCAACAGTCCATTGGCATATATTTAGGCCCAGCACACACACAGGCAAAGGAGAGAGGTCCCGTAACAGAGAATCTGGCTTCATGTCAGCAGAGAATCAGTCTGCATGTCATAGCAGAGAATGAGGCTTCACGTCAGCCACCACTGCAACAGTCCATTGGCATATATTTAGGCCCAGCACACACACAGGCAGAGGAGAGAGGTCCCGTAACAGAGAATCTGTCTTCATGTCAGCAGAGAATCAGTCTGCATGTCATAGCAGAGAATCAGGCTTCACGTCAGCCACCACTGCAACAGTCCATTGTCATAAATTTAGGCCCAGCACCCAGGCAGAGGAGAGAGGTCCCGTAACAGACAATCTGGCTTCATGTCAGCAGAGAATTAGTCTGCATGTCATAGCAGAGAATGAGGCTTCACGTCAGCCACCACTGCAACAGTCCATTGGCATATATTTAGGCCTAGCACACAGGCAGAGGAGAGAGGTCCCGTAACAGACAATCTGGCTTCATGTCAGCAGAGAATCAGTCTGCATGTCATAGCAGAGAATGAGGCTTCACGTCACCCACCACTGCAACAGTCCATTGGCATATATTTAGGCCTAGCACACAGGCAGAGCAGAGAGGTCCCGTAACAGACGATCTGGCTTCATGTCAGCAGAGAATCAGTCTGCATGTCATAGCAGAGAATGAGGCTTCACGTCACCCACCACTGCAACAGTCCATTGGCATATATTTAGGCCTAGCACACAGGCAGAGCAGAGAGGTCCCGTAACAGACGATCTGGCTTCATGTCAGCAGAGAATCAGTCTGCATGTCATAGCAGAGAATGAGGCTTCACGTCACCCACCACTGCAACAGTCCATTGGCATATATTTAGGCCTAGCACACAGGCAGAGCAGAGAGGTCCCGTAACAGACGATCTGGCTTCATGTCAGCAGAGAATCAGTCTGCATGTCATAGCAGAGAATGAGGCTTCACGTCACCCACCACTGCAACAGTCCATTGGCATATATTTAGGCCTAGCACACAGGCAGAGCAGAGAGGTCCCGTAACAGACAATCTGGCTTCATGTCAGCAGAGAATCAGTCTGCATGTCATAGCAGAGAATCAGGCTTCACGTCAGCCACCACTGCAACAGTCCATTGTCATAAATTTAGGCCCAGCACCCAGGCAGAGGAGAGAGGTCCCGTAACAGACAATCTGGCTTCATGTCAGCAGAGAATTAGTCTGCATGTCATAGCAGAGAATCAGGCTTCATGTCAGCCACCACTGCAACAGTCCATTGGCATATATTTAGGCCTAGCACACAGGCAGAGGAGAGGTTCATTCAACTTTGGGTAGCCTCGCAATATAATGGTAAAATGAAAATAAAAATAGGATTGAATGAGGAAGTGCCCTGGAGTCCAATAATATATGGTTATGGGGAGGTAGTTAATGTCTAATCTGGACAAGGGACGGACAGGTCCTGTGGGATCCATGCCTGGTTCATTTTTATGAACGTCAGCTTGTCCACATTGGCTGTAGACAGGCGGCTGCGTTTGTCTGTAATGACGCCCCCTGCCGTGCTGAATACACGTTCAGACAAAACGCTGGCTGCCGGGCAGGCCAGCACCTCCAAGGCATAAAAGGCTAGCTCTGGCCACGTGGACAATTTAGAGACCCAGAAGTTGAATGGGGCCGAACCATCAGTCAGTACGTGGAGGGGTGTGCACACGTACTGTTCCACCATGTTAGTGAAATGTTGCCTCCTGCTAACACGTTGCGTATCAGGTGGTGGTGCAGTTAGCTGTGGCGTGTTGACAAAAGTTTTCCACATCTCTGCCATGCTAACCCTGCCCTCAGAGGAGCTGGCCGTGACACAGCTGCCTTGGCGACCTCTTGCTCCTCCTCTGCCTTGGCCTTGGGCTTCCACTTGTTCCCCTGTGACATTTGGGAATGCTCTCAGTAGCGCGTCTACCAACGTGCGCTTGTACTCGCGCATCTTCCTATCACGCTCCAGTGCAGGAAGTAAGGTGGGCACATTGTCTTTGTAGCGTGGATCCAGCAGGGTGGCAACCCAGTAGTCCGCACAGGTTAAAATGTGGGCAACTCTGCTGTCGTTGCGCAGGCACTGCAGCATGTAGTCGCTCATGTGTGCCAGGCTGCCCAGGGGTAAGGACAAGCTGTCCTCTGTGGGAGGCGTATCGTCATCGTCCTGCCTTTCCCCCCAGCCACGCACCAGTGATGGACCCGAGCTGCGTTGGGTGCCACCCCGCTGTGACCATGCTTCATCCTCATCCTCCTCCACCTCCTCCTCATCCTCGTCCTCCTCGTCCTCCAGTAGTGGGCCCTGGCTGGCCACATTTGTACCTGGCCTCTGCTGTTGCCAAAAACCTCCCTCTGAGTCACTTCGAAGAGACTGGCCTGAAAGTGCTAAAAATGACCCCTCTTCCTCCTCCTCCTCCTCCTCCTCCTGGGCCACCTCCTCTTCCATCATCGCCCTAAGTGTTTTCTCAAGGAGACATAGAAGTGGTATTGTAACGCTGATAACGGTGTCATCGCCACTGGCCATGTTGGTGGAGTACTCGAAACAGCGCAACAGGGCACACAGGTCTCGCATGGAGGCCCAGTCATTGGTGGTGAAGTGGTGCTGTTCTGTAGTGCGACTGACCCGTGCGTGCTGCAGCTGAAACTCCACTATGGCCTGCTGCTGCTCGCACAGTCTGTCCAGCATGTGCAAGGTGGAGTTCCACCTGGTGGGCACGTCGCATATGAGGCGGTGAGCGGGAAGGCCGAAGTTACGCTGTAGCGCAGACAGGCGAGCAGCAGCAGGATGTGAACGCCGGAAGCGCGAACAGACGGCCCGCACTTTATGCAGCAGCTCTGACATGTCGGGGTAGTTGTGAATGAACTTCTGCACCACCAAATTCAGCACATGCGCCAAGCAAGGGATGTGCGTCAAATTGGCTAGTCCCAGAGCTGCAACGAGATTTCGCCCATTATCACACACCACCAGGCCGGGCTTGAGGCTCACCGGCAGCAACCACTCGTCGGTCTGTTGTTCAATACCCCGCCACAACTCCTGTGCGGTGTGGGGCCTGTCCCCCAAACATATGAGTTTCAGAATGGCCTGCTGACGTTTACCCCGGGCTGTGCTGAAGTTGGTGGTGAAGGTGTGTGGCTGACTGGATGAGCAGGTGGAAGAAGAGGAGGAGGAAGCCGAGAAGGAGGAGGTGGCAACAGGAGGCAAAGAATGTTGCCCTGCGATCCTTGGCGGCGGAAGGACGTGCGCCAAACAGCTCTCCGCCTGGGGCCCAGCTGCCACTACATTTACCCAGTGTGCAGTTAGGGAGATATAGCGTCCCTGGCCGTGCTTACTGGTCCACGTATCTGTGGTTAGGTGGACCTTGCTACAGATGGCGTTGCGCAGTGCACACTTGATTTTATCGGATACTTGGTTGTGCAGGGAAGGCACGGCTCTCTTGGAGAAGTAGTGCCGGCTGGGAACAACATACTGTGGGACAGCAAGCGACATGAGCTGTTTGAAGCTGTCTGTGTCCACCAGCCTAAATGACAGCATTTCATAGGCCAGTAGTTTAGAAATGCTGGCATTCAGGGCCAGGGATCGAGGGTGGCTAGGTGGGAATTTACGCTTTCTATCAAATGTTTGTGAGATGGAGAGCTGAACGCTGGCGTGTGACATGGTTGAGACGCTTGGTGACGGAGGTGGTGGTGGTGGTGTTGGTGGTACATCCCCTGTTTGCTGGGCGGCAGGTGCCAACGTTCCTCCAGAGGCGGAGGAAGAGGCCGAGGCGGCAGCAGCAGAATAGGCCGAGGCGGCAGCAGCAGAAGAGGTAGCAGGGGGAGCCTGAGTGACTTCCTTGGTTTTAAGGTGTTTACTCCACTGCAGTTCATGCTTTGCATGCAGGTGCCTGGTCATGCAGGTTGTGCTCAGGTTCAGAACGTTAATGCCTCGCTTCAGGCTCTGATGGCACAGCGTGCAAACCACTCGGGTCTTGTCGTCAGCACATTGTTTGAAGAAGTGCCATGCCAGGGAACTCCTTGAAGCTGCCTTTGGGGTGCTCGGTCCCAGATGGCGGCGGTCAGTAGCAGGCGGAGTCTCTTGGCGGCGGGTGTTCTGCTTTTGCCCACTGCTCCCTCTTTTGCTACGCTGTTGGCTCGGTCTCACCACTGCCTCTTCCTCCGAACTGTGAAAGTCAGTGGCACGACCTTCATTCCATGTGGGGTCTAGGACCTCATCGTCCCCTGCATCGTCTTCCACCCAGTCTTGATCCCTGACCTCCTGTTCAGTCTGCACACTGCAGAAAGACGCAGCAGTTGGCACCTGTGTTTCGTCATCATCAGAGACATGCTGAGGTGGTATTCCCATGTCCTCATCATCAGGAAACATAAGTGGTTGTGCGTCAGTGCATTCTATGTCTTTCACCGCTGGGGAAGGGCTAGGTGGATGCCCTTGGGAAACCCTGCCAGCGGAGTCTTCAAACAGCATAAGAGACTGCTGCATAACTTGAGGCTGAGACAGTTTCCCTGGTATGCATGGGGGTGATGTGACAGACTGATGGGGTTGGTTTTCAGGCGCCATCTGTGCGCTTTCTGCAGAAGACTGGGTGGGAGATAATGTGAACGTGCTGGATCCACTGTCGGCCACCCAATTGACTAATGCCTGTACCTGCTCAGGCCTTACCATCCTTAGAACGGCATTGGGCCCCACCATATATCGCTGTAAATTCTGGCGGCTACTGGGACCTGAGGTAGTTGGTACACTAGGACGTGTGGCTGTGGCAGAACGGCCACGTCCTCTCCCAGCACCAGAGGGTCCACTAACACCACCACGACCATGTCCACGTCCGCGTCCCTTACTAGATGTTTTTCTCATTGTTATGGTTCACCACAACAACAAATATATTATTTGGCACAATGTATTGTATTCAAATTCAGCGGGATATAAATTTGAGGCCTAGTATTTAGGCGCTGGGTGACCGGTATGGATTTAGTGACAGAATTAGACTTGGAAATGCACAGAAGCGTGTGTGTGTGAAGTTATTCTGAATGACCCAATGTGCACCTTGAATATTATATACCCTTTTAGGGATAGATTTCAAATAGCTCTGATATAGCAGAAACCACTAAATTATGAAATTGCTAAATTGGGAATTGTATTTCAACCCAGAACAAAAAATGTGCTTTGACGGACACTAAATAACTTTCCCAGCCACAACAGGACAGCGTTAACGAGAGATTTAGCAGGATATAAATTTGAGGCCTAGTATTTAGGCGCTGGGTGACAGGTATGGGTTTAGTGACAGAATTAGACTTGGAAATACACAGTAGCGGGTGTGTGTGAAGTTATTCTGAATGACCCAATGTGCACCTTGAATATTATATACCCTTTTAGGGATAGATTTCAAATAACTCTGATATAGCAGAAACCACTAAATTATGAAATTGTTAAATTGGGAATTGTATTTAAACCCAGAACAAGAAATGTGCTTGAACGGACACTAAATAACTCGCCCAGCTACAGCACTAACGACAGATTTAGCTGGATATGAATTTGAGGCCTAGTATTTAGGCGCTGGGTGACAGGTATGGGTTTAGTGACAGAATTAGACTTGGAAATGCACAGTAGCGGGTGTGTGAAGTTATTCTGAATGTCCCTATGTGCACCTTCAATATGATCTACCCTTTTAGGGATAGATTTCAAATAGCTCTGATATAGCAGAAACCACTAAATTATGAAATTGCTAAATTGGGAATTGTATTTCAACCCAGAACAAGAAATGTGCTTGAACGGACACTAAATAACTCGCCCAGCTACAGCACTAACGACAGATTTAGCTGGATATGAATTTGAGGCCTAGTATTTAGGCGCTGGGTGACAGGTATGGGTTTAGTGACAGAATTAGACTTGGAAATGCACAGTAGCGGGTGTGTGAAGTTATTCTGAATGTCCCTATGTGCACCTTCAATATGATCTACCCTTTTAGGGATAGATTTCAAATAGCTCTGATATAGCAGAAACCACTAAATTATGAAATTGTTAAATTGGGAATTGTATTTAAACCCAGAACAAGAAATGTGCTTGAACGGACACTAAATAACTCGCCCAGCTACAGCACTAACGACAGATTTAGCTGGATATGAATTTGAGGCCTAGTATTTAGGCGCTGGGTGACAGGTATGGGTTTAGTGACAGAATTAGACTTGGAAATGCACAGTAGCGGGTGTGTGAAGTTATTCTGAATGTCCCTATGTGCACCTTCAATATGATCTACCCTTTTAGGGATAGATTTCAAATAGCTCTGATATAGCAGAAACCACTAAATTATGAAATTGCTAAATTGGGAATTGTATTTCAACCCAGAACAAGAAATGTGCTTGAACGGACACTAAATAACTCGCCCAGCTACAGCACTAACGACAGATTTAGCTGGATATGAATTTGAGGCCTAGTATTTAGGCGCTGGGTGACAGGTATGGGTTTAGTGACAGAATTAGACTTGGAAATGCACAGTAGCGGGTGTGTGAAGTTATTCTGAATGTCCCTATGTGCACCTTAAATATGATCTACCCTTTTAGGGATAGATTTCAAATAGCTCTGATATAGCAGAAACCACTAAATTATGAAATTGCTAAATTGGGAATTGTATTTCAACCCAGAACAAGAAATGTGCTTGAACGGACACTAAATAACTCGCCCAGCTACAGCACTAAGGACAGATTTAGCTGGATATAAATTTGAGGCCTAGTATTTAGGCGCTGGGTGACAGGTATGGGTTTAGTGACAGAATTAGACTTGGAAATACACAGTAGCGGGTGTGTGTGAAGTTATTCTGAATGACCCAATGTGCACCTTGAATATTATATACCCTTTTAGGGATAGATTTCAAATAGCTCTGATATAGCAGAAACCACTAAATTATGAAATTGCTAAATTGGGAATTGTATTTCAACCCAGAACAAAAAATGTGCTTTGACGGACACTAAATAACTTTCCCAGCCACAACAGGACAGCGTTAACGAGAGATTTAGCGGGATATAAATTTGAGGCCTAGTATTTAGGCGCTGCGTGACAGGTATGGGTTTAGTGACAGAATTAGACTTGGAAATACACAGTAGCGGGTGTGTGTGAAGTTATTCTGAATGACCCAATGTGCACCTTGAATATTATATACCCTTTTAGGGATAGATTTCAAATAGCTCTGATATAGCAGAAACCACTAAATTATGAAATTGCTAAATTGGGAATTGTATTTCAACCCAGAACAAAAAATGTGCTTTGACGGACACTAAATAACTTTCCCAGCCACAACAGGACAGCGTTAACGAGAGATTTAGCGGGATATAAATTTGAGGCCTAGTATTTAGGCGCTGCGTGACAGGTATGGGTTTAGTGACAGAATTAGACTTGGAAATACACAGTAGCGGGTGTGTGTGAAGTTATTCTGAATGACCCAATGTGCACCTTGAATATTATATACCCTTTTAGGGATAGATTTCAAATAGCTCTGATATAGCAGAAACCACTAAATTATGAAATTGCTAAATTGGGAATTGTATTTCAACCCAGAACAAGAAATGTGCTTGAACGGACACTAAATAACTCGCCCAGCTACAGCACTAACGACAGATTTAGCTGGATATGAATTTGAGGCCTAGTATTTAGGCGCTGGGTGACAGGTATGGGTTTAGTGACAGAATTAGACTTGGAAATGCACAGTAGCGGGTGTGTGAAGTTATTCTGAATGTCCCTATGTGCACCTTCAATATGATCTACCCTTTTAGGGATAGATTTCAAATAGCTCTGATATAGCAGAAACCACTAAATTATGAAATTGCTAAATTGGGAATTGTATTTCAACCCAGAACAAGAAATGTGCTTGAACGGACACTAAATAACTCGCCCAGCTACAGCACTAACGACAGATTTAGCTGGATATGAATTTGAGGCCTAGTATTTAGGCGCTGGGTGACAGGTATGGGTTTAGTGACAGAATTAGACTTGGAAATGCACAGTAGCGGGTGTGTGTGAAGTTATTCTGAATGACCCTATGTGCACCTTGAATATTATATACCCTTTTAGGGATAGATTTCAAATAGCTCTGATACAGCAGAAACCACTAAATTTTTAAATTGCTAAATTGGGAATTGTATTTCAACCCAGAACAAAAAATGTGCTTTGACGGACACTAAATAACTTTCCCAGCCACAACAGGACAGCGGTAACGAGAGATTTAGCGGGATATAAATTTGAGGCCTAGTATTTAGGCGCTGGGTGACCGGTATGGATTTACTGACAGAATTAGACTGGGATATGGCCAAAAAATAACCACACTATTGCTGGTTAAATGCACTTGGTGATGGGCGCAGCTTGCCCCTGATGTAGTATATGGCCAAAAAATGAACAGACTATTGCTGGTTAAATGCACTTGGTGTCACAGCTTGACCAACCACACTACTGAGGGTTAAATGCACTTGGTGACGGGCGCAGCTTGCCCCTGATGTAGTATATGGCCAAAAAATGAACAGACTATTGCTGGTTAAATGCACTTGGTGACGGGCGCAGCTTGCCCCTGATTTAGTATATGGCCAAAAAATGAACAGACTATTGCTGGTTAAATGCACTTGGTGTGATAGCTTGACCAACCACACTACTGAGGGTTAAATGCACTTGGTGACGGGCGCAGCTTGCCCCTGATGTAGTATATGGCCAAAAATAAACAGACTATTGCTGGTTAAATGCACTTGGTGTGACAGCTTCACCCTGATGTAGGCTTTAGCCAAAAAACAAACGCACCATTGAGGGTTAAATGCACTTGGTGACAGGTGCAGCTTGCCCCTGATGTAGTATATGGCCAAAAAATAAACAGACTATTGCTGGTTAAATGCACTTGGTGTGACAGCTTCACCCAGATGTAGGCTTTAGCCAAAAAACAACCACACCATTGAGGGTTAAATGCACTTGGTCGCAGCTTGTGCTGGCGCACCACAAGACACAAAATGGCCGCCGATCACCCCAGAAAAATGTGACTGACAAACGGTCTGGGCAGCCTAAAAACAGTGAGCAATTGAGGATCAGCAGCTCAATGATCCACAGCTGCAGATCGATCAGTTAATCAAGTCCTTTGGAGGAGTTAATCTGCCTAATCTCGCCCTACTGTCGCAGCCGCAACCTCTCCCTACGCTAATCAGAGCAGAGTGACGGGCGGCGCTATGTGACTCCAGCTTAAATAGAGGCTGGGTCACATGGTGCTCTGGCCAATCACAGCCATGCCAATAGTAGGCATGGCTGTGATGGCCTCTTGGGGCAAGTAGTATGACGCTTGTTGATTGGCTGCTTTGCAGCCTTTCAAAAAGCGCCAAGAAAGCGTCACAAAAGCGCGAAGAAAGCGACGAACACCGAACCCGAACCCGGACTTTTACGAAAATGTCCGGGTTCGGGTCCGTGTCACGGACACCCCAAAATTCGGTACGAACCCGAACTATACAGTTCGAGTTCGCTCATCCCTACTCCTCACACATCACTAATTCCAGTTCCCCAGTTTTATTAGTCAGGCTTCTGGCATTAGTATACAGGTCCTTCTAAAAAAAATTGTATATTGTGATAAAGTTCATTATTTTCTGTAATGTACTGATAAACATTAGACTTTCATATATTTTAGATTCATTACACACAACTGAAGTAGTTCAAGCCTTTTTATTGTTTTAATATTGATGATTTTGGCATACAGCTCATGAAAACCCAAAATTCCTATCTAAAAAAATTAGCATATCATGAAAAGGTTCTCTAAACGAGCTATTAACCTAATCATCTGAATCAACTAATTAACTCTAAACACCTGCAAAAGATTCCTGAGGCTTTTAAAAACTCCCAGCCTGGTTCATTACTCAAAACAGCAATCATGGGTAAGACTGCCGACCTGACTGCTGTCCAGAAGGCCATCATTGACACCCTCAAGCAAGAGGGTAAGACACAGAGAGAAATTTCTGAACGAATAGGCTGTTCCCAGAGTGCTGTATCAAGGCACCTCAGTGGGAAGTCTGTGGGAAGGAAGAAGTGTGGCAGAAAACGCTGCACAACGAGAAGAGGTGACCGGACCCTGAGGAAGATTGTGGAGAAGGACCGATTCCAGACCTTGGGGGACCTGCGGAAGCAGTGGACTGAGTCTGGAGTAGAAACATCCAGAGCCACCGTGTGCAGGAAATGGGCTACAGGTGCCGCATTCCCCAGGTCAAGCCACTTTTGAACCAGAAACAGCGGCAGAAGCGCCTGACCTGGGCTACAGAGAAGCAGCACTGGACTGTTGCATGTCATTCGGAAATCAAGGTGCCAGAGTCTGGAGGAAGACTGGGGAGAGGGAAATGCCAAAATGCCTGAAGTCCAGTGTCAAGTACCCACAGTCAGTGATGGTCTGGGGTGCCATGTCAGCTGCTGGTGTTGGTCCACTGTGTTTTATCAAGGGCAGGGTCAATGCAGCTAGCTATCAGGAGATTTTGGAGCACTTCATGCTTCCATCTGCTGAAAAGCTTTATGGAGATGAAGATATTATTTTCCAGCACGACCTGGCACCTGCTCACAGTGCCAAAACCACTGGTAAATGGTTTACTGACCATGGTATTACTGTGCTCAATTGGCCTGCCAACTCTCCTGACCTGAACCCCATAGAGAATCTGTGGGATATTGGGAAGAGAAAGTTGAGAGACGCAAGACCCAACACTCTGGATGAGCTTAAGGCCGCTATCGAAGCATCCTGGGCCTCCATAACACCTCAGCAGTGCCACAGGCTGATTGCCTCCATGCCACGCCGCATTGAAGCAGTCATTTCTGCAAAAGGATTCCCGACCAAGTATTGAGTGCAGAACTGAACATAATTATTTGAAGGTTGACTTTTTTTTGTATTAAAAACACTTTTCTTTTATTGGTCGGATGAAATATGCAAATTTTTTTAGATAGGAAATTTGGGTTTTCATGAGCTGTATGCCAAAATCATCAATATTAAAACAATAAAAGGCTTGAACTACTTCAGTTGTGTGTAATGAACCTAAAATATATGAAAGTCTAATGTTTATCAGTACATTACAGAAAATAATGAACTTTATCACAATATGCAAATTTTTTTAGAAGGACCTGTACAGACATTTGAGAGTTTTTTTGTTTTTTTTTGCCTTCCTCTGGATCAACTTGCAGGTTGGACAAATGTCTTTTTTCGGCCTTATGTACTATGTTACTATTAGGGATCGACCAATATAGATTTTTTAGAGCCGATACCGATAATCTGTGAACTTTCAGGCCGATAGCCGATAATTTATACCGATATTCTGTGAATTTTCATTTTTGAAAAAAAAAAATCCTACACAAATCTGCAGAAAATCTGCTGAAATCTTTGTTTTTCATTTATACTTAATATTTTGGTCCATGTGTGTTTTGCGGACCCACGGATCCGCAAAACACGGACATCGGCAATGTGCGTTCCGCATTTTGCAGACCGCACATCGCCGGCACTTAATAGAAAATGCCTAATCTTGTCCGGACAAGAATAGGACAAGAATAGGAAATGTTCTATTTTTTTCAGGAACGGAATTGCGGACCCATATAAATGAATGAGTCCGAAATTCCGTTCCGCAAAATGCGGAACAAAATTGCGGATGTGTGAATGGACCCTTAGGGACTAGAACCCTTGCCCTATTCACCCCGATAGAGCTCTATCAGGGTGAATAGGACCTCACACTCTCCTGTGCATAGTGCACACAGCAGCAGGGAGCCGACTATGGCAGTCAGGGCTTCAGTAGCATCCTGGCTGCCATGGTAACCGATCGGAGCCCCAGACTTACACTGCTTGGGCTCCGATGGGAACTGCCACTGAGGAGGAGGGGAGGGGACCCTGTGGCCACTGCCACCAATGATTAATACTGACCATAGACTGCCCAGCTCCTGAAGACGTACTCGGCGAAACATGTCGGGGGGCAGATTCTAAGTTATAGTATTAGCTCAGGTAGTGAGCATAATGGAATAAATACAGCTAACAGAGCAAATCAATAGAAGCATCCGTGGGAGCGCGCAGCCAGAGATGCTATTCAAGAGTGTATAGAATCTCAGCGAGACCGCCGCTCACCCTGAAAGTTCTAACATTAGGTTCTCATTGATATAGTAGATTTACGTATTAATGATAAACATTAAAGGTGAAGTTTTAACAATTAGTGTGGGGGAGGAAAATGCGGAATTCAGCTGTTGAAATACAGCTTAAGCCACACTTGGAATCTCCAAACGCTGCTCCTCCACAATAGGGTTCTTGTGAATATACCACCCTATAAGATTCATTATACTCTAAGTTTGGGACCAGAAGCAGAGATCATAGAATAGCAAAAAGGAAGCATTTCTCTATATTGCAGTAGCTGCTGATAGACAGTAGGTGGTGCAAAGTTAGACGGCTAACCTCTGGCACTCCAGCTGTGGTGAAACTACGACTCCCAGCATGCTCCATTAATTTCTATGGAGTTCTGAGAACAGCCAAGCAAGTGTGCATCTTGGGAGTCCTAGTTTTACCACAGCTGGAGTGCTGGTGGTTAGCTATCACAGGACTAGACAGTCTATAGATGCACCAGACGTATCCTCCAGCATCAGCCACTGTGAGAAATCTGCTGCCGTTTATGTCTCACTCAGTAAATGCGTGTTTCTCTTTACACCATCAGGCAATGTAAAATAGGTGAAGTATTACCGATTCAGTATATGGCCGTATCCATGAATCCTTAGAGCATGGTCACACAGTCAGGTTTCCTGATGCAGTTTTGGAATCCAAAATCAGTAGTGAAGTAAAAAAAGAGGAGAGGTTGTATCTGTCCTTTATACTTTCTCTTCTTTTATGATCTAGTCCTGATTTTGGCTTCATTAACGGGGCAACTAGCAAAAGTCTAAATCACTTCATCTAAAAAAAATCTGCCTGCATCCACCTGAAAAAAAGCTTTCAAATCATGAACACTAGGGGTCTCACTTTCAAAGTCCACTGCCTGGTGTCGGGAAAGATCCGTCCCTGGAAGAGTGGAAGACAGCTAAGAGAAAGTGGGAGCGTGTCAGGCTCAGGATCTCAGCTGGCTCTGTTAAAACAACTGCTCCTATACTGCTATGAGCTCAGAAGCTAAAAACTAACATAGTGGGAAGTAAGGGAAAGGACATCACAGCAATACAGTGGGGGCAGATTCCACAGAAGAGAGATGCCCCTGCTTGTGAGAGAAATGCATCTAGCTGTGTAGCTGAAGAGGGGAATAATTAGGATAAAAAAAACATTAGGAAAGCCCCAAAAGACCAGTTCCTTCACAGTTATGATTGTACAAAAAAGCACAGCCACTATGCAAACTTTTTTTTTTTAACTCAGGTATGCTTTAAAGAGGACTAGTAACCTCTCCTGACATGTCTGTTTTAGTATCTTGGAATCCTCTTGTAGTAACAATTCTTATGACTCTATGTTGTGTCATCCCATTATTACCCCTTGGGGTACAGCCACACAGTCAGGTTTCTGCATGTAGTTTTGGAAGCCAAAATCAGTAGTAGATGATAAAAGCAAAGTATAAAGGACAGATACGACTTCTCTTTTTTTAATTCACTCCTGATTTTGGCTTCTGCATCAGGAAACCTGACAGTGTGGTCGAACTCTTAGAGAAATTATGAATTAAAGGGGTTATTCACCCCCCCCCCCCCAAAGCCTCATATAGATTATACGTACCCCGTTCCCCAGCACCTGCGTTACTCCTGATCCCCGCGCGTCCGCCACTGATCCTGATCATCTGGTGACGGGGTAGCAGTTAATAGCAGGCCACGCCGGGGATGAGCCTCCCAGCGGGTATAAGTATAACCCCTTTAATCACTAGTCTAGGGCAGGGATAGCCAACCTGCGGCTCTCCAGCTGTTTTAAAACTACGATTCCCCCCATGCCCTGCTGTAGGTTGATAGCTGTAGGCAGTCTTTGCATGCTGGGAGTTGTAGTTTTGCAATAGCTGGAGAGCAGCAGATTGGCCATCCCTGGTCTAGGTGGATGTCACATGTTAGGAGTCTGTCCCTGCACAGTCTGACACCATCCAATCAGTGCTGCCAGTGTCAGACTGTGCAGGGACACCCCCTCAACTGGTAACACCCAGCTGGTTCTTCATTGCAAACTGCTAGTAATTCATTCATTATTTCTAGCAGGAATAATACAGGAATGCCTCAATATAGTCATAAGGATAGATGCTTCAGAATTGTTATTACAGGGAAGTTGCAAGTAGTTACTAAAATAAACATGTCAGGAGAGGTAACAGCTCCTTTTTAAAGGGATTTTCCAGTCTCTCAATATTGGCAACCTAGATCAACATCAGGCACTGCCACTGATCAGCTGTTTTCGGGAGCTACATGGAAATCAAAGAGTGGAGAGAGCTGGGAGCAGAAGGCTCCATACACAGTGTAGTGGCTGTGCCGGGGTACTGCAGCTTAGCTCCCATTCACAACTTCACATTTATGGTATATGCACGGTCTCTATGATTCACCGTCCCCATAATATTTAATAATAAATGAGAGGAGGCCACATGCTTTAGGGTAGGTTCACACACAGGTTTTTGTGGTCGTTTTTGAGCCAAAGCAAGAAGTGAATGGGTTGGAAGGAAAGACTTAGGCCTTTTTCACATGAGCCATGCGGAATGTATCGGAGTCTGTTCAATGCAAAACTGATGGTTTTGCATACAAGTTGAATCAGTTTTGTCTGTGACCGTGTTCAGTGTGTCTGTTAGGATTCAATCCATTTAAGGGCCCTTTCACACCTGCGTTATAGTCTTCCGGCATAGAGTTCCGTCGTCGGGGCTCTATGCCGGAAGAATACTGATCAGGATTATCCTAATGCATTCTGAATGGACAGTCCGTCCTTCAGGATGCATCAGGATGTCTTCCGTTCCGGAACGGAAAGTTTTTTGGCCGCAGCAAATAGCGCAGCATGCTGCGCTTTTTGCTCCGGCCAAAAATCCGGAACACTTGCCGCAAGGCCGGATCCGGAATGAATGCCCATTGAAAGGCATTGATCCGGATCCGGCCTTAAGCTAAACGTCGTTTCGGCGCATTGCCGGATGCGACGTTTAGCTTTTTCTCAATGCTTACCATGGCTGCCGGGACGCTAAAGTCCTGGCAGCCATGGTAAACTGTAGTGGGGAGCGGGGAGCAGCATACTTACCATCCGTGCGGTTCCCGGGGCGCTCCAGAGTGACGTCAGGGTGCCCCAGGCGCATGGATGACGTGATCGCATGGATCACATGATCCATGCGCATGGGGCGCTCTGACGTCATTCTGGAGCGCCCCGGGAGCCGCACGGATGGTAAGTATGCTGCTCCCCCGCTCCTACTATGGCAACCAGGACTTTAATAGCGTCCTGGCTGCCATAGTAACACTGAACGCATTTTGAAGACGGATCCGTCTTCAAATGCTTTCAGTTCACTTGCGTTTTTCCGGATCCGGCGTGTAATTCCGGCAAGTGGAGTACACGCCGGATCCGGACAACGCAAGTGTGAAAGAGGCCTTATACACACATGGCCCCTTGCAGACGAGCATGTCCGGATTAGGTCCGGATGCGTCCTGGTGCATTGCGGCAAACCCGCGCGAGTAGGTATCCAATTGCAGTCAGTTTTGACTGAGATTGCGTTCCGTTGTTCAGTTTTTATGGTACCCATAAAAATGTATCCAGTGATGCAGCATTTTCCGGAACACTTGGTACCGGATCCGGCATTAATACATCTCTATGGAAATCAATGCCGGATACGGCAATTGTTCCGGGATTTTGTCTGCAAAAAATACCGCACAATGCTGCAGTATTTTGTCCGGTCAAATACTGTACGAGGGACGGAACGGAAGCCATCCTGATGCATGCTGAACGGATTGCTTTCCATTCAGAATGCATTAGGACAAAACGGAAGCATTTTTTTTCCGGTACTGAGACCCTTTACCGGATTTCAATACCGGAAAAGAATAACGCTAGTGTGAAAGTACCCTGATGCACACGACCGCGTGCTGGCCGGGTCCGTGCTGCGGACCACAAATTGCGGTCTGCAATGCATGGGCACCGACCGTGGGGCAGCCGCATGCGGATCGTGGGACCCATTCACTTGAATGCACTACTTTTTTGCGGTGCGGAGGCACGGCCAGAAACACAGGTTCTGATCTGTGCTTTCGCACCGCATCTTCGGATTTGCGGACCCATTCAAGTGAATGGGTCTGCGTCCGTGAGATGGGGTACACACGGCCGGTAGCCCGTGTTTTGCGGACCCGGCGTATGCAGCCACGGCGGGGCAATGGTTGTGTGCATGAGCCCTTAGGCCCCCTGCAGACGAGCGTGTCTGGATTACGTCTGGATGCGTTCAGTGAAAACTGCGCGATTTTGCAAGCAAAGCCATTCAGTTTTGTTTGTAATAGCGTTCAAATTTTATCACGCAGGTGCAATGTAATTTACTGCGTTTTGCACACACGTGATAAAAAAACGGAATGTTTACAAACATCTCTTAGCAACCATCCGTGAAAATGGGGCTGCATGAAAATCGCATCCGCAAGCAAGTGCGGATGTGATTTTCATGCACCCCTATTCACTTCTATGGGGCCAGCGTTGTGTGAAAATCGCAGAATATAGAACATGATGCGGTTTTCACGCAATGCAAAAGTGATGCGTGAAAACCAACGCACAAGTACACAGCCCCATTTAAATGAATGGGTCTGGATTCCGTGCGGGCGTCATGCGTTCACCTCACGCATTGCACCCACGCGGAATTCTCGCTTGTGTGAAAGGGGCCTAACAGTTCAAAATAGTCAAAGAGGCTCCAAAACAGGTGCAATTCCAGTGGTAAATGTGACCAGAAAATGACTGTCCAAAACGGCATTTTTACACCTAAAACAGAGGTAGACACTATAATAAAGGGGAGTTTTCCTCTGAACTGTTCTGTCCCAACCATATAGGGAAATGCTGACATTAACTCTTTATTTTTTGATTGAACACACTCAACTCCAGGCAGTAAAACTCCTGACTGATCACTCCGGCAGATGCTGGGGGTTGTGGTAGCCACATTCCTGACAAGAAGTCGTTCACACACGGCGGCGGCGGGGAGGGGTCTGGGGAATATGGAGCTCTCTGGGAGGAAGTGAGGCGATGGGTTAGGAATTCATGTGGAGTTCAGCTCGGACGGCTCCGCTCAAGGCTGGAAAGTTTATGTGAGCCGCGGCGGAAAATGCCGCACTTCACCGTGGTGCCGGTCACCGAGCGGCCGCAGGACGACTACTGCTCCGTGGAGGGGTTCAACTACGTGGATTACACCGAGTCCCGGCGCCCGGCTCCCGACCTGTACGACACCGTTAGCTCCGATGGTGAGTACATGGCGGGGCGGATGTGTGTGGCAGTGAGCGCGGTGTGGCGGGGTGACAGCGGCTGCCGCTCCTTCATATATACTGGATGGCAGCCAGCTACAGACTGGGTGACGCACACACACACTATATATACAGTATACTCATGCACACATACACACTATATATACACGCATACATACACACTATATATACGCATACATGCACACAGTTTACATTGCATACACACGCAAGCATGCATACATACACACACTATATATACAGTATACTCACATGCATACATACACACTATATATATGCATACATACACACTATATATACACTGCATACATACACACACACTATATATTACTCATATGCATACATACACTATATATATATATATATATATTTTCCAGAAAAGTAGGCGGCACTCCAAGAAAGATGACAAGTGAACTTTATTCACCCAGGTGGTGCAACGTTTCGGTTCCTCACTAGAACCTTTTTCAAGCCTTGAAAAAGGTTCTAGTGAGGAACCGAAACGTTGCACCACCTGGGTGAATAAAGTTCACTTGTCATCTTTCTTGGAGTGCCGCCTACTTTTCTGGATTACACATTGGAGTAAGAAGCCTATTCCCCTGGAGACGTGCACCCTCTTTTTCTTTGATTTGTGTTCCAGTGCCGCCATTTTTCCTATGTATGTATGTATATATATATATATATATATATATATATATATATATATATATATATATATATATATATATATATATACATATATACATACACACACACACACTAGGGATCGACCGATATTGATTTTTTTTTGGGGCCGATACCGATAATTTGTGAACTTTCAGGCCGATAGCCGATAATTTATACCGATATTCTGGGAATTTTCATTTTTGAAAAAAAAATAAAAAATTCCCACATCTGCTGAAAATTAATGTTTATTGTTAGTGTATTTTTTTTGTTGTAAATTTTTCTTTTTCATTTATATTTAATATTTTGGTGTTTTTATTTTTATAACTTTTTTTTTTTTTTTTTTTAACTAACTTTTAGCCCCCTTAGGGACTAGAACCCTTGTCCTATTCACCCTGATAGAGATCTATCAGGGTGAATAGGAGCTCACACTGTCCCTGCTGCTCTGTGCTCTGTGCACACAGCAGCATGGAGCTTACCATGGCAGCCAGGGCTTCAATAGCGTCCTGGCTGCCATGGTAACCGATCGGAGCCCCAGCATTACACTGCTGGGGCTCCGATCGGAGGAGCAGGGGAGAGGGGATCCTGTGGGGGGGGGGGGGGGGGGGCTCAATGCGACTGGGGTGTGTATGTATGTATGTATATATGTGTGTGTGTATATATATATATATATATATATATATATATATATATATATATATATATATATATATATATACGCATACATGCACACAGTTTATATTGCATACACACGCATGCATACATACGCGCACGCATACATACGCACATGCACAGTATATATATATATATATATATATATTACACTCACTAGGGTTGTCACCATAACAACATTTTTATTCAATTTCAATACCATAATAAAGTATTGCGATACTCGATACCACGCGAAAAAAATAAAGCACCAAAAAAGCCGCATGCATTCCGCATTTTATGGAATGTCCAGCCCATAATCAAACAGTCCTATCCTATTTTTTTGGGGGGGGACAAGGTGACAATCGTTGATGGCATTACTTATTTATTATACTGCAATTTATTGTCCATGTACATTGTATTTCATGCACTTTGCACTTTAAATGTATGTACTGAATTTGGCTCCAATATCTTGTCCATGGTTGGCGAGGTCATCTATACATGTCCCCCACTGGGGTATTTTTTTTATTATCTAGCACCTCTTTGGCCTTATCCAATGTTTTTTCAATGCTGTACTCTGTCCAATTGTGATCCTTCCACCCTGTGTGTCATCCACCATTGTTTTGTATTGTCTGTCATTGTATTTTATTGGATTTTCCCTTTTCGGGAACCATAAGTTTATATATATTGTTAGTCGTGCTGTGCCTGTTCTCTCCTTTTGGTGTCGATACTTGGTATATAGGCCTAGTACGCATACTCACTTAGTGAGTTATTTACGATTGGTGTTTATCATACAGATTGTGTAGACATTAAATATGAGACATGTAGGCTCTACAGAAGGTGAGATCCTTGTAAAGTGGGGACACGGGGTGTTTTGGCTTTGTGCGAAGCCCATGATGTACCAAACTCAATTATGGAAATTTGTAAGGATACTTTCACACTTGCGTTTTTTCTTTTCCGGCATAGAGTTCCGTCACAGGGGCTCTATACCGGAAAAGAACTGATCAGTTTTATCCCCATGCATTCTGAATGGAGAGTTAGGGCTCTTTCACACCTGCGTTCTTGTCTTCCGGCAGAGAGTTCCGTCGTCGGGGCTCTATGCCGGAAGAATCCTGATCAGTTTTATCCTAATGCATTCTGAATGGAGTGAAATCCGTTCAGGATGCATCAGGATGTCTTCAGTTCCGGAACGGAACGTTTTTTGGCCGGAGAAAATACCGCAGCATGCTGCGCTTTTTGCTCCGGCCAAAAATCCTGAAGACTTGCCGCAAGGCCGGATCCGGAATTAATACCCATTGAAAGGCATTGATCCGGATCCGGCCTTAAGCTAAACGTCGTTTCGGCGCATTGCAGGATCCGACGTTTAGCTTTTTCTCAATGGTTACTATGGCTGCCGGGACGCTAAAGTCCTGGCAGCCATGGTAAAGTGTAGCGGGGAGCGGGGGAGCAGCATACTTACCATCCGTGCGGCTCCCGGGGCGCTCCAGAGTGACGTCAGGGCGCCCCAGGCGCATGGATGACGTGATCGCATGGCACGTCATCCATGCGCATGGGGCGCTCTGACGTCATTCTGGAGCGCCCCGGGAGCCGCACGGACTGTAAGTATACCGCTCCCCGCTCCTACTATGGCAACCAGGACTTTAATAGCGTCCTGGCTGCCATAGTAACACTGAAAGCATTTTGAAGTCGGATCCGTCTTCAAATGCTTTCAGTACACTTGCGTTTTTCCGGATCCAGCGTGTAATTCCGGCAAGTGGAGTACACGCCGTATCCGGACAATGCAAGTGTGAAAGAGCCCTAATCCGTTCAGGATGTCTTCAGTTCAGTCGTTTTGACTGATCAGGCAAAAGAGAAAACCGCAGCATGCTACGTTCTTCTCTCCGGCGAAAAGAACTGAAGACTTGCCTGAATGCCGGCATTTTTTCCCATAGGAATGTATTAGCGCCAGATCCGGCATTCAGAATACCAGAATGCCGGATCCGTCGTTCCGGCCTGCGCATGCGCAGACCGGTAAAAATGTGAAAAAATGTACAAGACGGATCCGTCGGTCCGCATGACAAGCAGAGAGACGGATCCGTCCTTGCAATGCATTTGTGGGATGGATCGGCATCCGGATCCGTCTCACAAATGTTTTCAGTCAGGGGCGGATCCGGCGGGCAGTTCCAACGACGGAACTGCCCGCCGGATCACACTGCCGCAAGTGTAAAAGTAGCCTAACATGTAAGTCTTAACAAGAATGATTTAGGCTGGGTTCAGACCTGAGCGTTCTGAAACGAGCGCTCTGTATGCGCGATTGTACGGGCGTTTACAATCGCGCATACAGAGACAGGCGTGCACACATTGTCGCGCGTTCCCGAATATCTATGTGCGGGAACGCGCGACAAACGCCCAAAAAAAAGCTCAAGCACTTGTTTGAGCGTCAGGCGTTTTACAGCGCGATCGTACGCGCTGTAAAACGCCCAGGTGAGAACTATTCCCATAGGGAATCATTGGTTCTTGCCTGTTGTGCGTTTTACAGCGCGTAGGAACGCGCTGTAAAACGCTCAGGTGTGAACCCAGCCTTAGAGCCTATGATACATTCACTTGAACTCCTATGTAGAGCCAGGCATGCCTCTAGGCCTCCTGCTGTGAGTGGAGCCTCAATGTCAGGCCCTGCATGAATTTCCATGGGATCGAGTCTCTTGTGTATGTGAGGAACTGGGCATACCTAGCTGAACAGTTAAAGCGGTGTTGGCATCTGAAAGGCAGATCGTCGGGCAGATCATCACTAACAAGCGTTCGTAGGAGTGCTCGTTAGCGTTGATCTGCCTGTGTACTAGTGCCGCTGATTGCCCAATGAATGAGCGTTTGCTATTGCAATTTTTAGTGGGCTTAAAAATCATCTAATTGTGGTCTACTGCTTGAAACAATAATTTTGTACAGGGACGAGCAATGACATTAGGGATTGTTCTTCTGCATACTGTGGAGGAGATTGCTGCATGTAATAGCAGCGGTCTCCTCCACGGACGAGCAGGCGATGGTCGGGAAGAAACACTCATTTGCTGGTCTAATACCAGCCTTACGAAGACCTTGTGGAGCTGAAGGGGCCTCTGTTACTATCTACAGTTCCAAGAAAAAGTTTGTGAACCCTTTGAAATGATATGGATTTCTGCACATTGGTCATAAAATGTGATCTGATCTTCATCTAAGTCACAACAATAGACAATCACAGTCTGCTTAACCTAATAACACACAAAGAATTAAATGTTAGCATGTTTTTATTGAACACACCATGTAAACATTCACAGTGCAGGTGGCAAAAGTATGTGAACCCCTAGACTAATGACATCTCCAAGAGCTAATTGGAGTGAGGTGTCAGCCAACTGGAGTGCAATCAATGAGATGAGATTGGAGGTGTTGGTTACAGCTGTCCTGCCCTAGAAAAAACACACACCAGTTCTGGGTTTGCTTTTCACAAGAAACATTGCCTGATGTGAATGATGCCTAACACAAAAGAGCTCTCAGAAGACCTACGATTAAGAATTGTTGACTTGCATAAAGGAAAGGGTTATAAAAGTATCTCCAAAAGCCTTGCTGTTCATCAGTCCACGGTAAGACAAATTGTCTATAAATGGAGAAAGTTCAGCACTGCTGCTACTCTCCCTAGGAGTGGCCGTCCTGTAAAGATGACTGCAAGAGCACAGCGCAGACTGCTCAATGAGGTGAAGAAGAATCCTAGAGTGTCATCTAAAGACTTACAAAAGTCTCTGGCATATGCTAACATCCCTGTTAGTAAATCTACAATACGTAAAACACTAAACAAGAATGGATTTCATGGGAGGACACCACAGAGGAAGCCACTGTTGTCCCAAAAAAAATTGCTGCACGTTTACAGTTTTCACAAGAGCACCTGGATGTTCCACAGCAGTACTGGCAAAGTATTCTGTGGACAGATGAAACCAAAGTTGAGTTGTTTGGAAGAAACACACAGCACTATGTGTGGAGAAAACGAGGCACAGCACACCAACTTCAAAACCTCATCCCAACTGTGAGGTATGGTGGTGGGGGCATCATGGGTTGGGGCTGCTTTGCTGCGTCAGGGCCTGGACGGATTGCTATCATCGAAGGAAAGATGAATTCCCAAGTTTATCAAGACATTTTGCAGGAGAACTTAAAGCCATCTGTCCACCAGCTGAAGCTCAACAGAAGATGGGTGTTGCAACAGGACAACGACACAAAGCATAGAAGTAAATCGACAACAGAATGGCTTAAACAGAAGTAAAAACGCCTTCTGGAGTGGCCCAGTCAGAGTCCTGACCTCAACCCGATTGAGATGCTGTGACAGGACCTCAAGAATATTGCTGAACTGAAACAGTTCTGTAAAGAGGAATGGTCAAGAATGGTTGTGCACGTCTGACCTGCAACTACAGGAAACGTTTGGTTGAAGTTATTGCTGCCATAAGAGGTTCAACAAGTTATTAAATCCAAGGGTTCACATACTTTTTCCACCTGCACTGTGAATGTTTACATGGTGTGTTCAATAAAAACATGGTAACATTTAATTCTTTGTATGTTATTAGTTTAAGCAGACTGTGATTGTCTATTGTTGTGACTTAGGCCTCATGCACACGACCGTTGTGTGCACCCGTGGCCGTTGTTCCATTTTTTTCTGTGATTTTCTGCGGGCCCATTGACTTTCAATGGGTCCGTTGAAAACTCGGAAAATGCACTGTTTGTCATCCGCCTCCGTGATCCGTGTATCCTGTCCTATTTTTTTTTTTTGACGGACAACGGTTCACGGACCCGTTCAAGTCAATGGGTCCGTGAAAAAACACGGATGCACACAAGATTGGCATCCGTGTCCGTAGGCTACTTTCATACAAACGGATCCGAAGATCCGTCTGCATAAAAGCTTTTTCAGAGCTTAGTTTTCACTTCGTGAAAACTCATATCCGACAGTATATTCTAACACAGAGGCGTTCCCATAGTGATGGGGACGCTTCAAGTTAGAATATACTACGAACTGTGTACATGACTGCCCCCTGCTGCCTGGCAGCACCCGATCTCTTACAGGGGGCTGTGATCCGCACAATTAACCCCTCAGGTGCCGCACCCCCTCCCTCCCCAGTTTTAATTTCATTGGTGGCCAGTGCGGCCCCCCTCCCTCCCTTTATTGTATTATCATTGGTGGCCAGTTTGCGGCCCCCCCCCCCCCCCGATCATTGGTGGCAGCGGAGAGTTCCGATCGGAGTCCCAGTTTAATCGCTGGGGCTCCGATCGGTAACCATGGCAACCAGGATGCTACTGCAGTCCTGGTTGCCATGGTCACAGCAATTTTAGAAGCATCATAATTACCTGCTGCACTGTCTGTGACCGGCCGGGCGCTCCTCCTACTGGTAAGTGACAGATAATTAAGCAATGCACCGCACAGACCTGTCACTTACCAGCACAGTCACAGACAGTGCAGCAGGTAATTATGATGCTTCCAATATTGCTAAGTAACCATGGCAACCAGGACTGCAGTAGCGTCCTGGTTGCCATGGTTACCGATCGGAGCCCCAGCGATTAAACTGGGACTCCGAACGGAACTCTCCACTGCCACCAATGATCGGGGGGGGGGGGGGGAGGCTGCACACTGGCCACCAATGATATTAATACAATAGAGGGAGGGAGGGGGGGCCGGGGGGGGCCGCACACTGGCCACCAATGATAATGCAATAAAGGGAGGGAGGGGAGCCGCACTGGCCACCAATGATATTAATACACTAGAGGGAGGGGGGTCCCTCACACTGGCCACCAATGATATTCAAACTGGGGAGGGAGGGGGGGGTCTGCCCCCTGCTGCCTGGCAGCCCCTAATCTCTTACAGGGGGCTATGATACGCACAATTAACCCCTCAGGTGCGGTACCTGAGGGGTTAATTGTGCAGATCACCGCCCCCTGTAAGAGATCGGGTGCTGCCAGGCAGCAGGGGGCAGTCATGTACACAGTTCGTAGTATATTCTAACTTGAAGCGTCCCCATCACTATGGGAACGCCTCTGTGTTAGAATATACTGTCGGATATGAGTTTTCACGATGTAACTCAAATCCCATGGTATATTCTAACATAGAGGCGTTCCCATGGTGATGGGGACCCTTCAAGTTTAAATAGAACATCGGATTGGAGAAAAATCCGATCCGATGGTATAATCGGGACTCCTGACTTTACATTGAAAATCAATGGGGACGGATCCGTTTGCAATTGCACCATATTGTGTCAACGTCAAACGGATCCGTCCCCATTGACTTGCATTGTCGGATCCGTTTGGCTCCGCACGGCCAGGCGGACACCAAAACGACTTTTTCCTTCATGTCCGTGTATCCTCCAAAAATCAAGGAAGACCCACGGAAGGAAAAACGGACACAGATCACGGAACTACGGAACCCGTTTTTGCGGATCACATTTTATGACCAATTTGTGCAGAAATCCATATCATTCCAAAGGGTTCACATACTTTTTTTCTTGCAACTGTACATATACAAGACTCTGTACAATAAGGGATATGACATCACTCATAAAATCACATGACCGAATGTATGCTACAAAACAGGACTTATATTTATCACACCCGTAAAAATTGTTGGGTTTAGCTGACCCAAATTTTTTTATTTATTTTTTTGAAACCCTGCTGGTCTGAGCTCCAACTACATAAGCAGTTAAACAGTTATCTGTATGGCCACAAACAGAAGTATTGTTTTACCCAATCTATTACTCATTGTTGTTTTATGTAGACGCGACAGCAGAGATTTGCCCCAGGCGCATTCATTTCCACTCAGCTCTTACACAGGGTGCGTTCTTGTGTATCTCACCAGAGATCCTCTTCACGCTGCTTTACACCCTTCTTTAAGGGATAGCACACGTGATGCATAATTTCGCCTAATAGTAAGGCCTCATTCACTTCTTAGTGCCTGTTTTGACGTCTTTGTTTTAATCCGTCAAAATGTCCGTAGAGGATCCATGTTTGGTCCCTGTTAGTGTTGAGGGAAGCGAGCTTCGGATGCTTCAACTGAAATCGCTTCGTTCGAAACTTCGGAATAATACTGTACGGAGATTCGTCTCTGAAGTTAGGTATTCGCCGAAGTTAGGTATTTACGAAGTCGGTCGTGACTTTGTTGAATAACTTTGGTAATTGATTTTTAAAGTGGAAAACTGCTTTAAAACTTGAAATCGAACTCTGCTTCAGTACCAACTGTTACCTCGGAACCAAAGCAGAGTTCGGTTTAAAGTTTTAAAGCAGTTTTCCACTTTAAAAATCAATTACCAAAGTAATTCAACAGTCACGATTGACTTTGTAAATACCTAACTTCGGCTCTTCAGAGCCCATACATTCTAATACTGTAAGGAAACTAATCTCTGTACAGTATTGTTTTGAACAAAGTGACTTCGGATTAAAGGGTTTCTGCAGTTCTTTTAAACTGATGATCTATCCTCTGGATACATCATTGGCATCTAATCGACGGGGGTCCGACAGCCGGGACACCCGCCAATCAGCTGTTTGAGAAGGCAGCGGCGCTGGCAGTAGCTCTGCTGCCTTCTTGCTGTTTACCGCAGGCCCAGTGACGTCACGACTAGTATCACTGGCCTGGGCGTGGCTAAGCTCTATTCAAATGAACGGGGCTTACTTAGCCCAGGCCAGTAATACTAGTCGTGACGTCACTGGGCCTGCGGTAAACGGCGAGAAGGCCACTGCGCTACTGCCAGCGCCACTGCCTTCTCAAACAGCTGATCGGCAGGGGTCTCGGGTGTCTGACCCCTGCCGATCAGATGCTGATGATTTATATAGAGGAATAGGAACTGTGGAACCCCTTTAAGCATCCGAAGCTCGCTTTGCTCAACTCTAGTCCCTGTGTCCATTTTTTGGTCATCCGTATTCCACGGACACTGCTAGGCTGCAGATGAATTTCCAGAGCATCTCCTACCAGTGCTCAGTGAAAAACAGACCAAACATGAACACCACCTGTGTCGTTGATAGGTAATCAATAGTAAAAAGCGAACAACTCCTTTAAACCTGTATTATTCTGGCAGAAAGATCACGATTTGCCGGCGGCAAACCACTTTACAGCATGGGGTCCAGCAATGGTATAACGACTGCTCCTCTCCATGCTGTGGAGGAGATCACTGTATGTAATAGCAGCAGTCTCCTCCGCTGACTTTTAGGCGATTGCCGGGAAGGAACGCTTCCCTCCGCCTGCAGAATGGGCTGATGTAATACAGCCTTTAATCCACATCCAGATTTCCATTAAAAATGGTCAGGAAAGAAAACCTTCCCCAAAAACACATGGGGAAAAAAACCTAATGTGGATTTCGCATCAGGTCTTTTTTCGGCTCACAAATACTCTGTGTGAGCCTACCCTAAAGCTTACTTTAGCTACTCCTTTAATTTAAAAGTACCTTTTAGGTTTTGTATATTCCTCAATATGTTGATGAAATAACCATTTATTATCCCGCGTCCAGCGTGTGCATTTATAATTTGGATTATTTGCTACTTGAACCTGATGACTATTATTACCTGTGCCTGAATTAGATTGATGTTGCCCACAAAATAGTGTGACAGTCCTTTGACCCCCCCCCCCCCACCAGCCCTACTTAAAGACAACCTTGGCTTTAGTACAGAAAGCCTTTTGCTAATTCCAGATTAATTCACTTGGCTGTTGCTCCAACGTAAGAGCATCCGGAGAGGCGTCGCACTGAAGAGGTCAAACGTTATTCCTTGCTATTGCTGGTAAAGAATTGCGCTGCCCTACCCCGAGGATGGGAGACTCCTGCCTTAGTGGGCAGAAGGGTAAGGTCCGTGGAGTTATCCGTATGGGGGGGGGGGGGGACTGATAATTTTTGACTCTTTTTTTCTTTAGCCTAGCATAACTCTTTTACTCCACTGTTTTCTAGTTTGTCTACTTAACCCATGTGTTTCCACAAATGTAATTTGCAATGTGGAACCCACGACCAACGAAAAAGTTCTGGGTTACAAGCTTATTACTGAGTAGGGATAAATTATTAGCATTCTGTTGTGTATAGTTGAATAAGATTTTACCCAACTAGGTATCCATACATGATTAACTATATTTTATACTATATTACATCCTCAGATTACTTGTGGCACTGCTTGAATAAAATACATTACCAAATGTATATGTAGATGCAGACTAAGTGGAATTAGACCTGATACCCCCCTTTAAAGAGGTTTTTCAGGAATATATCATTTCTAACAGGTGCTGACAGCCTGCCTCCCACACTGAAAGGATCATATTTACTCCCCTCCGCTCCAGTCCTCCGGCATGGTGATGGCCACCTGATTCGCTTCAGTGATAATGTGTCCAAAGGAGACGCGTAACTGCTGAAGCCAGTGGTTGATGTGTCTCTTGTGACCATGTCCATGGCGGGGAGGAAGAAAACAAACCCCCGGACTGGATGAAGGAATAGCGGGAGCCAGCACAGAGGACCAGAACAGGTAAGGGCTAATTTAAACGACCGTATGAATGGGTCCGCATCTGTTCCACAATTTTGCGTAACGGGTGCAGACCTATTCATTTCGGTGGGGCCGCAAAAGATGCAGACAGACAGTGTGCTGTCTGCATCTGTAGTTCCGCAAGAAAGATAGAGCATGTCTTATTCTTATCCGCAATCTTGGAAAAGAATAGTAATTTCTATCATAGTGTCAGCCATATGCATCCCGCAAAACACTACGGCCTTCTGAATGAGCCCTAAGTATGGCCCTTTCAATAGGGGAGGCAGGCTGCCAACACCTGTTAGAAATTGTGTATTCCTGGAGAACCCCTTGATGGTTTTATTTTTAATCACCGCATTTCAAAAACTGTAGTTTATTTTTTATTTTTCTGTCAATATAACCATCTGAGGGCTTGGAATTTTTATTAACATTTTGGGGTACATCAGGGGAATTGTATAACTTTGAAAATTGTTGAAATTGTGAGGTTCTCTGAAAAGCTGTTTGTTTGTTTTTTCTTTAAATTTTCTGACGACAAGCTTTGTGAGGGCTCATTTTTGTGGGGTGAGCTGTAGTTTTTCTTGTTACCATTTTGGGGTACACAGAACCTTTTTGACCATTTTTATTAGTTTTTTGGGAGGCATGGTAATACAAATTTACACAGTACAGACCAAAAGTTTGGACACCTTCTCATTCAAAGAGTTTTCTTTATTTTCATGACTATGAAAATTGTAGATAAACACAGAAGGCATCAAAACTATGAATTAACACGTGGAATTATATACATAACAAAAAAGTGTGAAACAACTGAAAATATGTCATAGTCTAGGTTCTTCAAAGTAGCCACCTTTTTGCTTTGAGAACTGCTTTGCACACTCTTGGCATTCTCTTGATGAGCTTCAAGAGGTAGTCACCTGAAATGGTTTTCACTTCACAGCTGTGCCCTGTCAGGTTTAATAAGTGGGATTTCTTGCCTTATAAATGGGGTTGGGACCATCAGTTGCGTTGTGGAGAAGTCAGGTGGATACACAGCTGATAGTCCTACTGAATAGACTGTTAGAATTTGTATTATGGCAAGAAAAAATTGGGAAAACTTTGAAAGTGTCCCCAAGTGCAGTCACAAAAACCATCAAGCGCTACAAAGAAACTGGCTCACATGCGGACTGCCCCAGGAAAGGAAGACCAAGAGTCACCTCTGCTGCGGAGGATAAGTTCATCCGAGTCACCAGCCTCAGAAATCGCAGGTTAACAGCAGCTCAGATTAGAGACCAGGTCAATGCCACACAGAGTTCTAGCAGCAGACACATCTCTAGAACAACTGTTAAGAGGAGACTGTGTGAATCAGGCCTTCATGGTAGAATATCTGCTAGGAAACCACTGCTAAGGACAGGCAACAAGCAGAAGAGACTTGTTTGGGCTAAAGAACACAAGGCATGGACATTAGACCAGTGGAAATCTGTGCTTTGGTCTGATGAGTCCAAATTTGAGATCTTTGGTTCCAACCACTGTGTCTTTGTGCGACGCAGAAAAGATGAACGGATGGACTCTACATGCCTGGTTCCCACCGTGAAGCATGGAGGAGGAGGTGTGATGGTGTGGGGGTGCTTTGCTGGTGACACTGTTGGGGATTTATTCAAAATTGAAGGCATACTGAACCAGCATGGCAACCACCGGACCTGAACCCAATCGAGATGGTTTGGGGTGAGCTGGACCACAGAGTGAAGGCAAAAGGGCCAACAAGTGCTAAGCATCTCTGGGAACTCCTTCAAGACTGTTGGAAGACCATTTCAGGTGACTACCTCTTGAAGCTCATCAAGAGAATGCCAAGAGTGTGCAAAGCAGTAATCATATTTTCAGTTGTTTCCACATGTGTTCATAGTTTTGATGCCTTCAGTGTGAATCTACAATTTTCATAGTCATGAAAATAAAGAAAACTCTTTGAATGAGAAGGTGTGTCCAAACTTTTGGTCTGTACTGTGTGTGTGTGTGTGTGTGTATATATATACACAGCATTCACTTTTTGATAAAGTAGGAGCTGTGAGGGGGTTGTGTAGCTCTGATGCATCTTACTGTATTCCTATATAGTGGGTTATGTTGCAGACTCCTATCAGAGGTGTACGATAGGAGTCCTCCTTACCTACATCTCCGACAAAAGGCCTGACCGCCGTATGAACAAGAACTGTGAGAAACAAGACACTGTAAGACCTCATTCACACAAGCGAGTTTTCCGTTCTGATGCAATGCATCCGGACTGAATCCTGACCCATTCATTTCAACGGGTCTGTGCACATGAACGTTATTTTTTACACATCATCTGTGCATTTAGAAAAAATGGCAGTATGTTGTATGTTTTTCACGCAGCCCTGGCTCCATAGAAGTGAATGGGACTTGTATGAAAAACGGAAGGCATCCAGATGCAATGCGTTTTTCACTGATGGTTGCTGGAATATTTGTTTTTCACACGCATGAAGAACACATAAAAAACGTATTGTATCTGAAACACTGAACACAGTCACAGACAAAACTAATTGAACTTGTGTGCAAAACCATCACTTTTTCCCTGAACAGATCCCGACACAATCCGTATAACTCATGTTAAAGATCCCTGAAGGTGCCAGCACACCTTCAATAGCTTGTACAACCAATACCCAGTTCCACAATGTACATGCATACCTGGCCAAGCATGCATGTCGTCTTAATATGGAGGGGGAGGTAAGCCACTGCCAAACACCCCTTGCAGTAGGCATATATTATGTTAGAAGATATATTCCATTAGAACATTTTGTCTTTTTGTTTTTTTTAGGTCATGGGAGCGTCAAAGAGAGTAGTCCATTTCTCAAAAGCTCTGAGTCGCAGAAAGGAATTGAATTCTACGACAGGAACTTGGCTTTATTTGAGGTAAGACTACATGGGCACACAGGTTTATGTTTTGCAACTCTGTTTTAAGGGGTTGACCCATCTGGGACATTGGTGGCATATGGCTAGGATGATATGCTATCAATGTCAGGTAGGTGCTGGTCCTACAGAATGTGGCCCCTGAAGTGATGGAGAGCACATTATACATGTACATTGTGCTCTCCATCCACTTCTGTGGGACTGACAGACGATACACTGGCACAGCTATTTCCGTTTTTGGAACTTCCATAGCGGTGAATGGAGGGAGATCGTGCTTGAGCAGTGTACTCTTTTTCACTTCGGGGGGCCAGTTCTGGAGATAGGAGCAGGTCACAGGGGGAAGACCCGCACCTGTCTGACATTGATCTTCAATCTTTAAGATGGGAATAGCTCTTTACAGGCAATGGACACCTTAGGGGCAATTTTTTATTATTTACATTTTACTCATACTCATTTTTTATTTTTATTTTTTCTCAATTTTTTTTTATTGATTTTTATTAAAAAATTTCTGCAGTTTGAGATATAGGGGTTTAAAATCCATCTGTTTACAGAGTATCTCTCCTCAGTCCTGTCAGTTGACAGCTCATGTAAAGCCTTATCTCTGATCTCCCTCATATTCTTATCAGTTTGATAAGAGTTTAGCTATGAGTGTTTATGAGGTCAGGAGATCAGAGATAAGGCTTCACATAAGTCATCAGCTTACAGGACTGAGAACTAAAACTCTCCAGTATCTCAAAAACAGCTGACCTTTTTTAACAAAGACCAATTGAAAAAAAGATTTGTAGCCCAAAATAAGTAAAATGCTATCCTAAAAGCATGCCCCAAAGGTGTCCATAGCCTTTAAGTGTAGGAGCAAAAGCAGGCTAAGTCCAGGAGAATGCATTTTCTAGTAACTGAATGCTGTGATGCGCAGCATTGAGATTGGATATAGATCGCATGATCAGACCTTCCCCTGGATGGTTATGCATTATTGGCTGTTAGGGACGACGGGCAAGCCTGTTCTTAGAGGCTGGTCTGAAATCATGGTTTGACTGACCAATAAGACAGGGTTGATAAAGCCCATGTAAGAGCTGCATTCCCATGCTATAACCCCGAGACCCTTGTTCTTTTTGCTGCAGCAGAGGTGAGTGTTGGGCCCATTGTAATTGAGTTTTTAATTACCAAGCGGCCATGTCTCTCAAAACCTTAGTGTGAATGTGAGCCAAAACTGTATTTCTACCTAACTGATTAGCAAACAAAAGACATTGAAGTACAGGAACGTTCTGCTCGCATTCTTGCCATTAGAGGATATAGCCACTGTCTATTTTGTTGCTCTTTTCTACTCTATTATTTAGTGTTCATGGAGGAAATGGTCTTGTGTGATACTGTCATTTCCACCATTGGGGTATTTGAACCTTATTAGGGACCACGTGACAAGTCTATTTGTGTAGTGATATAATAAAAGTACACGGTCGAGTCACATTATTCTGACCACTTCCTGCTTTCTACGTCGGCAGCGCGTAGCTCATGAAGGAAGTCCCCTGTGGTGAGCTGGCTTGGTGGGTATATAAGGGGTGAGATAGGCTGTCTGCTCACATATCCCTTGGTGGTGCCATGGGGAAAAACTGGCGATTTATCAGAGTTGCAAAAAGGGATGATTATTGGCTTTCGGGGCAAAGGGTGGCGGTATATCTAAACCTGCGCCGTTTGTGAACTGTTCACGTGTTGCTGTGGTGAAAGTGTATGGTGAGTGGACAAATAGCACCATTGTGAATAAGTGACATGGAAACTGCGGAGCACCACGTGCCATTGATGTGAAAGGTGACCGTTGGCAATGAAGGTGCTCAAGGGTGGACCAGTGCCCTACAGTGGAGCAACTTACTGCCAAAAAGTACCGGGGGCTACCAGACTTGTCTAAAATGACAGTTCAGTGAACCTTACTGTGTATGGGGCTCTGAAGCAGATGGATGGTCACTGCACCTCTGCTAATGAAGTTGCATCAGCACAAAAGGCTTAAATTTTCACGGCAGTATCGGAATTGGACCTCCGCTGATTAGCAGAGGGTTGTCTTCTCCTATGAGTCACGTTTTCCACTTTATCGAATGGATGGACGTTGGCGTGTCAGGCGAGAAACATCAGAGAATAAACACTCTGCAACCACTGCTAGAAGAACACAAGCTGGTGGTGGCTGCGTTATAGTCTGGGAAATGCTTTCCTGACATTCTCTGGGCCACTCATCCATGTGGAAAGTGCTGTCAACCGATCTGGGTATGAATCCATCCTTGCAGTTCAGACACCAATACATGCTGATTTGTCTTCCCTGGGGCGGATGGGATCTTCCAATAAGACAATGCGTCATGTCACACGACTAGAAATGTCTGATGTTGGTTGGAAGAGCATGACCAAGGCTTCCAAGTACTACCCTGGCCCCCTTATTCCCCAGACTTGAACCCAGCTGAGCATCGGTGGAACCATCTCGATTGTTGCATTAACTCTATGGATCCTCCCCACGCTCCCTCCAGCAGCTGTGGGATGCACTGCAGTCAGCATGGCTCCACATACCTGTGACCACCTACCAAGACCTTACTGAGTCAGTCCCAGCCCATCTAGCCACAGTCCATGCTGCACATGGCGGTTACTCTGGATATTAGCTGCTGGTCAGAATATTGGGACTCGACTGTGTATATTGTCTGTTACATGGAGGTAGTCATTTTTTGCATACATGCTGTCTCAGAGCTGAACCCAGACATACCCATATTTTCACCCAGGCAGCCCCCCTGATGTTAGCATTGGAGCATTTTATGCTCCGATGCTCTCCATTGCCTTGTGCTGGATCGCGCAGGGCAAGGGCTCTTTAATTTACAATAACACACTGCCGGGCGAAGGCTTCTTCCCAGCAGTGGGTTCTGTGACTTTACCAGCTCTGATGGTCTGTCTTTAGCACTGCCCTAGCCATTTTACTGGCTAGGGCAGCGCTAAAGCCCGCCCATCAGTGCCGGTGACGTCACCGGGCTCACTGCTGGGCGGAAGCCTCCACCTGGCAGCCCTCTGGAGAGCCCGGTTCGTCACCGAAACTCCAGAAAATGCCTTTGGCCTGCGCAATTTAGTGCAGGGCAAAGGAGAGCATCTGAGCCTGAACTGCTCCGATGCTCAAGTCAGGGGGGCTGCCTGGGTGAAAATGAGGATATGTCCTGGTTCAGCCTTCCAGGTATTATAAATGGTGCTTGTTGCACGCCACAGCTATTGAAGTTTGAAGACTTTTGTCTGTGCACCTTCTTTTTTATAAGTTAAAATATGTTCTTTAATATTTGTAAGATGCCCAACATTAAAGTGTAACTAATTAAGACATACAAAATTTTAATTAAATTTTTAATATTTTTTTTGTAGGAAGAACTGGACATTCGACCTAAAGTTTCTTCCCTTCTTAGCCGCCTTGTTAACTACACAAACCTCCCGCAGGGAGCAAAGGAGCATGAAGAGGCTGAAAGTGGAGAAGGGGTTCGTAAGAAAGTCTTCAAGGTAAAGGCTTTGATGCTCGATTGATTCATAACCTGAAGCCTAACAAACTAATTTGTGCTGTATGTAAAGATACGAAAAAGTCCTATAAGGCAGGAGGGTGCAGAATATTAAAGGGGTTGTCTCACTTCAGTAAATGGCATTTATCATGTAGATAAAGTTAAAAGGGTTTTCGGAGATAATTTACGGATGACCTATCCTCTGCATATGAGTGTGCTGGGGTAGCCTGCGGCTCATGAATTTGCCAGTCTTGCAGTGTGCTGCTACTAAATAAAAGTTCAGCCAAACTACACAATGGGCGAGATTTATCACAACTACTGCAAAGGGAAACTGGCTTAGTTGCCCATATCAACCAATTCGGATTCCAACCACTCCAATCAAAAATGAAAGGATCAATCTGATTCTGGTTGCACCAGTTTTGATAGATCTCCCCAATGTTTTCACATAAATGACACGCACCATACTTCCCTGCTTCCTTCTTGGTGCTCCAGTCCCTGCTTGTCAACATCATCTGGCGTGGAGGTGTCACGTGTGGCACTGCAACCAATGACTGGTCGCAGTGTCCCCCAAGTGGTATGTGACATGGACATGTCATCGCTGCAGCAGCACATGTGACCTCCATCCATTCCATAAGTTGACAAGCAGGAACGGGAGCACCGTGAATGGAAGGAGCCAAGCAGATATGTTTCCTAATATATTAAGGGATTGTCATATCGGACATCATATAGTATATGACAATCTCTATCTAACAAAGCTAGAACCAGCCCTGCACCTCACATGGGTCCAGAGATCTCCCCATTCATTGCTCTCCTAGATTTATATCAAGCTGAAAGCTCAAGGGGAGTGTCTTTTCTGCTGCAGCTTAGGGGGGGTGTCCATGCTCTCCCTATCGCAGCTTAGGGGGGTTTCCATGCTCTCCCTATCGCAGCTTAGGGGGGGTGTCCATGCTCTCCCTATCGCAGCTTAGGGGGGGTGTCCATGCTCTCCCTATCGCAGCTTAGGGGGGGTGTCCATGCTCTCCCTATCGCAGCTTAGGGGGGGGTGTCCATGCTCTCCCTATCGCAGCTTAGGGGGGGGTGTCCATGCTCTCCCTATCGCAGCTTAGGGGGGGTGTCCATGCTCTCCCTATCGCAGCTTAGGGGGGGTGTCCATGCTCTCCCTATCGCAGCTTAGGGGGGGTGTCCATGCTCTCCCTATCGCAGCTTAGGGGGGGTGTCCATGCTCTCCCTATCGCAGCTTAGGGGGGGTGTCCATGCTCTCCCTATCGCAGCTTAGGGGGGGTGTCCATGCTCTCCCTATCGCAGCTTAGGGGGGGGTGTCCATGCTCTCCCTATCGCAGCTTAGGGGGGGGGGTGTCCATGCTCTCCCTATCGCAGCTTAGGGGGGTGTCTCCATGCTCTCCCTATCGCAGCTTAGGGGGGGGGTGTCTCCATGCTCTCCCTATCGCAGCTTAGGGGGGGGGTGTCCATGCTCTCCCTATCGCAGCTTAGGTGGGGGGTGTCCATGCTCTCCCTATCGCAGCTTAGGGGGGGGGGTGTCCATGCTCTCCCTATCGCAGCTTAGGGGGGGGGGGGTCCATGCTCTGCCTATCGCAGCTCATGAGGCAGATGAAGGATAAAACTGAGCATGTGCGGCCATCTCAGTGAGCAGGACAAAGAAATAAACAACAAACAGCAGGTGGCGCTATAAATATACATTTTATTAAATATCTCAGTGACTATGCAATTTTTTTTATTACATGCAATTACAAAAGTATTCAGATCCAGGTGCTGGTTTGAAAACTGTAGAATATTTTTGGTATTCTGTAGTATGCAGTATGTAGTAGTAGTAGTATGCAGCAGCAGTATGTAGTAGTAGTATTCCCCTGATGTTTTTGTATGTTTAGCTAAAAGGGGATGAGTTAAAGCATATCATAATTACAACTTATCTAGCCAGCGGGAGGATGCACCCCACTCCCCAGTGTGTATCTGGCCACAGTATAGCATTCAGGAGCTGCTGCCAGAGAGCCACAGTTTAAATATAACCCTGTTTTAACTCTATTTGTGCATCTTTAAATCCTGGACAGCTGGCATTTCCTGAGGATTAGTCAGAGCGTCTAATCTTGTATATTTTATAATTGGCCATCTCAAAGCAGCACAAGATCATGTACGGCAGCCATGATTCCATTATTGTAATTTTAATCTTAATCTTTGAACGGGAAAAAAAAGTGCTTTTGAAAAATTGTTTGGGTCCTTGTATCTGGTATGTATGCCTATAATGTGTATAGAAGAATTCATGGTATTTAACCCCTTAGTGACCACTCACATTTTTTCAAAATTGCATTTCAAAAGCTATAACTAACTTTTTTTTGTTCATCAATGTACCTTTTATAAAGCTTTATTTTTTGCAGGACAAGTTACAGTTTTTAATGCACCATTTTGGGTACATATAATCATTGATTAACACCAGCTATCTGTCTTAAACCCCCTTAGTTTACTACAGTAAAAAGGCGTATTGGTGGTCACTAAGGGGTTTTTAAAGGGATTCTCTCTCCTCTAACGCTGGTGGCTTATTGTAGGGACCCCCAAAGTGAATGGATGCCAGCTGCGCATGCATAGTTCACTGTCAACAGTTGGAGCCGTGGGGTTAGGCGGCTGCAGTTGGAGCCGTGGGGTTAGGCGGCTGCAGTTGGAGCCGTGGGGTTAGGCGGCTGCAGTTGGAGCCGTGGGGTTAGGCGGCTGCAGTTGGAGCCGTGGGGTTAGGCGGCTGCAGTTGGAGCCGTGGGGTTAGGCGGCTGCAGTTGGAGCCGTGGGGTTAGGCGGCTGCAGTTGGAGCCGTGGGGTTAGGCGGCTGCAGTTGGTTATGTCTCTTGGTAGGAAAAGGGGGCTATAAGTTAGCGGCTTTCCAGAGACCACTTGTTTATAACTTCCAGCTTACATGACGAGAGAATGAAGAGACTGTAAGGTACTGTATACACTGTGCTATTGTATGGGAGCATTGATAGGGTAATGTGTGGCACTATATGGTTACTGTGTGGCTGCATTACTTGCAGTGATGGATAACACCATATGCTGAAACACTTTTTAAACAGAGAAATGGGGTTTGCCCTTTTCGTCTGAGCAAATTTCCCTATGTAGGTCAGTTATGTTATCTTTCTTTCTCTATCTCCATTTATCCTGTGTTTTATACCTCTGTTTTTTCTTGCAGTCTCCCAGTATGGGCACGCTGATGGGGGTCTACCTTCCATGCATGCAAAATATCTTAGGCGTGATCCTGTTTCTCCGACTGACATGGATAGTGGGCACTGCTGGAGTTTTCCAAACCCTTCTCATTGTACTGATCTGCTGTTGCTGTGTGAGTGGATTCTAGCTATATACATATCTTTTCTGTTAAAAGAATAAGAAAATGAAACCTTTAGTGTTATAATGAGCAAATCTTATGTTTGGCTGAAAATGAGCATTGAAGTGTTGCACTCATGAGGCAGCGACACTTCACAGGCACCTTGTAGGTGAATGCATCTGAGGGAAAGTTTGCTGTAGCTCTTAGACAATCCAACATTCCTTCTGAAGAGAACATCTGGATGGTCCTTCAGGAGTAGCACTAGCTTGGCCTGACGCTCCTCAGGTGAGTATTTACCAAGCACTGTTGCAGTACATCATATTCAGGACTGTAGGGATAGCTAAGAGCACCTTGCTTAAGCTGTGCACATGGTACCATGTACTCCTTATTTTTGAAGGGGTTGTCCAAGTAATTTTTATTGATTACCTATCCTCAGGATAGGTAATCAATATCAGTTCGGCGGCGGTCCGACACCGGGCACCCACACTGATTTGCTGTTTGAAGAGACGATGCGCACGCTGTGCTATCGCTGGCTTCCCTGCATTGTTTACCTGCTCGCTGTCGCATCCGCAGCGGTCAGCAGGTGTAATTACACCTGAGCCTTCCCATTCATTTCAATGGGGCAGCTGATTTCTATACACTTATATTCCTGTACACTTGTGATTTAAATAAATAGCATTTCCAAATTTTTATGTAAAATCAAGGGCACTTAAAGGGCTTCTGTCAGCAGATTTGTACATATGACACTGGCTGACCTGTTACATGTGCGCTTGGCAGCTGAAGGCATCTGTGTTGGTCCCGTGTTCATATGTGTCCGCATTGCGGAGAAAAATTATGTTTTATTATATGCAAATGAGCCTCTAGGAGCAATGGGGGCATTGCCGTTACTCCTATAGGCTCAGCTCTCTCTGCAACTGACATACCCCCTGCACCTTGATTGACAGGACCAGGTAGTGAAAACGTCATCACGCTTGGTCCTGTCAATCAAAAGTGGAGAGGGCGCGGCAGTGAAAGGAGCAGCCCTAGGTCCGGGCACATATGAACATGCAAACTTTGCTGATGGAGAGTTTTGTGACCAGACTTGTTTATCAAACTCCTTACACCAGGCATCCTCAAACTGCGGCCCTCCAGCTGTTGCAAAACTACAACTCCCAGCATGCCCGAACAGCCTACAGGTATCGGCCTACAGCAGGGCATTGTGGGAGATGTAGTCTTACAACAGCTGGAGGGCCGCAGTTTGAGGATGCCTGCCTTACACTGTACTTCTGCTGCTCCCCCATGCGCAGCGTTTTACAATGATGGGTGCTGATGGGTCTGGTCCCATGAGCTCTATTTCTAGACAAGAGCTCTGTGCAGTCCATGGGATGTCTTGCAACAAACTAAGAGATTGGCGTAGAACTTTTAATATGCATATATTTGTAATATGCATAGCATCTCATATGTTTATACGTTTGTTAAAATAAATTAAAGGGAACCTGTCATGTTAAACATGGTGTCTGAGCTGAAGGTAACATGGTATAGAGCAGGAGGAGCTGAGCAGATTGGTCTATGGATTAGTGGGGAAAGAGTCTGTATAATTAGCATTTCATACATTTAAAGGGGATGTCCAGCCATATATACTGATGACCTATCCTCCGGAGCTCATCATGGGATAATTTACTTTATTTTATGCACTTATATAGCTCTACTATATTCCGCAGCGCTTTACAGACATTAGCATCAAGCTGTCCCCAATGGGGCTCACAATCTAATTTATGGTAGTATAATGTGACAGATGCCAAAATGGTGTACATCCAAGTAACGTTGGCGTGATATCCGTGCAGAGGCCCATGGTGTGATAGCAGGGCAATGGACAGCAAAGGTGCATGCAGCAGGGTAGGGCATTCCAGAGAACTGGTGCAGCTCGGGAGAAGTCTTGGAAATGAGAGTGATGGGTTCATATTATGGTGAATGTCATTGCTGAACGGAGAGCATGGGTAGGATGGTAGACAGAGATAAGCGAAGAGGCGGGGAGAGGGGGGGGGGGGTGCAGCACTGTGTACAGATTTTTAATAAGTATAATAGCATAGTGACACCCTGGCTATCTATGAGACGGGTGAAGACTGTGATACAGGATCTTTGATACATGTGCCCTGTGTCATGCTGAGATATAGAGTATGCACTCCCAAATATATAAGATGAATTGACACCCACATAACATACAGTATGAACTGTCCCCTGTACAAGTGAGACAGGTCTTTTACCCAAACTATCTTCATCTCTGGTACATGAAACGCTGCATCGCCGGGCACTGTCTACACCCAGCTAAGTGCACCATGGAGGCTTTCCTCATACCTCTCCAGTGGTTTTAATGCTGGGAAATGACGCTGTGTTTGGTCAGTTTAGGCAGAGTTACAGGTTCTCAGCATAAATTTCTAATCGATGAAGTCTTCTGGAGTATGAGATTTTCTCCAAAGACCTGTGTCGCACCTAGAGCACTGAAGACTGGGAGTTTTGATACACTTAACAGGGTTTCTGCCACCTGTGCCAGGAGGTTTTAATCTTTGTACAGTCGTGGCCAAAAGTTTTGAGAATTACATAAATATTGGAAATTGGAAAAGTTGCTGCTTAAGTCTTTATAATAGCAATTTGCATTTACTCCAGAATGTTATGAAGAGTGATCAGATGAATTGCATAGTCCTTCTTTGCCATGAAAATTAACTTAATCCCCAAAAAATATTTCCACTGCATTTCATTGCTGTCATTAAAGGACCTGCTGAGATCATTTCAGTAATCGTCTTGTTAACTCAGGTGAGAATGTTGACGAGCACAAGGCTGGAGATCATTATGTCAGGCTGATTGGGTTAAAATGGCAGACTTGACCTGTTAAAAGGAGGGAGACGCTTGAAATCATTGTTCTTCCATTGTTAACTATGGTGACCTGCAAAGAAACGCGTGCAGACATCATTGCGTTGCATAAAAATGGCTTCACAGGCAAGGATATTGTGGCTCAATCAACAATTTATAGGATCATCAAGAATTTCAAGGAAAGAGGTTCAATTCTGTTAAGAAGGCTTCAGGGCGTCCAAGAAAGTCCAGCAAGCGCCAGGATCGTCTTCTAAAGAGGATTCAGCTGCGGGATCGGAGTGCCACCAGTGCAGAGCTTGCTCAGGAATGGCAGCAGGCAGGTGTGAGTGCATCTGCACGCACAGTGAGGCGAAGACTTTTGGAAGATGGCCTGGTGTCAAGAAGGGCAGCAAAAAAGCCACTTCTCTCTAAAAAAAAAAAAAAACATCAGGGACAGATTGATCTTCTGCAGAAAATATGGTGAATGGACTGCTGAGGACTGGGGCAAAGTCATATTATCCGATGAAGCCTCTTTCCGATTGTTTGGGGCATCAGGAAAAAGGCTTGTCCGGAGAAGAAAAGGTGAGTGCTACCATCAGTCCTGTGTCATGCCAACAGTAAAGCATCCTGAGACCATTCATGTGTGAGGTTGCTTCTCCTCCAAGTGAGTGGGCTCACTCACAATTTTGCCCAAAAACACAGCCATGAGTAAAGAATGGTACCAAAACACCCTCCAACAGCAACTTCTTCCAACAATCCAACAACAGTTTGTTGAAGAACAATGCATTTTCCAGCACGATGGCGCACCGTGCCACAAGGCAAAAGTGATAACTAAGTGGCTCGGGGACCAAAACGTTGACATTTTGGGTCCATGGCCTGGAAACTCCACAGATCATAATCCCATTGAGAACTTGTGGTCAATCCTCAAGAGGCGGGTGGTCAAACAAAAACCCACTAATTCTGACAAACTCCAAGAAGTGATTTATGAAAGAATGGGTTGCTATCAGTCAGGAATTGGCCCAGAAGTTGATTGAGAGCATGCCCAGTCGAATTGCAGAGGTCCTGAAAAAGAAGGGCCAACACTGCAAATACTGACTCTTTGCATAAATGTCATGTAATTGTCGATAAAAGCCTTTGAAACGTATAAAGTGCATGTAATTATATTTCACTACATCACAGAAACAACTGAAACAAAGATCTAAAAGCAGTTTAGCAGCAAACTTTGTGAAAACTAATATTTGTGTCATTCTCAAAACTTTTGGTCACGGCTGTACTATTTGGGAGGCGAGTTGGCAGAGTCAAAAACCGAGCACACCCGGAAGAAGACCAGGTCAAGTGTATGTCTTTATGTGTAGCAGACAGTGATGGCAAGTTCGCAGTGTTTGCCAGCGAACACATGTGGGCTGCCATCTTGACTCACAAGGTCTGGCGATTCACAGGTAAGCCCTTACCTGTACCTGTGCCGCCAGCCGGTCTGAAACAAATGTGGTCACCGGGAGCAGGCGGTTCCAAGAAAAGGCCGATTAAGGCCCCTGGCGTCTGTTCTCGGAACTGCCTGCTCCCGGTGACCGCATTTGATTTCAGACTGGCTGGCGGCACAGGTAAGGACTTACCTGTGCATCGCCGGACTTGTGAGTCAAGATGGCAGCCCGCATGTGTTCGTTGGCGAACACTGTGAACTGGCCATCACTGGTAGCAGAATCAGAAAGTCCTGTAGAGGAAGAGATTGGGAGATGGGGTTTGCTTTGGGGATGTTAGCCCCTTAAAGATAAGAACTGAGCTATAATGAGTGTTTATAATGTCAGAGATAAGGAGCCTGTCAGCTCCTGGTCTGATGGAAAATCCAAAGGGTGCTACTAGAACATGTCAGCTCTGTAAAGAATAAAGGACGCCATATTTTTACTAAAGACAAATAAAAAAATATATATTTTTAGCTCAAAATGAGTACAATGCAATAATTTAAAAAAATATCCCCAAAGGTGTACATAGCCTTTAAGTTGCAGCTTTTCATTTGTTTTGTTTTTTTGTTCTCATTTTTTCTTGCTGCCTTTAATTTAAGCCACAGGCTTAACTATAGTTAATGGAAGGATTCTCTCGGACTAAAAATCTGAATAGTATTCTTCACATGCATACTGTACGGTATCTATAGATACATCTCTTTATCAATCATTTGGCTCATCGCTGTTAATGACGCAGGGTAAGCTTTTGCAACCACTTTAGTTAGCAATATACCATCACTTGCTATGTCTGGACTGCCCTTTGTGATTATTTTTTGGTCGGCCAATTGGCGATTGCGATATGGCGATTTATTGCGATTGCTTTGGTGATATATTGTGCAGGCCTAGCCTTCAGTAAGGGTACAGAGGGGGGGGGGGGGGGGGTAACCAGTTGGGGGTGTGTACTTGTTACCAGCCCCTTTGTACCCTTACTGCAGACTGCTAGCAATTCATTCATAACTTGCATAAAAATAATAAAGGAACGGTAGATTATAGAGCCATAAGAATAGATAGTATGCCATCAGGTATTCAATAGAAAGCAATGTTTCACATGCATAGGCTTAAAAAAAAAAAAAAAACATTGTCCAACATTTACTAATGTGTGTACACCTAGATTTTGCTGTAAATTGCACCCAAAATTGAGCATGTTGGCTCTTATAGGTATAGACAGTGGCATGACTTACCAGACATAGGGGTGTGGTCCAAGATGCCCAGTTTAGCTTGAAAATTGCTCTAAAATTCTATCGCAGAGTAAGGTGAGGGGAAGATTTATCAAAACTGGTGCAACGTAGAACTGGCTTAGTTGCCCATAGCAACCAATCAGATTCCACCTTTCATTTTTGACAGCTCCTTTGGAAAATGAAAGGTGAAATCTGATTGGTTGCTATGGGCAACTAAGCTAGTTTTCCTTCACACCAGTTTTGATAAATCTCCCCCAGTGTATGTATTGGCAAAAATTGTGTTCTTTTTAATGTTTTTTATTTGCATCCCTGGTAAACGTCCCACTTTAATTTTATTTTAATTTTTCATGCAGACTTTACTCACAGCTATATCAATGAGTGCCATCGCTACCAATGGTGTTGTACCAGGTAAATACAGGTTTATGTATCAATAAAAATGTTCACCTTTTGCAGGTCTAGACTCCATTTTAGGGCTCATGTACACAACTGTATTGTCCATTTTTACACTGACACACTCCATTTCTATGAGTGTGCAAAAAAAAACTAAAATGTCGAGCACAGGGATGTCCTATTCTTGTCCGCATTGTCGCCAAGAAGAGTAGTTTCCGTTGATGGGGAAAATAACGGCCTTTTTTGGACCTTCAGGAATGAACTTCTATAACTTTTTGCTCTGTGCAAAACGCGTTGGCCATGGGGGCACCTGGTGGTGGGCACCCAGCTGTTTATTCATATTGCGTCCAGGGTGTGAGCCTGTATCTTTTCACTTGTGTGTCCACTGTAGGTCGGTAGCTTGTTCTTGACTGCCTTTTATATATTCTATGTATGTATTGTATTTGCTTGGTTCTTTCTGCTTCAATTTCTAAATGGTATTGGCTGTCCTGACAATTTTTTGCCACCAGGTGTCCCATTTTTGGGTTGTGTGGATTGGTTTTAGACCCTATTCTGCCAACCCGGAATTGTAACGGTGCATTCACAGTTGCATTTGCGTCACTAATTGGCACAAGATTGTCAGGGCCCTGGGGGAGTTCTCCGGCCCTACTAGTCAAGTAGGGGGAGTGACAGCTCCTCATAGGTGAAGAACTCTCGTTGATGATATTAATCAATTGGCTCATCGCTGTAATGACGCAGGGTAAGCTTTTGCAACCACTTTAGTTAGCAATATACCATCACTTGCTATGTCTGAACTGCCCTTTGTGAACATGTTTGTATGCTGTAAATTTTTTTAATTTTATTTTTTGAATGTATCTTTTTTTTATTTGCAGCTGGTGGTTCATATTTTATGATATCGAGATCCCTTGGCCCAGAGTTTGGTGGAGCGGTTGGCCTCTGTTTTTATTTAGGTACCACTTTTGCGGGGGCAATGTACATTCTTGGTGCAATTGAGATTCTTCTGGTAAGAAAAAATTATAATTTTATTTTATATAGAGATACATTCTTATGGAGTAGCATGACATTCCATATTATGGGGATTTTTGAGAAAAATAAGGTACAGTAAACGTTGGCACTTAGCGCCGCTGATGTTAACCTGGAAACAGTTGTTCAGTTAGAGGTGCAGATTTTGACCCAGAACCATAGGTGGATCCAGCATAAGTATAAGGCGTCATGCACACGACCGTTACCCGGCTGAGCTTGTATTGCGGCCTGCAAATAGTGAATGGGTCCTCAATCTGGAGTGCTTCCGTGTGGTTTCTCTCCGTGCCTCCGCACTGCAAAAAAAATAGAGCATGTTCAATTTTTTTTGCGGTGCGGACGGATCCATTGCGGCAGCCACACTGGTATTGCCTGTGCATTGGGGACCGCAAATTGTGGTCCACAATGCACGGAACAGCCATGTGCATGAGGCCTAAGGGTAATGTCACGCATAGTGGCAGCAGCACACGTCTGGTTTTGGGTCAGAAACTTGCTTCAAAATATGCCACAAAAAGCTGCACCAAAACTCTCACAAAAACTACATGTGAGTTTCCCGCTTAAAGGGGTTGTCCGCCTTTTTCTTACTGATGCTTAGTAGGTGTGTGAGTTTGAGTTTTGTCTGCAAGGATGATGAGACTTTTCAGGTAATATTTCTCTCTTTTTAGGTGTACATTGTTCCTTCAGCTGCCATATTTCATTCCAGTAACTCCCATGAAGATTCAAGTTCCAACTTGAACAATATGCGGGTCTACGGGACGATCTTCCTTACACTGATGGCAGTTGTTGTATTTGTCGGAGTGAAATATGTCAACAAATTTGCCTCTCTGTTTCTGGCCTGTGTGCTCCTCTCCATTTTATCCATCTACGCAGGAAGCATCAAGTCTATTTTTGAACCACCTTTGTTTCCGTAAGTAAATAAGTATTCACTTCTACAGTTTACATGGCTGACATTGCATACTCACTTAGATTTGTCTTAGAGGTGTGAGGACCCATTCACACGACCGTATATTTAATTAAAAATACATTTCACAATTTTGCGGAACAGATGCGGACCCATTCATTTCAATTGAGCCGCAAAAGATGCGGACAGCACACCATGTGCTGTCCGCATCTGTAATTGCGTTCCACCGCCCTACAAAAAAGATAAATGCTTATTCTTGTGGACAAGAATAGGCATTTCTATCATAGGGCTGACCAATCTGTCTTGCAAAATGCGGAACGCACATGGCCGGTATCTGTGTTTTTCAGACCGCAATAACAGATACGGTCATCTGAATGAGCCCTAAGGCTTTGGAGAGACCAGAGTAAAGGGACTCCTACTGAATTTTTTATGGGCAAGTTCACATCACCTTTCAGCTTTCCGTTCTGATCAGAAAAAAGGAAAAGCCCCCCAAAAAACTGATCCGTTATTTTGAACATCACATCCTGCGTGCAGGTATTTTTCTCCCTTCAAAAATAACCGGTCTCAGAAAAAGTAGCACAAGTGCATTAGTAAGTTGCAGAGCCTAGCAGGGGTAGCACAGAGAAAGGGAGTTCTCCCACTTAAAAATCATGGAGGGGTCTGAAATTCACATTGTAGGTGCATTCCCACTCAGAGACAAAATAAAAAATAAATTCAGGAAATCACATTGTATGAATTATTTTTTTTTTTATAATTTGTCTTGCACTGCTGAACATAAGTATTTGAACACCTGAGAAAATCAGTGTTAATATTTGGTACAAAATCTTTTGTTTTCAATTACAGAGGTCAAACGTTTTAAAGCACCTTTCAGACGAGCGAGTTTCACGCATCAGTCTGGCAGCGTGAGTATGTGGCAGCTCCCGTCCGTACCTCCCAGCACTAACAGGGTCGCAGAGCATGATATTGATGTATGATGCTATGTAACCCTTACAGTTCTGGAATGTATTGTATAACATTGACCACATTATGTCAGTGTTATACAATACATTCCAGAACTTTAAGGGTTACATAGCATCATAAATCAATATCGTGCTGTGCGACTTGGTGAGTGCTGGGATGTCAGGACGGGAGCTGCTGCATACTCGCGCTTCAAGTCTGATGCGTGGAACTCGCTCGTCTAAAATGGGCCTAAGGCCTCTGTCAATGTTTTGGTGAGTGATTTGTATCAGTGATTGTAAGCCAGAACCAGATGCGGGTCAGAAAAACACGAGCAAATCTTTCCCGTATACCTTATCTCTGTGTAAGCTCCATTCCTGCTATTGGCTCACAATCACTGATGGGAATCCCTGAGCAAACACTAAAAGTGACCATACACATTACACTAAAGTTGATTTTCAACCAAAATGATAATTTCTCATCCTGATCATTGGGGTACACGGGCTTGACCATGGGTATAGCTGCTGCCACTAGGAGGCGTACACTAAGCACAAAAGTGTGAGCTCCTCCCTTCAGCTAAAACCTTCCTACAGGGACTAAGCTAAAGCAGTTTTTAGTTTAGTGTCCGTAGGAGGCAGACATCCCTGCTTTTGCTGGTCTGCTGTTTTTTTCTTTTTCTTTTTTTCCTTTTTTCTTATTAGCTGGGCTACAGGAAGCCTTCTGCTACCTGTGTTCCCACCCAGGAGACGGGAGATCAGAGGGTCTCCAAACCCGCTGCTCCTTCCCAGGCTCCAGAAGACGAGGAGGACCAGAGGTTCCCAAATCCTCTGTATCCCACCAGCCTTCGGGTCACCATGCGGTAAGCCCACTACCCCCTCTTTCACATGTAGCGGTCCTCCCAAAGGGGCAGCACACCGACGATGGTGAGCCAGCTGGAGCTGGGGAGGGGCAGAAATCACCAGACGCCCCCCCCCCCCCCCCAGCTGCAACCGCCGCCACTTGGTTTGTTACGGACTGACCCCCCCCATAATTGCCAGACCCCTCTCACCTGCATCGCTTACCTGTCTGGGATCGCGGGGAGGGATTTTCTGCTTTGGGCCTGGAGACCCTTCTCCTCCTAGCGGCACCAGCCATTCCCCACCGGGCCCCTGCTTAATCAAGGCGCCGGCCTCCCTGTGGCCTACCCTTCAGCTGGATCCCCAAGCCACCATAACGAACGTCTAGGTGGAGCAGAGTACCTCGCAGAGGAGGACTTTCTTACCTGGTCGTGCACCCCTTCATCCAGGGGAACTGTTGGGCTGGACAACGCCATTTTCTTTGTAGCTCCCTGGAGGCTGCAATTCAATGGTGGGGGCGGGGCATGAACTCTTTCCTTGCTCCTCTGTCCCTCCCCTATCGTGACGCGAATTCTTTACGCTTCTTTCTTCTTCCACGCCTACCTTCTGCTTCAGGGGGATACCTTCGGCCGTGCTGCATTGAGGGACACAGGCCAGGTAAGCTACTTCCCCCCGCTTCCTACAGGGTCTGGCCTACTCCCCTCATCCTCCTATCTGTCACTGCACAGTATTCACCATGTCCGAGCCCTGAACCCAGGCCCCAAAACAGGCAGCGACTTTTGTGTGCCATTTTGCCTGCTCTTCTTGTCGCTCCAAATTCCAGCGTGGTCAGTTAGATCCCCTCTGCTCTTCGTGCTCTACTCCACTGCCAAGTGGCTTTGACTCTGACCTCTTCGCCCCTCCTGCCCAGCCCATAGCTGCTCCCTGGCGCAGATGGTACAGGAAGTTTCTCATTCCAACAAAGCCATTGTGGAAATACTGGGGCGTTTGGCCACACGGCCACCTCCTGACCAGTCAGACTCTGGGGACTACTCTGCTAATCCCCATCATGGCCGTCCTGCAAAACAGACCAGACCACCCTCTTCTCGAAGGGTGTCTGCTTCCCCTGTTTTTTTGTCTCACCGCCACCTCCCAGGGAGTCTCGCTCTGATATGTCCTCCTTAGAAGAGGCTGCTCTGAGGAAAGGTTGTCAGATGCTGACTTTGTCTCACCTGAGGAACAGTCTTCCAAACTGTCTGCTATGGTAGACAATCTCATTGCAGCGGTTATGGAAACCTTACAGGTTGAAGACCCTGCGCCCTCATCTGCTGGCTCTAGTTTTTCCTTTAGGCGGTCCCGTCGCTTACCAAAATGTTTTCCCAACCACCCGGATTTTGATTCCTCCCTTTTCAAGGAGTGGAACTTCCCTGACAGGTGTTTTGCCTTGCCAAAATGCTTAGCCGTCTTATATCCCTTTCCAGAGGATTTAACGAAAAAGTGGTCGTCCTCTCCTATCGTTAACCCTCTGGTATCCCGCCTGGATAAGCATACCACCTTGCCTATGGCGGACGGGGCTTCCTTTTTGGACCACAGGGATAACATTTTTTAATCTTTTGCCAAATCTTCATTTGAAGCAGTTGGCATTGCTCTGCGCCCTGTTTTTGCCTCTACATGGGTTAGCAAGGCTATGACCGAGTGGGCAAACAAACAACGTCAGTGCCTCACCTCTGGGGACTCCTTGGAGGACCTTTCGGATATTGCACTGTAGCTTTCCCACGCCAGTGCTTACATTTGTGAAGGGGCGTATTTTCACATTTATTTATGCCCAAGGGGCGTTTTTTCTCATACCTGTGCCCAGCCGCGCCTCAACTGTCGTTTCCTACTGCCGCCCAGCTCATTGTTATTCACTGCGCTGGGCGGCTCTTACATTCCCCGATCCTGTCAGTTCCCGCCCATGCCCGATGGACACTTATGGGCATCGGCCTCAATCGGACCATCTGCGCATGCGCCAGCACCCTCCCAAGCCTGTAATTGAATGCGCCTGCGTCCGATCTCTCCTCCAAGGCACTTATATCCAGCGCTTCAGAGCGCTGATGTCATCAGAAATTCAGATGGTTAATGCGCCTGCGCCGTCCAAGAAATTCTTCTCTCGGGTGACAGGATCGGGAAATGTAAGAGCCGCCCAGCGCAGTGAATAATAATGAGCTGGGGGGCGCTAGGAATCGACAGTTGAGGCGCGGCTGGGCACAAAGGTATGAGAAAAAACGCCCCTTGGGCATAAAGAAATGTGATTGACAGATGAATATAAAGTTGTTTTTACATGGTTTACAATGCGGACAGGGGGTACTCTTATATCATTGGAATACACTTTAATAGATCTATGACTGCATAGGAATAACTAAATATGTTTATAGGGTCTGTCAGTGTCCCTTTAAGGTCTGTACATTTAACTGCATGGCTGATGAAGCCACCGTATTAAGGGCTCTGGGTTTCTCGGATGCTGTAGTCCAGACCATGATTCCTGCCAGAAAGCCGTCGTCCTCCCGGATCTACCACCGGACCTGGAATTCCTATTTTACTTGGTGTGAACGTCACCAGCTGTCTCCCATTCTTTTGTCGTTGCCACGACTCTTGTTTTTCCTTCAGTTGGGCATGGACTTGGGGCTGGCTCTCAGTTCCCCTCAAAGGGTAGGTTTCGGCTCTTTCCATTCTATTTCAGTGAAACTTGGCTGTGCTTTCTGCGGTTCACACCTTTTTGCAGGGGGTTGCACATGCTGCGCCCCCTTACAGTTCTCCGTTGAATCCTTGGGACCTTAATCTGGTGCTCAGCACTCTCCAATATTCACCGTTTGAGCATTTGCAGCAGGTATCCCTTTGCTTCCTGTCCTTCAAGGTGGCCTTTTTGATGGCAATCACTTCCATCCGTAGGGTGTCGAACTCGCGTCTCATTCCTGTCGGTCATCCTTGGTGATCTTCCATCAGGATAAAGTAGTCCTTCGCCCTGTTCAGTCCTTTTGTGTCGGCATTCCATCTCAATGAAGAGGTCATTCTATCTTCCTTTTGTCCTGCCCCATCTCATCCTCCTGAGCAGTTGCTCCACACTCTGGATTTGGTACGAGCCGTTCGCATCTATCTGTCTCGGACGTCATCTTTCCAACAGACGGATTCACTGTTCCTCATTCCAGAGGGACTGAGACGAAGGCTGGCTGCGTCCAAAGCTTCCATTTCCCGATGGATTCGTTTAGCCATTGTGGAAGCATACCACATCAGTGACCGGGCCCCATCCTTCCGAGGTTACTGCTCATTCTGCTCGGGCAGTAGGGGCCTCTTGGGCAGTGCATCATGGGGCTTCGGCCCTTCAGGTATGCAAGGAGGCTACCTGGTTGTCTTTGCACACCTTTTCCAAATTTTACAGAGTACACACCTTTGCGTCTTCTGACGCTTCTCTGGGGCGTAGAATTTTGCAGACGGCGGTTCTCTGGCCGGAGAGCTTCTTCGTTTATGACCCACCCTTGGGACTGCTCTTTAACGTCCCATGGTCATGGTCAATGATACGGATGAGATTAGAAACTAGAATTTTTGTACTTACTGTAAAATCTGTTTCTCTTCCGTTCATTGGGGGACACAGCTCCCACCTAGTCTCTCTTTTCACAGGCCTATTTGTGGCCTGCATGGTTCTGGGTTTGCACATTGTTTGGTTTTGCTGTTTTTTTCCTCTTGCTTCTCATACTGCTTTTGCACAAACTGTTTTAGCTTAGTCCCTGTAGAAAGGTTATAGCTGAAGGGAGGAGCTCAGCTTTGTGCTTATTGTCCGCCTACTAGTGGCAGCAGCTATACCCATAGTCAAGCCCGTGTCCCCCAATGATACGGATAAGAAACTGATTTTACAGTAAGTATAAAAATCTAGTTTTGTGGGGTGAAATTTTACAACAAATGTTGGTTTTAGCTGACAGATGACAGACCATTATGATCAGAAAATAATTCCAGTACAGTGCAGGATTTACTTTTCTTTTCTGCATTTAGTTTGGGAGCAGGCCTAGATGAAATTACTGTATCTCTCAAACTATTAAATGTGCTTGTAGGTTATTATTTTTAATTAGTTTGGTAGTCAGGGTGGCACAGAATGAAGTAATTTAGCTTTTGATTGCAAGGGAGGAGCAGATTTATTTATTTTTTCCTCATTTTAGTTTGAATTCACTTCTGGCTTCAGCTAAAAAATGATTCCAGTCCAAAGGAGTTGCCCAAAGATTAAATATTCCCATTCTGTTAGATCATGCAGAACACAACAATTTTCAGTTTGAAATAATAAAATACATATTGCAGCTGTGTCTTCATTGCTTTTTATGCCTGTTTTTTTAATTTTCTTTTCTTTTAGAACATCCACCTTATGTCTAGTGCTGGTGGACACTGATGTCCTGTAGTTCAGTTTCCCACCTGGATTTTCTTACAAACATGCAGTGGAGCAATTTCTGCTATTGTGCAGCTCATCCTTCAAGAGTCCGCACAGTATAAGTAGCTTTTCCTTGCCAGCACTGAACATATGAAATGGACATTCTGGGAGGAATGCACATGCTCTCCCTATCATTGCTTAGGGGGTGTGTCCATGCTCACCCTATCACAGCTCAGGAGGCAGTTGAAGGATGAAACTGAGCATGTGCGGCCATCTCAGTGAGCAGGTCAAAGAAATAAGAAAAAAATAACTGCAGGTTGCCGCATACAGATACATTTTATTGAATAACTCAGTCGCTATACTAACTTTTTAATTACATGCAATTACAAAAATATTCAGAACCAGGTGCTGGTTTGAAAACTGTAAAATATTTTTCGGGGAACAACCCCTTTAACCACCTCCGGACCGCCTAACGCGCCGATGCGTCCGGAAGGTGGTTGCTTTTCTCCTCCTGGACGCATCGGCGCGTCATCTCGCGAGACGCGAGATTTCCTGTGAACGCGCGCACACAGGCGCGCGCGCTCACAGGAACGGAAGGTAAGCGAGTGGATCTCCAGCCTGCCAGCGGCGATCGCTCGCTGGCAGGCTGGAGATCCGAATTTTTTAACCCCTAACAGGTATATTAGACGCTGTTTTCATAACAGCGTCTAATATACCTCCTACCTGGTCCTCTGGTGGTCCCTTTTGTTAGGATCGACCACCAGAGGACTCAGGTAGGTCAGTACAGTCCCACCAAACACCACACCACACTACACTACACTACACCCCCCCCCCCCGGTCACTTATTAACCCCTTATAAACCCCTGATCACCCCATATAAACTCCCTGATCACCCCCCTGTCATTGATCACCGCCCTGTCATTGATCACCCCCCTGTCAGGCTCCGTTCAGACGTCCGCATGATTTTTACGGATCCGATCCGTAAAAATCATGCGGACGTCTGAATGGAGCCTTACAGGGGGGTGATCAATGACAGGCGGGTGATCACCCATATACACTCCCTGATCACCCCCTGTCATTGATCACCGCCCTGTCAGGCTCCATTCAGACGTCCGCATGATTTTTACGGATCCGATCCATGTATCCATGGATCCGTAAAAATCATGCGGACGTCTGAATGGAGCCTTACAGGGGGGTGATCACCCATATACACTCCCTGATCACCCCCTGTCATTGATCACCGCCCTGTCAGGCTCCATTCAGACGTCCGCATGATTTTTACGGATCCGATCCATGTATCCATGGATCCGTAAAAATCATGCGGACGTCTGAATGGAGCCTTACAGGGGGGGTGATCAGTGACAGGGGGGTGATCACCCTGATTACCCTGATCACCCCCTGTCATTGATAACCCCCCTGTAAGGCTCCATTCAGACGTCCGCATGCGTTCTGTGGATCCGATCCATGTATCCATGGATCCGTAAAAATCATGCGGACGTCTGAATGGAGCCTTACAGGGGGGGTGATCAGTGACAGGGGGGTGATCACCCTGATTACCCTGATCACCCCCTGTCATTGATAACCCCCCTGTAAGGCTCCATTCAGACGTCCGCATGCGTTCTGTGGATCCGATCCATGTATCCATGGATCCGTAAAAATCATGCGGACGTCTGAATGGAGCCTTACAGGGGGGGTGATCAGTGACAGGGGGGTGATCACCCTGATTACCCTGATCACCCCCTGTCATTGATAACCCCCCTGTAAGGCTCCATTCAGACGTCCGCATGCGTTCTGTGGATCCGATCCATGTATCCATGGATCCGTAAAAAATCATGCGGACGTCTGAATGGAGCCTTACAGGGGGGGTGATCAGTGACAGGGGGGTGATCACCCTGATTACCCTGATCACCCCCTGTCATTGATAACCCCCCTGTAAGGCTCCATTCAGACGTCCGCATGCGTTCTGTGGATCCGATCCATGTATCCATGGATCCGTAAAAATCATGCGGACGTCTGAATGGAGCCTTACAGGGGGGGTGATCAGTGACAGGGGGGTGATCACCCTGATTACCCTGATCACCCCCTGTCATTGATAACCCCCCTGTAAGGCTCCATTCAGACGTCCGCATGCGTTCTGTGGATCCGATCCATGTATCCATGGATCCGTAAAAAATCATGCGGATGTCTGAATGGAGCCTTACAGGGGGGGTGATCAATGACAGGGGGGTGATCAGGGAGTCTATATGGGTGATCACCCCCCTGTCATTGATCACTCCCCCCCTGGTAAGGCTCCATTCAGCCATTTTTTTTGGCACAAGTTAGCGGAAATTTTTTGTTTGTTTTTGTTTTTTCTTACCAAGTCTCATATTCCACTAACTTGTGTCAAAAAATAAAATCTCACATGAACTCACCATACCCCTCACGGAATCCAAATGCGTAAACATTTTTAGACATTTATATTCCAGACTTCTCACGCTTTAGGGCCCCTAAAAAGCCAGGGCAGTATAAATACCCCACATGTGACCCCATTTCGGAAAGAAGACACCCCAAGGTATTCCGTGAGGGGCATATTGAGTCCATGAAAGATTGAAATTTTTGTCCTAAGTTAGCGGAAAGTGAGACTTTGTGAGAAAAAAAACAAAAAAAATCAATATCCGCTAACTTATGCAAAAAAAAAAAAATTCTAGGAACTCGCCAGGCCCCTCATTGGATACCTTGGGGTGTCTTCTTTCCAAAGTGGGGTCACATGTGGGGTATTTATACTGCCCTGGCTTTTTAGGGGCCCGAAAGTGTGAGAAGAAGTCTGGGATCCAAATGTCTAAAAATGCCCTCCTAAAAGGAATTTGGGCCCCTTTGCGCATCTAGGCTGCAAAAAAGTGTGACACATCTGGTATCGCCGTACTCAGGAGAAGTTGGGCAATGTGTTTTGGGGTGTCATTTTACATATACCCATGCTGGGTGAGAGAAATATCTTGGTCAAATGCCAACTTTGTATAAAAAAAATGGGAAAAGTTGTCTTTTGCCAAGATATTTCTCTCACCCAGCATGGGTATATGTAAAATGACCCCCCAAAACACATTCCCCAACTTCTCCTGAGTACGGCGATACCAGATGTGTGACACTTTTTTGCAGCCAAGGTGGGCAAAGGGGCACCTTTCAGATTTCGCAGGCCATTTTTTGCACATTTTGATTTCAAGGTACTTCTTACACATTTGGGCCCCTAAATTGCCAGGGCAGTATAACTACGCCACAAGTGACCCCATTTTGGAAAGAAGACACCCCAAGGTATTCCGTGGGGGGCACGGCGAGTTCCTAGAATTTTTTATTTTTTGTCACAATTTAGCGGAAAATGATGATTTTTCTTTTTTTTTTCTTTTTTCCTTACAAAGTCTCATATTCCACTAACTTGCGACAAAAAATAAAAAATTCTAGGAACTCGCCGTGCCCCTCACGGAATACCTTGGGGTGTCTTCTTTCCAAAATGGGGTCACTTGTGGCGTAGTTATACTGCCCTGGCAATTTAGGGGCCCAAATGTGTGAGAAGAACTTTGCAATCAAAATGTGTAAAAAATGCCCTGCAAAATCCGAAAGGTGCACTTTGGAATATGTGCCCCTTTGCCCACCTTGGCAGCAAAAAAGTGTGACACATCTGGTATCGCCGTACTCAGGAGAAGTTGGGCAATGTGTTTTGGGGTGTCATTTTACATATACCCATGCTGGGTGAGAAAAATATCTTGGTCAAATGCCAACTTTGTATAAAAAAATTGGAAAAGTTGTCTTTTGCCAAGATATTTCTCTCACCCAGCATGGGTATATGTAAAATGACACCCCAAAACACATTCCCCAACTTCTCCTGAGTACGGCGATACCAGATGTGTGACACTTTTTTGATGCCAAGGTGGGCAAAGGGGCACATATTCCAAAGTGCACCTTTCGGATTTCACCGGTCATTTTTTACAGATTTTGATTGCAAAGTACTTCTCACACATTTGGGCCCCTAAATTGCCAGGGCAGTATAACTACGCCACAAGTGACCCCATTTTGGAAAGAAGACACCCCATGGTATTCCGTGAGGGGCACGGCGAGTTCCTAGAATTTTTTATTTTTTGTCGCAAGTTAGTGGAATATGAGACTTTGTAAGGAAAAAAGAGAAAAAAAAAAATCATCATCATTTTCCGCTAACTTGTGACAAAAAATAAAAAGTTCTATGAACTCACTATGCCCATCAGCGAATACCTTAGGGTGTCTACTTTCCGAAATGGGGTCATTTGTGGGGTTTTTCTACTGTTTGGGCATTGTAGAACCTCAGGAAACATGACAGGTGCTCAGAAAATCAGAGCCGTTTCAAAAAGCGGAAATTCACATTTTTGTACCATAGTTTGTAAATGCTATAACTTTTACCCAAACCATTTTTTTTTTGCCCAAACATTTTTTTTTTATCAAAGACATGTAGAACTATAAATTTAGCGAAAAATTTATATATGGATGTCGTTTTTTTTGCAAAATTTCACAGCTGAAAGTGAAAAATGTCATTTTTTTGCAAAAAAATCGTTACATTTTGATTAATAACAAAAAAAGTAAAAATGTCAGCAGCAATAAAATACCACCAAATGAAAGCTCCATTAGTGAGAAGAAAAGGAGGTAAAATTCATTTGGGTGGTAAGTTGCATGACCGAGCGATAAACGGTGAAAGTAGTGTAGTGCCGAAGTGTAAAAAGTGGCCTGGTCATGAAGGGGGTTTCACCTAGCGGGGCTGAAGTGGTTAATTACTTACTAGGTGTTTTAGGTTAAACTAGTTGTTTTTAAGGTGCCTTTTCAAATTTGTGATGCGGCAAATTTTATGTTTTTCTGTTGTGTTTTTATAATTCATTATACATTATTTTTCAAATGATATGAATTCTAAGACTTTTCTCTTTTTAGAATTTGTATGCTGGGCAACCGAACTCTTGCTAGAGACCAGTTTGATTTATGTGCCAAGTCCATTAACGTAGATAATGTGACAGTACCAAGCAAATTGTCCGAATTATTCTGTGGGTCTTCAAATTTTTCCAGTGGCTCATGTGATGAGTATTTTCTTAATAACAATGTCAGTGAAATCTCTGGTATTCCAGGAGCAGCCAGTGGCATTTTGTCAGGTATCGATAATACATTTATTAATGTTTTATTTGTACACATTTTCTTTGTAATGCTTTGATTTCAAACTTAGAGGACATGTCACCACAAAATGCAATCTTTAGGTGGCATGTTATAGAGCAGGAGGAGCTGAGCAGGTTGGTATAAAATTTTATGGGAAAGGATTTAGTATAACTTGCAATTTTAGAAATTTTATATCTGCTTTTTCTAAACATAAAGGGGTTGTCCAGGCTTTTTCTATTGATGACCTATCCTCAGGATAGGTCATCAATATCAGATCGGCAGGGTCCGACACCCAACACCCCCACGGATCAGCTGTATGAGGACGTGCCATCTCCCTTCTCTCTTCCTGTCGGCTGCTGTTGTCCTATAGACATAAAGCGGAGAGCCGAAAGGGAGAAGGGAGACTGCGTGTGCCGTCTCCTCATACAGCTGATCGTGGGGGTGTTGGGTGTTAGACCCCGGTCGATCTGATATTGATGACCTTTCCTGAGGATAGGTCATCAATAATAAAAGCTCAGACAACCCTTTAACACCACCCCCGTGTCAGTGACTAACAGCTTTCTCTGTATACACACTTACTTGCACAGAAACTTGCATTATAGCGAGACTCCTATCAAACTGATAAGAATATACGGTAGCTAAAATTTGTGTTTGAGGATGGGAGATCAGAGATAAGTCTTCACAAGCGCCATTAGCTAACAGGACTGCGAAGCGATACTCTGACAGACAGATTTATTTTTTTAATTTATTTTTTAAACCCTGAATCTTAAAAACAGCTGAAAATTTATAATTAAGACTAGAGATGAGCGAATTTCATATTCTGAAAATTCGTTCACACTTCATTTGGTGGTAAAAGGTGAATTGCGTTATGGATTCCGTTACCAAGGACCCTAACGCAATTCTATGAAAGAATGCCTTTAGAGGCATTCCGTTATTCATTCCATCATAATAGAAGTCTATGGGCTTCAAAACGGATCCGTCCCTTTTCCATTTCGCAGGGGAGTTAATGCTGTTTCCATACAGCACTAAAATTTATTAGGTCCATGGAGCCAAACTTTATCTTGGTCGAAGTTGCGCGAGACTTCGGTGAATTACTATGGTATTCCAATCTGTGTATTTAAAAACATTTTAAAAAATGGAGTACGAAGTGGGTTTTGGTACTGGCTGGTACCATAGTAATTCCCTGAAGTCTTGTGCAACTTTGGGAGATACGATGGTACAGAACTGGATAGACAAGTTGCCTGCTTTAGGTACAGAAAACAAAAAGATCTCCCCTCAACCCTCACTTTATTTATGTGATAGGGTGTTAACATGAAGGGGAGAGTTTATAGGAACAGCCTGGGACTTCTGATGTCACTTGGAGCTTTTCCATCATGGGCTGACTGGGGACTTAAAGTGGCCCTGGAAAAAAACCTAAATGGCCCGATTTTGTAGGTGGTTCCAAATTGACAGAAGTAGGCAGGACCAAGAGAAGTTAGCGGGTCAAGCAATAGTGCAGCACAATATCACTGTCCTGAGGATGGTGATACAGTTGAATTCATGAGGTCACGCACAGCCGCCAGCCAGGTGTATAAGTTCCTTATGCTCCTAGCATTAAATTAATGTTGAGATCATCAAATCGTCATGTACCCAAGGGGCCATGAGGAGGGCTCAGGTGGCCCTCTGGGCATCAGCCCACCATTTTGCGGGCTGTAAACGGTGTTATAGTAGCAGCAAAGTGTACACATTTTTACCAAATTTTAAGAACGTTCAAAATGTAAATTTCTTTTTTTTTTTCTGCAGATTTCACCTTTTACAAATGATAGGTTCAAATCTTGCAGCAAATCCCCAATAAACAGGGGTGGACTGGGAACTTAGGGAGTCATTTACTATGCTGAAATATGGTTAAATTAGGCGTATTGCAGGCGCAGATGGTGCAACGTTTAGTTGCACCGCAGGTCCAAAATTGTGGGCGTGGCGGGCACAGGCCGGCAGGCCCGTTTCATTCACAAGTTTCTATGCCTTTTTTAGGCATAGATAAAGGTCTAAATGTAAGACAGCTCAGAAGCTGTCTTACATTTGGAACTGGCACTGGATGCTTTGAAGTTATGTAGAGGCCGGTGCCTTTTCATTACTTCGGCGGATCCCGCACAGGGCCTTTATTAAGACCAGCGTCTAAAACACCGGTCTTAATAAATGTGCCCCTTTTTAAAGTGGCCCTGGAAAAGAAAAAACTAAGTCGCCCAAATTGACAGAAGGTGGGGAATGTGGGGCAACAAAAGTTGTCGGGGTCAGCGATGCAAAATACTGTCCCATTAGAACCATATACCACAGTGCAGCACAATATATTGCCCCAAAATCTTTCCCTCTGTGGTGGCCACCAATAGATGCCACTTTCTGTGTTCCTCCTCCAGTTGTCTGTGAGATATGGAACAGGGGGCTTAAGAGGTGAGTTGTGGGCCACAGCAGTCAAACTCTGGAGGGCATGTGCGGTTGCTGGTAGGGTACATAAGTGCCTGATTCTTACAGCGTTAATTACCACTGAGACTTCATTATGTATCCAGCCAGCAGCATAAAGCAGGGCTTAGGAAGCCTCCTGGGCATCGACCCACTGGGAAATTTCCCTGTAAGGCCTATGGCTATACGCAATATACGGGAGGTCTGACTTTTGCGATGTGAGAGCTACTTTTTGTAGAGTCTCAGCAAAGGGCTAATACTGGATCCATACTTTGCAGTACCCCTCAGAGCATTGTCTGCCAGTGGGCACACACAAATATGCAAGCTACATGTACTCTCTAATCACATAAGCTGGTCAATGATGTGCCCTTCACCACCACCAAAAATGTGACTATGCCTGCCATAGATGTTTCCCCATCAGTGGCTTCTGTCCCTGTAAACTTATTTCGAACTGTAGAGCTGTTCCATTTCCATTTTTAAAGTCTGAGTCGGGACGTATTTTGAGTTCCATCCCAGTTTTCAGATGTTTACTTCCATGGTAGGAATTTTTACATTTTTGACAAATATGCGTTAGGTAAACCTGGACTAGTCATCAATATTGTATCATGGAAAAACATTTCAACTCCAGGTTTAAAAGTAAAGATAAAAGCAGTACTATATAAATATAGTTGGGCACAAACGAGTAGGGGAAACATGATTGGCAAAAGTCATAAATAGGAGAGTTAAAGATGCAATGAAAGATAAATCGCTTTTATTACTTGTCAATGTGGCATCATTAGGGGTATATTCACACAACGCGGTTGTGTTGCCCGACTGTGAATTGAATGGTAAAAACTACATTACTGTGAATATCCAGTTAATTGCACCAAAAAATTGGTGAATGCACCCTTATTTATGTCCTAAAACTCCTATTTGCTGTGATTGAGACAATTGCTTAGGGCTACATTCTATTTTCACATTTCCTCTATTTCCTTGGTAATGTAGACAATTATTTTACCATGCTGTATTTTATTGAAACTTGCAGCCAACCTGTGGAGCGCTTACCTAGAAAAGGGAAACATCCTTGAAAAAGCAAACATCCGTTCTCAAGATACAGTGGGATCTAAGAGTAAGCTTCACCTGTATGTCTTGGCGGACATCACCACTTCATTTACGGTTCTTGTTGGCATCTTTTTCCCATCTGTGACCGGTAAGAAGTTCTCATTTGTACTACCGTATATTATTTTAACTCTCAGCACCTGCTGGTTTAAAGTAACACTAAACCAAAAAATGGATGATACAAGTATCAGTGTAGCTGACCAGGCAGGAGGGTTTTACCACAACTAGAAGGGAAATCATACATTTAATGTGTGTAGCAGCACGTGAGCACACCTATGGCAGCATTTACACTAGACCAGGCATGGCCAACCTGCGGCTCTCCAGCTGTTCTAAAACTACAACTCCCACCATGCCCTGCTGTAGGCAGTCTGGGCATGCTGGGAGTTGTAGTTTTGCAACAGCTGGAGAGCCTCAGGTTGGCCATCACTGCACTAGACTGTGAACTGACCAGTGGCTGAGTTTACTCTAGGCTGGGGAATTACTGCCCTGCAATAGCGTTAACAATAAACTGTAGACTGGTGCCATAGTTTAGGCTGGATTGACTGGCGACAGCATTAATGCCTCATTCACATGTCGGTGTTTCTGTCAGTGATTTCCATTAGTGATTGGCCTCCTGCACACGGCCGTTGTTTTGGTCCGCATCCGAGCCATAGTTTTGGCTGCTCGGATGTGGACCCATTCACTTCAATGGGGCTGCAAAAGATGCGGACAGCACTCCGTGTGCTGCCCGCATCCGTTGCTCCGTTCCATGGTCCGCAAAAAAATTAAAGGCTGTCCGTGCCGTTCCACAAATTGCGGAACGCACACAGACTCCATCCATGTTTTGCGGATCTGCGGTTTGCGGGCCGCAAAACACACAACGGCCGTGTGCATGAGGCCATTTTGAGCCAAAACCAGGGTCGGCTCTAAACACAGAACAGGTGCAGATCTTTCCCTTATACCTTTTATGTCTGTGGAGGCTCCAATCCTGGTTTTGGTTCACAATCACTGATGAAAATCGCAGATCAAACACTGATGTGTGAATTAGGCTTTAGACTGTGGACTGTTCGGCGGCTGCGTCTCGACTGCGGACTGACGTACTCATAGGGGAAGATGTATGAAATGGTCTAATAGAAAATCTTTCTTGCCCCTAGCAACAAATAATAAAACAGCTTTTTTTTATTTTTTTAACATCTCTATTTAAAATGAACGCTGTGCTGTGATTGGCTGTTATGGGCATGAAAGACAGCTGTTTTTTTCACAGATTTGATAAATCTCCCCAGTTGTATTTTCTGATGGTGACACATAAGCTGATTCTTTTTTGATGTCTTGTCCAGGAATCATGGCTGGGAGTAATCGATCTGGAGACCTTCGAGATGCTCAGAAGTCGATTCCTGTTGGCACCATTTTGGCTATAATCACTACTTCATTGATCTGTATCCTACTGTAATTTGCAGAGCCATACTGAATTATACAGTGTTATAACTTAAAGGGATTGCCCTGTTAAGAAAACCGATTGCCATACACATCTTACGTCCTTAGGATAGGTCATCAATATCTGATCGGTGATAAGTTCAACTCCAGGCACCCCCACTGCTCAGCTGTTTGAGGAGGCACCAGCACTCCAGTGAGTAGTCTCCTCTGTACTTGGTATTGCAGCCCAGACTCATGAACCGCGCCTAGGCCACATGACCGATAAACGTGACATCAGTGGCTTAGGAAGAGGCTGCAATGTGCAGTCTCTTGAAACAGCTGATCGGCAGTGGTGTCGGGAGTCGGACCTACACCAATCGGATACTGATGACGATAGGACATCAATATCCTAGTCCCAGGAAACCTCTTCATAGAGAGAAGTCCTCTGTTCAGGATCCTTATTTCTTGGCAAGAACTGGAGGACCTCTCTTGCATTACACAGACAACCCAGTGATTTGAAGGGGCACCGTGTAATGCTTCATGTTCCCTGTGGCGGTGCAGATTACAGCTGGTTGCCGGGGGTTGAATTTAAAATCCTATTTCACGGTGAGAAAGGGAATGGAGAAGTGGTAGAGGACACTCATTGCCGCTACATTTAAAATCTGTGTGACTGCCGAAAACAGCTGAACACAACACAGTGTTAGACTTTGTATCCAGTCTATTTACCTTGACATTAATGCTTAGATTTCAGCACTGTAATCCTTTTTGGAGCATGTATCGAAGGAGTAGTTTTAAGAGATAAGTAAGTTTAAGTCTTATCCAATTATTATTTTTTTGTGTGTTTTTAAAGGGAATGTGATCTATTGTTTAAATCACTTTTTAATGTATTTTTAAAGAATTTTTCATGTTTTTAATTTCACATGTCAATATCTATATTTAAACAAAAAACATAAAATCCTGCAGTTTTCACACTGGCCACTAGGCCTTATAATAGTCGCCACTTCTTGATCTGTACAGATCACTTTACTGCAGTTATCTGCTTATCTGTCACTCTAATCCTGCCTATAATGATATCACCTCTGTGTATAGATAAGACAGGCTCCACTATTATAAGCATCTATATCTATAAGCAGAAAATAACAAATTAGAAAAAAAGATGTGTTAATATCTGGTTTTAACTGGCAGAAAAAAATTGGGGTAACACATTTCATTTAAGTACTAAAAGAAACAATAAATCCAGCCTCAAATCCTTCAAGTGACTACTGGGCGTAACAATATGAAGAAAAGTGTCACATTTGTCCAATGTCCCAAAGATATTAATATATACTGTATGTTGCACTCTACCGGTGTCCATGATGTGAAGAAGGGTACAGCAGTCCGCTTTTACCTCTAATTCCATGAATAGTTGTCAATCCCTTCTGGTCATTAGTGATTCTAAACACACTCGTACAGGAGATCTTTCAAATCAATTATTCAGTGAGAAACTTACAAAGGGACATAAGAAAACCCTTCTTCTGGAAGAAGCTGGTCCTGGCGAAGCTCGAGTAGGCTGTTCTTAATTTTGAATGCCATTTAGACTTTTATTGATTACTTTATGTGATTTTTCAACATATGTTTGTATGATTTAAACCCTTTTACGAGGCTTTCTGACTGTTTGGAGGCTTTATTGAACTACAGTATGTCCAGTTGTACAGTTCTCACTGAATATGCATAGTTTGCGAGATCTTCTTGGCCCAGTGAGTTTCAAGCAGTTAACGATCATTGTCAGATGCCAATCCTGGAACTGGAGAAGAGGGGGTCAACTATACCCTTCTTTACAATCTTGGACCGCCGTTGTTTTCTTGTATTTCTGTTCCGCTTTCTAATATTATGTATTTTCCTTACATTTTAGAGTTTGTGACTAAACTAAAAATGCAATGCCTGCCTCTGATATCTAATTTCATAACTTTTTGGGATGATGCAAGAGCAGTTATGGAAAATGACTTCTATGCACATTTAGTACTACATGTTAGAGTGCGCAATACTTGAATTTTCAAGCCTTTTCTCCAGTTTATTTTTGGCAATTACTTCTTAATAGGTTTGGTGAAGCAGTAAACAAGAACTTGGTAGTAGGGACCCTGTCGTGGCCTTCTCCGTGGGTTATAGTCATAGGATCATTCTTTTCTACTTGTGGAGCTGGACTACAAAGTCTGACTGGAGCCCCGCGGTTATTGCAAGCTATTGCCAAGGACAATATAATTCCATTCCTGCGAGTGAGTGATTGAACCTTAAATGATTGCACTTTAGTCGTATTTAGTTATGCATTTTAGACATAATGAACATCTATCCTTAGTAAATAGTGGGTATACTGTATGCAAATGGTTTTCCTACGAATACAGGGAAACTGATATTATTGCTATCCTCAGGATAGGTCATCAATATCAGATCAGCGGGGGGCCAACTCCTGGCACCGCATCCGATCATCTGTTTAAAGAGAATGCAGCGCTTGTGCAATCGCTGACTTCTCTTCACTGTTAACCTGCTCGCCATCGCAACTGCAGCAGTGGGCAGGTGTAATTACAACTCCTGCTGTCCCCATTCACTTCAATGGGAATGCTCTGTCCCATTCACTTGAACAGGAAGAAGCTGTCCCATAGAAGTTAATGGGACGACTGAGATGTAATTACACTTGCTCACTGGCGCAGTTGCGACGGCAAGCAGGGAAACAGTGAAGAGAAGGCAGTGCTTGTACAAGCGATGTAGCTCTCCAATCAGCTGACTGGAAGGGTGCTGGGAGTCAGACCCTCGCTGATCCGATATTGGTGACCTATCTTGAGGATAGATAATGAATATATAAAAAAGGCAGACAACCCCTTTTTAAGAGGACCTTTCGCCAGTCCTGACTGGTAGTGTAGGGCATACTGATGACATGTGATATCGCTCATTTTATTTTTTTTCTATGCACTGCTCCGTTCCCGCGGTGTGCTCACAGTCTCCTGGACTGTGATGTTCTCTGCTGCGATTGGCCTGCACATAGCCAGGGTGAAGGAGTGGGAAACCAGAACGGGGGGAACGGAGCAGGGCATAAAAAAATAAAAAGCCATACACTGCCAGGTATCGGTGAAAGGTCCTTTTTAATGTTAGATGTTGGAAACATCTGTACATGGAATGATACAAATGGAGAGAGAGAAAATCTTGGTTAAAGAGGTTTCCAGGATTATAGAAAAAAAGGGTCTGCTTTTTTTTTCCTGTTTCACTTGACAAATGTGACCTGCATGGGGCCAAATTGTAATGCAAAGATCCAGCTCATGGACACACACGGTGCTAACCTTTTTTTATTTTCTCTAAGGCTGGAAAACCTCTGTAATGGCATTCTGTTTCTTTTTCCTGGAATTGGACTTAGAATATGCTTTGTTTGATAGCTGCAGCAGATGTTGTTATAAAAGAGCAACCTTTGCTACTGTACACATAGTAAAAATACCAAAATTGGAATTCAAAAGAGCTAAAAGATAAACACATAAAACAATGAAACCATGCAAGACTTGCTAGACCGGAAAAATATGCACCTAAAAGGCTTGTGAATTTCCGCCATGTACTAATACATTTTCCTGGCTATGGTTTTCCCTGGCACAGTCAGCTTTTTGCCTGGGGTGCCAGGAGCTTCGACTGCAGCGATCAGACAACCTGTTTAAAAAGATCCCCCTCACCATGAAGTGCAGTCTGCCGGCAGCATGTTGTAGAACAGGAGGAGCTGAGCTACTTTCTTTTTTTTTGTGGGAAAAGATTCAGTAAAATTGTAACATGTATTTAAATATCGGCTTTTGCTGACTTCAGTTGTACACAGGGGCCATCTTATTAGTGATTAATAGCATTCTCTGTGTAAGTGTGTACAGAGATGGCTGTTATTTACTGATAGTTGTACATGGGGGATGTCTTATCAGTGACTTAGAGAATTGTCTGTGTAAGTATGTATTTATAGCCGTCAGTCACTGATAGGGTGGTCTTAAGTTCAGAAATAGCAGAGATTTAAATGTAGAAATTGCATTTCACTGAATCTTTCCGACATAACTATATATCGTTCCGCTCAGCTCCTCCTGCTGCATAACATGCTGCCTGCAGATTACGCAGGGGATTATGCTCTATGCTTGACTCGGATCTGAAAAACTACAAGCGTTTCTGTCCACTGTGAGAAGACCTGTCAAAGTTGAGGGTTAAAATATGTGCAGATGTTGTGAAACCTTGATTGGGAAAAGGAAACTGACAAAAAACTTACACTAGAAGTCCGATAATAAGGTGTGAAATTTGAGATATTTAGTAAAAATAGAAAGCCATATATTTGCTGTACCATATCTACAAACACTTTACCACTAATGGCTGTGGTTTTGCAAAGCAGTCTTTGACTGCGTTTTTTTTTCTTCTTAGACTTGCATTTCATGATAAAATTAACTATTTTGCTTCAGTTTTTTTTTAATACAAAACACACATAAGGGACATGTATGAGCAGTCAGACATGCTCATTTATAATGAGCTCTCTAGGTAGCAGATAGCAGAACAGGGCAACTGAAAGGTACTTTATTTGGGCAGCTTTACCTGCAGAAACTGTGAGCATAAATAAGCATTCCAAAAACGCTGAAAATGGTCGTAAAACTGCACGCTCCTGTGGTTTTCAGCCGAGGCGTGGCTCTACCTTTAAAGTGAATGTGTCATTAGAAAATCACCTTTTGTTTAAATTTTTATGTTTAAAAATATTTTTTTAAAGAATTTTTGGTTAATTTCTAATTTTGATTACACACGGAGAGTTTGGATATAATAATATGTATTTATTAAACACATAGAACAATCTATTCCGACATATTATAATGCATAACTAAAATCTCTAAAATACATAGATACGTGAGTATAAAAATATAAAATATAATATAAAATAAAAATAAAAAATAAAAAATAAAAATAAAAATTCCTTATTATGACCTATGGGTCAGAGTCTTTTGAGACAAAAGAGCTTCACGTGCTCGGCGTAATAAATTGTTGCTGCAAAGTCAGTAAAATAAATTCACTATCAGTAGTAGAAAAGATTAGATGAATCGCAGTTGTTTTACTCACTGTTTCAACACTGCTGATTTGATTGTAACACTGGTGGCGTCCCACGAGTGATACTATTCTTAATAAGTTGCGGTGTAATAGGAATTTCCACCGAGTCTATGTGAATATCAGGTCCGGGATCTTCAGTGATATATGAAGCTGTGCTGTCGCAGAAGCCGCTCAGTGGTATCTTTATGCTGCGCTATTTATTTTGTATCACGCAAGCTATAGAGTCACCAGATGCGCTTCTCATGAATTACCGACAGATATCCAGCTTTCTTTTAAGAAAATATATTCTCACCGATCCCTTGGCTGTTGGTTCCTTTTCTTTAAGCGCTTAAATCTTCTGATTCTGTGTCTTATTTCATGGGATTTACCATACGCGTTTCAGAGTGCTCCGACTCCTTCCTCAGTGGCTCAGCTCCTTGTAGGAGCACCCATACCATTTTTTGACTAGTAGGTGAGCCCTCTCTAACCTATATTCTTTTAATTTCTAATTTTGCATGTTTATTTATGTTTTTAGAAAATCTTAAAATCCTGCAGTTTTCACACTGGCCACTAAGCCTAATAATAGGCGCCACTTCTTGGTCTGTACAGATCAGTTTTCAGCAGTCATTTCCTTATCATTGCAAGCAAGATTACAATGACAAATAGCATCTCTATATATAGATAACATGGGATCCACCAATCACTATAGGTGATATCACAGCTAGTCTGCTCTCTCCTGCACAGGTCACAGAGCATGCTTAGAAAAAATAATAGGTGACACATTTCCTAAGTCATCAATATTCTTGTTTAATGCATTCTTGTTGTCACAGCCAGAATGGAATAGCGTTAGATAGTTGGGCAGATCATCGCTAGCAAGCGCTCGTTTACACACCAAGATCTGCTGCCCACAAACCATGGTTTTTTTTTTGTCCGCGCCAATTCTTTTACCCAATGAAGTGTTTGATTGTTGATCAGGTGATCGGTGGCACCTTGACCTGGGCCAGTTATTGGGAACAAGCATTTGTACAAATGTCCATTCCCGATAACAGACCCATGGAAAGAGACCTTTGCAGTGGGATTATCTCATGTGCGGTAGGAGTATAAATTGCGTAATTTGACTTTTGACAGGTATTTGGACACGGCAAAGTAAATGGTGAACCAACGTGGGCACTTCTTCTGACTGCCTTAATTGCTGAAATGGGAATCCTGATTGCCTCCTTGGACATGGTAGCGCCAATATTATCAATGTAAGAATGTGTATGTGTTAAATAAGATTTAAAATGTTTGGAAAGACAAATCTAGCAATGCTGTCATATGGCACATCTCATTGAGATCTCAAAATGGTATCTGTGGTTTTTATATAGGAATGCTGTCAAACTGGCCAAATTGACTTAAGGCACGTAAGCCTCATAGTGGGGGTTTACACTTCTGTTAGGCCTCATGCACACCATCGTATGTTTGGTCCGCATCAGATCCCCTTTTTCTTGTGCCTCAAATGCGGACCCATTAATTTCAATGAGGATGCAAAAGATTTGGACATCACAGGTGGGTCTGTTCCGCGGTCCCGCAAAGAAGATAGAACATGTCCTGTTCTTGTCCGTTTTGCGGACAAGGATAAGACATTTGTACAGGAATAAAAAAAATAATAATTGCATGCACACGTCTGGGATCTGTGTTTTGCGGATCCGCGATTTGCGGATGGCAAAACAGATACAGTTGTGTGCATGAGCCCTTAGCCAGAGGACAAGAGCTGCTCTGTCAGTGCATCCGTTTGTGTAATACAACATTTTGATAGGAACATTTGACATTCTGCGGAAGATTTACTAATAATCTTTCACTTTGCACTAAAGTACAGGTCACAGTTGTAATTTTAGACCGCTATACAGTACTATTTTGCTGCATGGGCCTTCATAGATTTGGAATTTTGATAAATCCTATGCTAGAATTCTGTTCGTGCCCTAACACTTTTTGTCTGCGCCAAAAATGTTTCTGGGTTTCAGAACTGTGATATTTTTGCCAATAACTGAGGAGACAGAGGGGAAATGGATTGGTAAAATTGTCCAATAGTATTGTCTACAGCAGGGGTAGGCAACCTCCGGCACTCCAGCTGTTGTGAAACTACAACTCCCAGCATGCATACTTGCTCTGCTCTTCTAAGAACTCTCATAGAAATGAATGGAGCATGCTGGGAATTGTAGTTTCACAACAGCTGGAGTGCCGCAGGTTGCTGATCCCTGGTCTACAGTGTAAACTGGACTAGAGAGTCTTAAAGTGCACCAGATTCATCACAGTGGCTGATGCCGGCTGATAAACCTGGCGCATATGTGGACTGTCAAGTCTAACTTTATGCCATCTATAACTTGGCTGGCTTGTTTGTTTGTTTTTGTTATGCATTTTAAGCCACACCCCTTTTCCATGAAGCCACACCTCATTTCACTAAAGTCACTCCATGTTGGAAGAGGCGTAAAAAGGTTAGAAAAGTGTGTAAAACACTTGAGAAATGTGGTGCAAAGATGCAAGTTGCACCAAAAAACGGGCACATTTTCACTCCTATCTGCCCCAGCGTGTCATTAGCTTTATTTCTGCTGTCGCGATGGAAAACTGTATGGATTTAAAAGAGGACATTTACCAATGTTTTACGCTAAAGTCTCAAATTATGGCACACACGCAGTAATATGCGACTTTTAGAGGTTCTTGCCACTTTTCAAGAGTGGCGAGGAAAGGGGTTGGGGCTTCGTTAGGTTCTGGTGCAGACTTCAGCTATAACTCGCGTAGACTTCAGTTTCTAGGGCATGGGCTGGCAGAGGTGCGATTAATTTGTTAAAAGCGCCTCACTCCCACACGGAGGGATCAAGACTGGCGTATGGGTCGTGATAAATGTCCCTCATCCAGTTTAGAAGGGTATTCGAACATACAAAGAACCACACACAGGACAGAAATGTGTGAAAAGAAAGAACATGTTTTATTGTAGCAGTTCATTAAAAACACATATATTTAACCCCTTAATAGCTGCTATCTGTCCTGAGCGGGTACTATGTCACACATAATGAGGGCTACACCCATTATGATGTCTTGGGCACTAGTATCTATGATATTGCAGTGGGAGCACTGTTGTATTGCACAGCCTGTGTTGGGATTGGAGCGATCTGTCATCGTCCATAGTGGTCCGTCATCTTTTTCCTTTGTTAATACTTCATGCACATGCCAGAGGTCCACAGTGGCAGGTTTTAGGTCTTTAGGACTCCTACCTCAAAAGAATGTCAGAACTCCAGGGGGTAATGGTTTACCATAGAGATACTATAAGGCTGTGCTGCGTGAATATACGTGCAGAACATATGGTCCTGATATACCAAGCCTTATGCATACCTTTTATATATAGGTGATTGTTGTAAATATTCATTCATTATGTGGCAGAAATTGGCACTGGACTGGACTAAGGCCAGTAGGACATGACACTGCTAGATGGCGGCCGTCTTCATTCTCACGGCACATTTTTCATTGACATGGTAGCAGTTGGCATCACATAAATGTATGCTGGCATGGTAAATAATTAGCATGATGATGTGGCAAAGGGTTAAACTTTGCCTCTTTATTGTTCATATTGCTGCCTTTTCTTTATAGAATATACAGTAATATGATTATTCTTTTGGTTTTAGGTTCTTCTTGATGTGCTACTTATTTGTAAATTTGGCGTGTGCTGTGCAGACTCTGCTGAGAACACCGAACTGGAGGCCGAGATTTAAATATTACCATTGGTGAGAAGTTTATGCAGAATTGGAAGAATTTTATTGGAATGTTTATCCTCTGCTAGGACGGTTGTTAGTTGTGTATTATGTTTTGTGTTTACTAGTTGGGATTTTAACTTGACAGATTACAACAGTTGTCTAATTGAAGCCCGAAGTTCGTCACCAAAGTCTTGTGAGACTTGGGACGTAATAAATTTTGCCTCTGCGCAGCGCATGCATTTTAATGCCGTACACAGACAGGTCTCCGTACAGCATTACAACAAAGTTGGAGAACTAATTGACTCTGAAACGCGATTCGCTCACCCCTAATACTAATACATCCAGATTTGTAAAAATAAAACTCCCTAGATATACAGTGTTTCCCCGAAAATAAAACATACCCATAAAATAAGTTGTAGCAGGATTTCTAAGTATTAGCGCAATATAAGCCATACCCCAAAAATAAGACATAGTGATAGGCGTGGCTAAGCGTACCGGCGCGGAGCGGTAAAGAAGACAGGCAGCCCTTCTCATCTGACCCATCGTGACAGCTGCTATCTCGGAGGTGACCCTAGAGGTGCGGGCAGCCCTATTAACAAGGTCGGCTGCCCCCGTCAGGTCCCAGCCCTTCTGTGTGTGCTGCAAGCTGAGGCATAGAGGGAGACGAGGAAAGAAAGTCTCCTCCGTGAAGTGAGGAGCAGGAAGTTCTACTTTAGGTATTGTGTGTCCTCGGGGGGGGGGGGAGAATAAAGCTGTGGCTGCCGTTTTACTCAGCACTGTGGGTCTCTCTCCCCCAGCACCAACCAGCAACAGTCTGTGGGTCTCTCTCAGCCCACACAAATTCCAGTAAAGCTGCTGCTCCCCAACACTGACCAGCAAGTCTGTGGGTCTCTCACCCCCCACAAACACCAGGGGAGGTTGTTGTACCATACTTAATAAAAATAAGCCATAGTGTATCTTCTTGAATAAAAATAAATATAATACAGTGTCTTGTTTTCGGGGTAGTTATTCGTTTCCTGGCACATTAGCTGTTGCCGCCTCTACTACATACTGTACAGCGCTTTTTGTGATTTCTGAACAGTATTTTGTCGTCTTTTTACTATTCATAGGGCTCTGTCTTTCTTGGGAATGAGCATCTGCTTGGCCCTGATGTTTATATCCTCTTGGTATTATGCTCTTGTGGCTATGCTGATTGCTGGAATGATATACAAGTATATAGAATACCAGGGGTAAGTTTTAATTTCTGAATGTTTTACCTTTTAAAATTTCCTAGAGCTGTCCTTACATTTCAGAAGTGTCCATTAAACGAGATAAATGTATGTAACAGGCTAGCCGTAGAGGTGAGCAGATCCTTTTCATTTTTCAGAAATTTGAGGCTATTCCAAATCTGAATATTTGGTTATTTGATTTGGCCAATTTCTCAAAATGGCATTTCTCAGATTAGAAGGCAGGAAAGATGGAGGAGGATCACTTGACCCCAGGCGGGGTGTGTGTGTGTGTATACACACAGCCAGGTTTTTACCCCCAAAAAGTAAAACTTTTTCAGACCATATTTAAAAGGGTTCTGCAGTTTTTTTAAACTGATGATCTATCCTCTGGATAGATCATCAGCATCTGATTGGTGGGGGTCAGACACCCGGGATCAGCTGTTTGAGAAGGCAGCGGCGCTCCAGCAGCGCCACGGCCTTCTCACTGTTTACCGCAGACCGAGTGATGTCACGACTAGTATCACTGGCCTGGGTGCGGCTAAGCTCCATTCAAGTGAACAGAGCTTAGCCCCGGCCAGGCCAGTGATACTAGTCGTGACGTCACTGGGCCTGCTGTAAACAGCGAGAAGGCCGCGCTGCTGCCTTCTCAAACAGCTGATCGGCGGGGGCGTCCAGAGGATAGATCATCAGTTTAAAATAACTGTAGAACCCCTTTAAGCATAAAAAAATCCTACAATGCAGTTCGCTTTTAAACAGGCTGTTTATCGCCAGCCATAGCTATGTATGTCACTGTCACTTTAAGATTACTTACGCTGGCTTGGCGTTAAAGAGCTTGAAATGAGTTATATACAGTGTTAGGAGACCCCAAAGTGTCATCCACAACTTTTCAGGACAATTGGAGGACTTTCGATTCGAGTCAATTTGTGACCCTAATCGAATTGGCCGACTGATTCAGCTTCCGAATCTAATCCAAATTGAATTTGAACAGATTCGCTCATCAGTAATTAGTGCAGGTCACATCTGCTGTGGTCCTAACAGAAGCTACTAATGGTGTTGGACTACACGACTCCCATGTATAACAATGCTGCTTACTGCTTGTATATTCTTATTAGTACCCTGAGCTATACACCGTATATTATATATAAATTATGATAAATTTCGATCTACTACTTTGACATTAAAAAGCTTCTCACAAAGTCACTACAGAGATTTACATGGATTGTCCATTGTTTGAAAAGTCTCAAAGGTCCTAAGGAAGGAGTGCGGTCACGAGTGTTTGTGGGTAGATGAATTGACCAGGGCTGCTTTATCTTGGTCTAATGTCAAAATGTTGCATTTGTATGTCTTTTGAGGGATAAGGCTACATTCACACAAACAGGAAAATTGGCCGTGTAATAGTCGTTTAAGTAACGGCCGTAATACAACCATTTTTAGAATCCAGTGAAGTCAGTGGGGATATTCACATGGCCTTTTCTTACAGCCAATAAATAGCGTCCCTCGGAAAAAGAAGTTTGTTTTAATGGCTGTTTTTACAGGGCCAAACCCCTTTAGTGGCAATGAAAAATGGGTACAAAGGGCCTTTCATGGGTTAAAATAAAAAATACTCATTACGCTGGGAGCGCAGGTCATTTCCTGCTGCATCCAGTGAGGAGCAAGTGTCCCCGTGCGTTCAAGTTGGATCAGATGAGCATTTTTATTTTTTTCACACAAGCAGAAAGGGGCTAAAGGTGGCATTATTAATACTGGGGGCTACTAATGGCGGCATTATTAATACTGGGGGCTACTAATAGCGGCATTATTAATACTTGGGGGTCACGAATGGCGGCATTATTAATATTGGGGGCCACGAATGGCGGCATTATTAATATTGGGGGCCACTAATGGCGGCATTATTAATACTGGGGGCCACTAATGGCGGCATTATTAATACTGGGGGCCACTAATGGCGGCATTATTAATACTGGGGGCCACTAATGGCGGCATTATTAATACTGGGGGCCACTAATGGCGGCATTATTAATACTGGGGGCCACTAATGGCGGCATTATTAATACTGGGGGCCACTAATGGCGGCATTATTAATACTGGGGGCCACTAATGGCGGCATTATTAATACTGGGGGCCACTAATGGCGGCATTATTAATACTGGGGGGCCACGAATGGCGGCATTATTAATACTGGGGGGTCACGAATGGCGGCATTATTAATACTGGGGGGTCACGAATGGCGGCATCATTAATACTGGGGGTCACGAATGGCAGCATTATTAATACTGGGGGTCACTAATGGCGGCATTATTAATACTGGGGGCTACTAATGGCGGCATTATTAATACTGGGGGCTACTAATGGCGGCATTATTAATACTGGGGGCTACTAATGGCAGCATTATTAATACTGGGGGCCACTAATTGCAGTATAGAGGCCACTAATGGCGGTCTTAATACTGGGGGCTACTAATGATGGCATTATTAATTATGGTTGTCGCTATTTCTTTCTTCCTTCCTATTAAAATGTTTTAATGCTGTTGATTTAATGGACAGAGCTGAGAAAGAATGGGGCGATGGAATTCGAGGACTCTCCCTCAGTGCTGCTAGATATGCCTTGCTGAGACTGGAAGAAGGACCCCCTCACACTAAGAACTGGAGGTAGTCCATTATTTCTGTTTAATGGTATATTTGTATGCAAATTTGGTATTTTCATCTTCTGATGCCATATTCAGTATTTAGAGAGTAAGAAAGATTGGAAATATAATCAAAGTGCACCATAGGATGAGGATGATGTAGAGCACAATAGCTACACCACTCACTACTATTAAGCTGCTATCTGGCACTTGATATCCTATACTGTACTTTTTTCATTATTTTTTTTTTTCTCAAAGTACATTTTTCAGTTATACAAGTTATACAAAGTACTTGCTGATATGGAACTGGTATGGAACTTTTTTATTTGAATTCCCCCTCTCCCCACCCAGCGCCCCCACAGGCCCCTGTGTATGGTTAATGTTGTATGTGTAGAGCATATAGCATTCGCCAAAACCACATCAGAGATCTGGTCTACAGGGCTGCCAAGAGTCTGACCTCCTCCGCTGGTAATTTTATACAGGAATTACTATCCTGATGATTACCCTTTAAATCTAACCTGTTTAGGACCACACTCCATATATGCACGTTCCTGGGGGTTCCTGCTCCAGTAGCATGTCCCCTGTTCCAGTAGCATGTCCCCTGATTCGAGACAGTCAGGGACCCTGAGATGAATAAAAAAATGAAAAAAAGAAAGGGATCCGCTCACCACTGTCCCCTCAGGGTAGGTGCTCAAGTCCAAAATTGAGACACCCCTCAAAGCTAAGTTGAATTAATATAGTATAAAGGACTGGCACTCATATATGGAATATGACCATGATTTATTGGGAATACAAGAAATAAAAATAGAAATAAAATTCAGCCGGTCTATGTACAGTCTCATTAAAATACAATCAGATATAAAAACTCCTAGGATAATATATGGTGTAGGAGCCGATGGCACTCTGCTCAATCTGTATAAATCTTGTCTTGGACTGACAAAAGTGCCGTCGGTTTCCACCACCCTAAAATGGTATTCCTCTCAAAATAACCATGTATCGTCCCACAGACAGCAACTGATTAAACCCCGTGGGTTTCTGTGCGTCAAAATGTCCCGTATCCACGGACTCCAGAATGGCTGGGTAATCAGTGCTCTCTTTAAAACAATGTATCCATCTCCGCAACAGCTGTTGCAAACAAATAGCCAAACAGTCCACTTTCAGTGAGGCAAAATGTCTATATCCGCAATGACTTCTCACTGTTGCAAACGGATAATCTACTGTCTGTAATAGCCAGCGGAATAAGTCCTTACTGAAAAGGGTGACAGTACGATCGTTGTATGGTATTACACGCAAGTACGCTGTCGTTTGTAATGCTGATTGTTAGATAGGTTGGCTTTTTCATAGAAGGATATTGTACTTCTTGTATATTTCCCCACAGGTGTGGGCTTACCTCCGCCTGCGCTCTATTTGGTGGAGCTGATAATTTGGTCTTTCTTTCCGCTCTGTATCCCGGCGTCCCGGCTGCGGTATTGGTATTCCTTGTGTTAATCACCGCTACTTCTCACGTGATGTTCCTGTGTGAGGTATGCGGCTACGTTACTTCCGAGCGCTAGCGGGGTGACGTATTAGATCCTTTCAGGGAACGTATTAAGGAAATCCTTCTCATCATGGAAAAGTGCACTTTACTCCAAAGACGATTCGGGGTATCTAGTCCAGGATTATTGCCAGGATTTTTCACCATACAGCGATCGTACGGTCACCCTTTTCAGTAAGGACTTATTCCGCTGGCTATTACAGACAGTAGATTATCCGTTTGCAACAGTGAGGAGTCATTGCGGATATAGACATTTTGCCTCACTGAAAGTGGACTGTTTGGCTATTTGTTTGCAACAGCTGTTGCGGAGATGGATACATTGTTTTAAAGAGAGCACTGATTACCCGGCCATTCTGGAGTCCGTGGATACGGGACATTTTGACGCACAGAAACACACGGGGTTTAATCAGTTGCTGTCTGTGGGACGATACATGGTTATTTTGAGAGGAATACCATTTTAGGGTGGTGGAAACCGACGGCACTTTTGTCAGTCCAAGACAAGATTTATACAGATTGAGCAGAGTGCCATCGGCTCCTACACCGTATATTATCCTAGGAGTTTTTATATCCGATTGTGTTTATGATTGTATTTTAATGAGACTGTACATTGACAGGCTGAATTTTATTTCTATTTTTATTTCTTGTATTCCCAATAAATCATGGTCATATTCCATATGAGTGCCAGTCCTTTATACTATATGAATAAAAAAATGCTGTTTATAACCAATTCTGTCCTCTCTTTTGCAATTTTCATGGCTCTTTCGCGGCATTGCCACTGATCACCGGCTCTCTCCCTGCAGTGACTGAAGTCACCATGGCGGATACTTTTTCTGCCAATGGGACTCGGTCAGGTTAAATAAAGTGTTTTGTATTCACCCAGAATAACATTTTAGTCGTCTTAGTCTTCAGACAGTGACTGTGCAATTCTTAGAGGATATGCATCTTTGCAATCGGATACATGAACATAAACTACACAAAAATCAGTATGAACATAAAGAGCACAATGCAGCGCTTAGACTGGGCCACCGTCAAAAGGCGCATTCCCTTTAAAGGCTTAAAGTCTCAGCTAACCCCTTTAATGTGTCATGATGGACACTGCGATCTTCATGAGACAACGCCTTTAAAGGAAATGTGTCGCCAACATTTTTTTTCTACCATTTAAAACCAGATAGGAGTATAACTTTTTTTTTCGAAACTCTTCATTTCCTGATTGCAGATTTGTTTATTCTATTTCCTGAACATGATTATGGGGAGCGGCCATCTTGCCTGATCATTTAGAAATGGTCAGGAGGGGACCTCATTGACTTCTATGGGAGAGTTTTCTAGGCATGATCTGTGACCTGTGCAAAGTTCATTGTACAAGGAGAGAATAGATAAGCTCTGACAATCACCTATTGTGAATAGTGGGTCCTTTCTTATCTATGCACAGAGGTGATATTACTACAGGCAGGATTAAAATAACAGATAAGCAGGTAACTGCAGTAAAGTGATCTGTTCAGACCAAGAAGTGGTGCCTATTATTAGGCTTAGTGGACAGTGGGAAAACTGCAGGATTTTATGTTTTTTGTTTAAGTATAGATATTGACATGGGAAATTAAAAATAACATCATAAAAATTCCTTCAAAATATGTTAAGCATAAAAATGTGATTTAAATAGTAAGTCATTTTCTGGTGACCCAATACCTTTTAATAATCAGTATGTCTGTTGTATCCTTCAGCTAGTTAGGCCAATGACGCACATTCTGCTCTCGCCCCAGCACTCTCATTGATACCAGCCTTTTGTATGGAACAAAATCATACACCTTTAAAAACCATAGGTCTTCGGCAGCCTCGCCAAGGTCCTGTTTAAAAATGCTGATCACATTAGTTTGACAGAACGTACTACATTTCCCATCTTGAATTGCTGACCTTGCTAGCCCTGCCCCCCATTGTGCAGTTTGTATTGCCCTCCCCACCGCTGAGCGCCTCATGTTAGTTCCCATTTATAGCCGCCTATAACTCCTAGTGCAGCAACTGAGCATGAAACTAAGGCTACTTTCACACTCGCGTTTTGGCTTTCCGTTATTGAGATCCGTTCAAGGCTCTCACAAGCGGCCCAAAACGGATCAGTTTTGCCCTAATGCATTGTGAATGGAAAAGGATCCGCTCAGAATGCATCAGTTTGCCTCCGTTCAGTCACCATTCCACTCTGGAGGCGGACACCAAAACGCTGCCTGCAGCATTTTGCTGTCCGCGTGACGAAACTGAGCCAAACCTTTTATCTGGCACAATAGAAAACGGATCCGTCCCCCATTGACTTTCAATAGAGTTCATGACGGATTCGTCTTCGCTATGTTACAGATAATACAAACTGATCCGTTCATGACGGGTGCATGCGGTTGTATTATTGTAATGGATCAGTTTTTACAGATCCATGACGGATCTGCCCAAAATGCGAGTCTGAAAGTAGCCTAAACTATAGGCTCCAGCTCTAGAGAGCGATCTCTCACCCTCTCCAAAACTAGCAGTGGATCCAGCAAAGAATAAGATATAACTAGAGCATTTATACCTTTTCTATTTCTTGAATCCACAACAGATGAAAAATACCGAAGTAATAAAGGAATGCGTCCTAAAGTGTATTAATTATTCCTGCTCTTAGATATTGAGGACTTGTTTCATGACCGTTCTGACATTGTCTCCTACATTACTTTATACTTTATCTCAAAAAAATTCCTTTCACTTAATGTTTGAGATTGTAACCTAAAATAATTGTAGACTTTATTGTACTTTGAAGTTCCTGACATTGTGTAGGAGATCACTACCATGAATATATATATATATATATATATATATATATATATATATATGAGGACAGAAGGTCATGTCATGTTCACTCATCCTGTCTATTCATTGTGCTGGCTTATGTTGATATCTTTTAGGCCTCAGCTGTTGGTTTTACTAAAATTGGATGAGGATTTACATGTTAAATATCCACGTCTGCTCACGTTTGCCTCTCAGCTGAAAGCTGGAAAGGGATTAACCATTGTTGGTACCACAGTACAGGGTAACTTCTTGGACAGCTATGGAGAAGTACAAGCTGCTGAACAGGTAGGAATCTGGAAAAATGTAAGCCGATCCATGGTGGCAGATGTGTATCAACATTCTACTGAGAGTTTGCATTTTTTTTTCTAAGAGGACCTTTAATCAGTTTAGCCATAGTCTAATTATGGTCTTACATTATAGGGCAGCCCCCACTGATGCCATGCGAAACCTGCGTGTCTCCGCCTAGTATTACCGAGTCGGCTCATTATAATATAAGGCACCAAAATCAACGAGGCCAAGAGCCATGGCATCAGTGGGGGCCGCCCTATAAGGTAAGACCATAATTAGACTATGGCTAAACTGATGAAAGGTCCTCTTTAAAGTCAGGAGTAGTTGCAAAAAAAGAAAAGTATGTTACCATTAAACATTTCCTGTATTTAGGCTGCACTCCTGATAAAATAAGTGCAAAATACTGACCAAATGTTAAAAGGGTTTCATGGGTCTACTGATGACCTTCTGGATAACTAAATGCTAGTTTTAGAATAGCTTGATACAGAAAATGGTGATGTAATCGAAAAATGCTAACTAAAAAACTTTGAGGGTCATTTATGATGCTGAAATATGCCTATATTAGGCGTATTACAAGTGCAGACTGTGGTGCATCGGCCAGTTGCCCCACAATCTGTGACTTATCCCTGCTCACGCCAGGTCTAAAAAAAAGTGGCAGTTGCGTGGGCGGGGAAGGCAACGGGCCAGGAGGCCCGTCTCCTTTACCATTTTCTACGCCTATAAAGGTCTAAGTGTGAGACGGCAAGTACATTTAGAAGCGGCGGTGGATCCTCTTCATAACTCAGGCGGATCCACCACCAGCTTACAGGTTTATACAGACCGCCGTCTAAAACACCGGTCTTAATAAATGTGCCCCTAAATTTGCAATCACTGGGTACGGATCTACCTTCTGATTTACCAATATAAGGTCAGCTTTAAATCTTGAGTGGACTTCTTCTATAACTTTGCACTGTGCACCCAATACTAATGGTAGACTAGACGCACCTACCAGTTCTTACCAGTAACTTGTTATTTCCATGTTATACATTTTGAGTTAGTACTGTACTGAAGACTCTTCATCATTCATTAGCAAATGTTTTTTTTATCATTTTAGACCATAAAAAATATGATGGAGATAGAGAAAGTGAAGGGTTTCTGCCAAGTTATTGTCTCCAATAAAATTCGAGAAGGAATTTCACATTTGATCCAGTTAAGTGGACTTGGAGGAATGAAGCACAACACAGTAATGCTGGGGTGGCCTTATGGCTGGAGACAAAGTGAAGATCCACGTTCATGGAAAACCTTTATTGGCAAGTTTTTATCATTTTGCCTTGATAATTCTCTAACTTGTTCAAATGGGTTGTCCAGTCTTTTCTAACGGATGGCCTAAGTGGTGTCTACTTCGGGCAATGGAACTGCACCTGACCGACTGATCAATGGTGGTGCAAGGTGTCGGACCACCACCACCCCACCAATCAGCTATTGAGGGCCTATCCTGAGTTTAGGCCATGACTTAGAAAAGACTGGACAACCCCAATAAAGGGGCATGGCATATGTATATTGTTATTTGTGGTGGTCTGTAGCGAGGGGCCCTTGCCAATCTAGAGATTAAGAGGACCGCCATCAACCGAGCAGGGAACAGTTACACCACATATGACCACCTCTAGTGGTGGGAAATGCTGTTAATGTGATATTTCAATCACTTTGGCTTTTTTTTCCTAATACAGACACTGTACGGTGCACAACTGCAGCTCATTTAGCACTGATGGTCCCTAAAAACATCCCCTTCTATCCCAGCAACCATGAACGTTATCTAGAAGGAAATATTGATGTGTGGTGGATTGTGCATGATGGTGGGATGCTGATGCTGCTGCCATTCCTGCTAAGACAACATAAGGTATTACTTTTATCTATACCATGTATAACACCATATTTTTGTGCAATGCACATATCACGTTTTAAAATATGGAAAATTGTCACATGCCAGGAGTAATGTTAGATTTTCATTCATTTACATTACTTGTGGTACACTCAGTAATCCTCGGTCACTCTAAGCTTGTGCCCAAAGTTGTCCAAAAAAGTGATGTAGTCAAAAATGGGGGAAAAAATTGTGTGGGGTAAAATAAAATAAATAAAAGGTGCCATTGTTTTGGGGAATATGCTAAGAATGACGAGAACCTTAATACGTACAGTTATGGCAGAACCAAGTTTATTATTTTTTTTTTAAGCAAATTTTTTTATTGCAATATTTTGACATCTATAACTTTCATATTTCCATTTGCAGAGTTTTTTTTGGGGGGGGTGGGGGGGCAAGCTGTAGTTTTTATTGGTACAATTTTAAAGTACATATTCATATTTTATTCAGTTTTGTTCAGGGATAAGTTGACCCAAAAAAGATGATATGGCAATTTTTACATTATGGTAATCCCCGCTGAGGATAAATACTGCTATATTGTAATAGTTTGCTCATTTCTGGATGCGGCAGTACCATGTAAAAACATATGTAAACATTTTATTTATTTATGTTCAAGAACATTTTTAATTTTTTATTTTTTTTTGTAGAGTGGGTGCCATAGCTGCTGGGTGGCTGTTTTACACAGCAGACACCAGGACCTAATGTCTGCGATTGGTAATAAAGCCAGTCGCAGACGTTTAACCCCTCAGATGCTGTGGTCAAATGTGACTCTTTTTTTATCTGAGATGCTTTTTCCAGGGAAGGATGCGCTCCTGGGGCCGGCAAGGTTCCCCCACACTGCAATTGGGGGAGCCGTTGGTTGATCTTAATACCCTGGGTCTCGCTGAAGAAACCCAAGGTATTAGAGCTGTAGTTTCTATTAATGGCCTCATAATCTGCTGTGTAGATTAACAGCAGAATATAAAAAATGCAATCTAAAGATTGCATTTTCAAGACCACTAGGAGGGGCTTAAAAGGTAAAAAAAAAAAAAAAATTATATAAAAATTCTACTCATCCTCTTTTCCCTGTAATAAAAATGAACAATAAAAAAAGTCATTAGAATCGCCAAGCTCCAAAATGCCCAAACTATTAAAATATAAATGTATTTATCCCTTATGGTGAACGCCGTACAAAAAAAAAAAATCAAAATGGCCATTTTGAAGCCCTTGCAAAAAAATAAATAATGAAAAGTGAACAAAAAGTCATATACACTCCAAAATGGTATGACTGAAAACTACAAATCTCAGTGCAAATGAGACCTCACTCAGCCCCATAGATGCAAATATAAAAAAGGTTACGGGTTCTGAATGTGGTGATGAAAAGAAAGAAAAAAGTATTAAAACACAAGAAAAACTGGTATCGCTGACTAACAAGTAATTTTTACCACATCAGAGAACACTTTTTAAAAACAAATTAGTGGTGGAATTGTGTATTTTTTTTCCCAGCTTCCCACTACATCATATGCAATATTAAAAGTAGAACTTGTCCCTGAAAGAACAAGCCGTCATACAGGCTATGTTAACCGGAAAAAAAAATAAAAAATCTTGGCAGGGAATGAAAAACGAAAAAATACAAAAAAGGAAAATTGCAGCTTCAGGAAAGGGTTAAGTGTAATTGCCTCAGCTTCTTTGTGATTGCATGCATGATGAGAAAATGTTTTCTATCTGTTTGGCAGGTTTGGAAAAAGTGCAGAATGAGAATTTTTACTGTAGCACAAATGGATGACAACAGTATCCAAATGAAGAAGGACCTTGCAACTTTCCTTTATCATCTGAGAATAGAAGCTGAGGTAGAAGTAGTTGAGATGGTAAGACGATGAAAGGTTTTGTTCTTCAGCTACATTTAAGTGTGTTACTGTATATGACTTTAAAGGCTATCTACACTTTTGGAGACAATTTTATGATTGCATTTTACACATTTTTGGTTTAAAATCATATTTTCAATTGGCCTTTATTTCAAATATTGATCTGTTCTGTCACAAAGAGTTAACAGTTTTTCACTGGTACTTTTACTTTGTGCTGGTCCTCTAAGATCTCTAAACTATCTAGAGGTCATAAACACTTATTTAAGCAATTTTTTTTTATTAGTAAGATAAGAACTGAGCTATAATGAGTGTTTATAATGTCAGAGAGCAGAGATAAGGAGTCCGTCAGCTCCCCAACTGACGGAAAAGAGAGATAATCCAGAGGCTGCTTCTAGTGCATCTCAGCTCTATACAGAAAAAAGTGCTCTGTATTTTTAATAAATACCAATGGAAAAAAGGATTTTTAGCTCAAAATGAGTACAATGCAATAATTAAAAATTTGCCCCAAAAGATGTACATCGCCTTTAAGATTTGACATTAGTATTGCATGTATTTTTCTACACATTTCATTTATGAGCAGCTGCTTACAGAACATTTGAGAACGCCAAAAGAAAAGCCTCTTTACAAGAGGATGTGCTCGTCCATGGAAAAATTCTCAGCACATTATTTATTATTATTTTTAACTTTTTATCATGAAGCATAAATAATGTTGACTTTATTTGGGTTAATATGATTACGGTGATACCAAATATGTATAGTTCTTTTTATGTTTCACTACTTTTGAAATGGTAGGTCATCGATATCAAAGTTCTGGAACACCTCTTTAAAAAGCTTAATTATTCAAAACTTGTGTGTTTCAGCACAATAGTGATATTTCTGCTTACACGTACGAAAGAACTCTAATGATGGAACAGCGCTCTCAGATGCTTAAACAAATTCGCTTGACCAAGACAGAGCGAGATCGGGAGGTAGGTTTCACTGCTACCTAACTTTCCGCGTATAATACATAGGGTATGTAAGGTGTGTGATACAAACTCCTCTTTTTATATAATTTATTGTAAATTCACATAATTTGAATATAAGAACATTATAGGAGATGTACTATCCAAAGGAGCTAGTTTTGTTAATACCCTATTAAAGGGCTACTGTTCGGGATCGGGACCTTCTTCTAATAACTGTAGCCAAGAGCCACTTGGCATAACAGTGTAGAGTAAATAACCCCAGCTGTAACACCCCATCTCTGGGAGTTTCACAGACTATTTATTGCACCCTCTAAAATCCCTGGTGTTCCGCTGGATTGTGTTGGGTGTTATTCAGGGTGTTATTTCTTACACAACATTCATAGATTTATTGAAGAATGTATTGTTGGTAACATATTGTTTAAAAAGAATTCCAGCAGCCCCGTAGAGAATGAATGGAGCATCAGGGCGCATGCTCGGCATGCTGCGCCATGAGGACGAGAGCATGGGACCCCCGTTCTCAAGATCAGTGGGGTTGCCGCCCATCAGTTAGGTATTCCTTACTATAATGTGCTGCCTGCAGACTGCACTGCATTTTCATAGGGACAGGTTCACTTTAATAACATTGGCTTTATGATTGGGTTGTTTTGCTGCCGCAGAATAAATTTAAACTTATAACACTTCTATTTTTGAAAGCATTCTTATTTTGCAGCATTTTTTCCACACCTTTTACAAGTCTTTTGCACAGTACGATAGATGGATAGCAATTGTCTGAAACTCAATTTTACAAATTTTTGTTGACGTGCGTTTCTTTTTCTCGCCCAGTTGCCTTGGGGGACACAGAAACCTTGGGTATAGCTCATCTCCCTAGGAGGCGTGACACTAAGTTTAAACTGTTAAGCCCCTCCTCCACAGCTAAACCCTCAGCCTGGAGAGAGAGACTGCCAGTTTTTGCTTAGTGTCCAAGGAGGCAAGACACTCCCTGCTCTGCAGGGCTGTTTTCTCCTTGTTTAAAATTTAGATTTTTACTTTTTCTTTTCTTTTTGTTCCAGATCATCAGGGACAACACAGACGCACTTGACCTCTCTGTTTCTCCCGGGGTCGAGCTGCGCCAGTGCCGGTCATCCGCACTGCTGCCTCCCCCACAGAAGGCAAGGTGGACCAGGGCAGCCCAGCTCCCCTGCATCCCGCCAGCGCATGGGTCGCCCGCACGCCAAGTCCCTCTTCCAGCGCCCTGCCACTACGGTGCCAGTAGCTGAAGGGGCGACCCTGCTGGAACGGACCGAGGGTGAAGACGACTGTGGTGAGAGAGTGGCTTCTCCAGCCCTACGTCCCCTCCCTCCCCGGTCTCCTGCGTGACTGACCCCCATACTGGTAGCCTATCCGAGCAGAGTGGCTATTGGGTGGCCCTGCTGGACCTAGGTGGTCCCTGGGGTGCCGCAAGGCGGCAATCTGCTCCCTCTCCTCCCCTCCATAGCTCATACCGCTGATTGCAGGAAAGAGGGGGCGCTTACCGGTGCGGACGGCATGGGTCCTGGGCGCTGCAAAATTTAGTCCAGGCTTCGCGGCCTGCTGGGCCGCACCATCTGGTGCTCCTTCCCGGGCTCTGACTCTTCCGGGCCGCGGGGTGGGCTCCCGCGGCCTGCATTGCATGTGCGAGCTATGCTCCACCTGGGCGCCCGGCCGACCATCGGTCCGGTTGGCCGGACGCCGCAAATTTGGGCCCAGGCATCGCGGCCTGCTGGGCCGCACCTCCGCGCTCCTCTCGGGTCCCTGGTTCTTCCGGCCGCGGGGTGGGCTCCCGCAGCCGGCATCGGCTAGAGCTGTGCTCCAGCAGGCCCCGGCCGGCCGTCGGTGCATTCCGGCCGGCCGTCGGTGCATTCCGGCCGGCCGGGCGCTGCATGGTCTGTTCAGGCTTGCGGCCTGCTGGCACAATTCCGGCGCTCGGGGTGGCACTCGCGACCGGTACGAGGGCTCCCGCGGCCGGCTTAGGCCCGGCCGGTACTTTTAATACTTGCAGCCCGGGCAGCCGGGCGACGCTAAACTTTAGGCCCCGGCTTCACGGCCTACTAGGCCGCAAAATTCAGGCCTCTGGGAAAGGGGGGGGGGCGGGAACTCTCCAAGCGCGAATTCTTCCCGCCTGGAGGTTCCCCCCACCCCCAGGGGTTCGCAGCTCCGCCCCCCCCAGGCCAGATGCCTGTTAACCCTTTGGGTACTGGCCGGCTCTTGCAGGCCTGTACGGCCTGTGCCCCTGTATGGTGGCCGCCCTTTCTGCCTCAGGGGGAGGCTGTGATATTAATAACTAAAAAAAATAAAAAAATTTTTTATAATTTTGTTTAAATAACTGGACCTGTGGGCTGCGCAGGACGCGGTAGCCTCATCATTCAGTACTGCTGTTGTTTGCATGCTGTCTGTCTTTAGGCGGTATGTCGTGCTCCCCGGCTGCGGCGCTGGCCAGGGCATGTTCCCCCTCCCAGGCGTTTTCTTGCTCTCTCCTGGGATACGGCGCTGGCCAAGTGCATGCAGATTTTTTTCTGGCCAGAATTCGTCGCCCACCTTAGTTCTGGTGGCTGCAGGTGCATGACCCTCCTTCCTAGGCGGAATACTGCACTCTCCCTGGCTGTGGCCTGGTCTCGTGCATGTCCCCCCTTTTCTAGGTGGACTGCTGCACTCTCACCGGATGCGGTGTTGGCCATACGCACGACCCCCTTCCACAGGCGGGACGTTGCATTCACTGGGTTCGCTGCCGGCTATGTGCATGAACCCTTCCATGGGCGGAATACTGCACTCACCGGATACGGTGCTGGCCATGTGCATAAACCCCTTTTATTAGGAGGTATACTGCGCTTTCCCCGGTTACGGTGCCGGCCATGTGCGCGTTCCCCTTCCATAGGTGGAACACTGGATTCGCTGCCGGCCATGTGCATGAAGCCTTCCATAGGCGGAATACTGCTCTCTCACCGGATACGGTGCCGGCCTTGTGCGTGTACCCCTTTCTTAGGAGGTACACTGCACTCTCACTGGATCCGTTGCAGGCCATGTGCATAAACACCCCCCCCCCCCCCCTTCCGTGGGCAGTGTGCCGCACTCTCGCTGGATTCGCTGCCGGCCATGGACATGTCTCCTTTCCTCAGGCGATACGTACACTCTCACTGACGGTGCTTGTTCTCTTGACAGTACGTTGCTGGCCTGTACATGGCCCCATCCACGGCGGCGCTCTCACTGGATGCGATGCTGGCCATGTGCATGACCCCCATTTCTGGGCGGAATACTGCACTCACTGGATGCATTGCCGGTTCTGAGCATGCCTTCTCACTTGGGTGGAATGCTTGCACTCCCATTGGATACGGTGCTGGTCTTGTGCATGGTCACCCCTTATTCCATGGGCGGCATTTTGCACGCTCACGCGATCCACGACTGTCCTTGTTTATGTTGTGCTGGACTGGTACACGTCCCCTTTCATTGGCGGAGTGGTGCACTCTCACGAAATTCGGTGTTGGGTGGATTTTTGCACAATCGCTTGATGATGGTAACCCTGTGCATGCCCCCTTTCACTAAGTGGACCTTCCTGCGTTCTGCTGGATATGTGCGGCCATGGCCATGGCCCCCTTCTGGGCGGAATATGGTATGTCCTACTTTTCCGAAGTGGGTACTGGCCTTGGCATCCTCCCCTTTTTTTGGGCAGGTCTCTGCACTCTTGCCGACTGCAGTGTTGCCAGGTACATTTCCCCCCTTTTTCTGGGCGGACTGTTTGCGTTCCATCGCATGCCGTACTAGTCTTGTGCATGACTACCTTTCAGGTTGCACTTGCACTTCCGTTGTTACGGTTGGACTCTGGCTGATCCTTCTCTGAGTGACTATTTTTTGCAGTGAGCGGACTTTCTTGTGCGCTCTGTCCATTGTTTGGGCTGTGTATGCTTTCTCCTCCCATAGGTGAGTTGGCCTTCTCACTGCTTACGGGGCTACTCGTACGTATGCCTCCCTTTCTCCTGAGATATGTTTTTTCTCTTGAGATACGATGCTTGCAGCAAGCCTTGCACTATTCTCTAAAGGGCTCATTCGGTCCACCTGTGTGAGCCTAAGGTGGTGTTCAACAAACAGCAGATGAATGCCCAATGTATTAAAAGGTATATACCTTATATATAAGTAGACGGGCTCTACTTGTTCGCTACTGCACCGAGCTGGGTGGTGCTCATTCCTTTCGTTGGCCTTCCGCCCGGGGTGTGTTCGTGGTCCTTAGATGCGTACCCATTCGTCCTCCCACGGCGTTGTTTCCCTGCGCTAGTGGTCACATGGTCTAGAGTGCTGTCTGCAGGGCCCCTCAAATTCTACGTGGGCTCTGGCGGGACTACGGTTCCCTCGCCTACTACCATTTCCTCCCCTTCGGATGCGGTGTGGTATGAGTCCTTCCGGTTGGCACCCTCTGCGCTTCAGTCTGATCTATTATCGGGTTCGGGACGCTCTTCTCGGGAAGGTCACCCATCTTCTCTTGGGTAATCGCTTACCCAGGTCCGGTGGACCTCCACCTTGGTGCGAGACGGTGTACAGGGCGTCTCGGTGTAGCGGGGTTTTGCTCTTGAGCTGTCCTGTGGCTTCCCTGTTGGCCATCCCTCCTTCGATTGGAGGGTGTTCTGCCGGCCTCTGGCTCGATTGCCTTTTCTCGCCGGCTCTGTTTGGCTCCCGCTCAGTACAGATCACTCTGATGTGGCTTTTGTGTATCGGCCACGCTTCAGAGGCTGTTCTTTCACTGCCCTCCCCTCTGGGGAGAGCATGGTTGTTCATGTAGATGGTTCCAGTGTTCCTTTTGGCCTCGTACTGTCTCCCTTGCTCACGCTGGCTGTGCTAGCTGTGTGCCTATTTACCGGGTCTACCGCATTCTGTCCTCCCGTTGGGTGCTGATTGCGTTTTTTTCCATTCTGGGCAATGGTTCTACTAGGGACTTACCTCCTCGGTAGCTTGGGAGGACTACCATTCGGGCAAGATTGTCCTTAGATCTCCCACACCGGGGCTGTGGAACGTCTTCCTGTGGTGACTACGTCGGCATGGACTTAGCCTGTTTTGTCCTGGCGGTTGCTGGACGGATCCTTCGGTTCCTTCCGTCTGTCCTTCTGCTCCCCCACTCCGGGTGGATGCAGGGCAACGTTGCTTGGGGGCCGACGGGACCAGTTTTGCCGTGTTACTGGTCTGCGCCTGATCTCATTGGGTTTTCACCCGCTTGCCTGGGCGACCCTAGCGGGCTCGCTGGTGTTCGCTCCTGGCCGTGTTTTCGTTCAGGATCTGTTGTGGGACTTAGGGTTTTTACCGGGGGTTCTGTGGGACGCTGGGCGTTTCCCCCACTCTGCCTTTCTCTCTCCATGGTTCTGTCTTCTCCAGTCCGACCTGGACCTGGGACTGGGACCGGGACCCTGTTGCTTGGAGTGTCAAGTGTCGGCGCTGTCCTTCCTCTTTCGGTGTTCCCCAGCCCTCTGGGCCTTCTTCCATGGAGCGACTCTTGGGTTCCTTTTGTACTGCCCTCCGGTACCGCCCTGGGATCTACATGCTGGGTTCTTGGCGCTCCTGTCTTTCCTTTGGAGCCGTTACAGTAGTTCTCTCTACTCCTTCTGTCCTGTGCGGTTGTGTTTCCGTAGCCATCGTGTCTGACGGGTGCCTGAGTGGCGGCTCTTCTTGTTCCGAGCCTTATTTCTTTTCCCAGGACAGGGCTGTTCTCCATCCCGTCTCTTCCTTCCTTTCGGAGGTGGTGTTTGTCTTTCAGTTCAGCGAGGCATTCGTCCTCCCCTTCCCACTCCTGGGAACGGACGCTTCAACGTTTGGACCTTGCATTTTTCCTTGGAGATCTCCGAATCTTGTCAATGTTCGATCTCTTGTGTTTCCGGAAGGTCCGCGCAAAGGGTTGCGGCCTCCAGGGTGGCTTCCTCCGCTTTCTCAGAGTGACTGTTGGTGTGATTACTGCACCAAGGGCAGGGTTCTGCTTTTGGTGTCACTGTTTGTTTCACCAGAGCGGTCGGTGCCCCCTGGGCCGGAGGCATTGGGCTTCGGCCATGCATTTGTGCAAGGCGGTCACTGATCTTCCTTTCACGTCTTGCCGAGCTACAGGGTGCATACTCGGGCTTCAGCGGATGCTGTCTTGGGCCGCCTGGTCTGCAGGTGGCGGGTTTCTTGATGCCTTCGGGTGCCTCGCCTTGGTGCTATGGTCCCTCCCCTCTTGGACTGCTATTGAACGTCCCAAGGTCTTCTGTGTCCCCCAAGGAAACTGGGCGAGAAAACGAGATTTTTGTATAACTTACCAGTAAAATCTCTTTCTCGCTCTTTCCTTGGGGGACACAGCACCCACCCATTCTTTGTTTTTCTCTACACGGTTTCCAAGTTTGTTTTACCCGTTGGGTAGTTGGCTTGTTGGTTCCACTTGTTGGGCTTTGCCTTTTCTCACTACTTGGACACGCAACTGGCAGTCTCTCTCTCCAGGCTGAGGGTATAGCTGTGGAGGAGGGGCTTAACAGTTTAAACTTAGTGTCACGCCTCCTAGGGAGATGAGCTATACCCAAGGTCTTCTGTGTCCCCCAAGGAAAGAGCGAGAAAGAGATTTTACTGGTAAGTTATACAAAAATCTCGTTTTTTGTAGCACAAATATTTGTACTTTTCTCTCCAAATGTCTTAGGCACAGATAATAAAGGATAGACATTCTATTATTCGCTTGGATAGCTTGTGTTCCGAAGATGAAGAGGAGATTGAGGTGGTGCCGGAGAACATTCACATGACTTGGACAAAAGAGAAACGCAGTGCTGAGAAGCGAGGGAAAAATCATTCATCAGAACATTTCAGGGATCTTTTTGACATAAAACCGTACGTTGGCCAAAGAGTGGATGCTGCGCTTGCTTTTTAAAAGGGGATGTATGACGAGGAAAATCATTCCACTGAATTTCCCCTATCTACTGGATCTACTAAGGCTTGTTTCACTTTGCTGTTTACCGATCCGGCAGGCTGTTTTAGCCGGGAACAGCCTGCCGGAATGCCGTTCTGCCCAATAAACTATAATGCTATAATGGGGTCCGGCGGAGATCTGGATAAAACCCAACATTCTCTGCCGGAGCAGCCTGCTTGGAAGGCTGTACCGACAGTGTGAAACAAGCCTAAGATAAACCTATTCTCCACATATTCAATATCTATCAATTAATCAATCATTTAAGTATACTAAATATATTCCCTATCTTAATTCTATATAAGGCTGTGTTCACATCACCTTTTTATAGCACGTGTAATGTATAAACATGACATACACGTTAAATGGATGCAGTGGCATCTGTCACCATAAGCTTCCACTGTAAAAAAAAAAAAATATATATATATATATATAATTCTTATACGTGTTTTTTTATTTTTTGCTGGACTCTAAGGGATGGAAAAATGTAGTGTACTATACTTTTTATTCCTTTTTTCCCCTAATGTATATATTTTAAACAGGAGACAAAAATGTTATATGAACAGCCACTTAAATGTACGCGGTGCCGTTTTTTGTAATCTTTATGTTCCACATTACTTTCTATCTTGTATATATATTCTGCTTTCTTTTTATTTCTGCTTCAAGGGAATGGAAAATACTGTAAGTGATTTGTGATTACACCCCAACCCCAGCATTTAAGCTTACAGAATACTAAAATATATAGTTTTATCTTTCAGCAACCAGTCCAATGTTCGTAGGATGCACACTGCGGTGAAACTGAATGAAGTTATAGTCACAAAATCACATGATGCCAAATTAGTACTACTCAACATGCCAGGTCCACCTAAAAATACAGATGGGGATGAAAACTGTATCCTTTTTATATACCGTACATTAATTTAACAGTACAAAAATCATTATTTTTACTGGACATCTGTAATGTTACTGGCTGTCCTCTGCTTCCAGTTTATACTTGAGGTGCAATTCCTTATGCTCAAACATATAAACCAACCACAGAATTTATCTTAAAATAAGGACCTACCAGCCTGTCACAGCTGTGTCATGGTCTTGTTGTTGTGTGTCATGACACATTAGCCTTGCATGCTGGTTGCCAGGGGCAACGCGTCATGGTGCAGCATGTTTGTGCTTTCCTCCTTCTTCTGGTTCTTTCCCTGTTTGGTGCTGGAGAGGTTAACTTTCTGGATAGGTGTGTTCTGGGTGTGGCCTCATGACTCTTCTTAATCTGGTGCTGTGAGCGAGAGGTCAGTAGGTCTCCAGCCTTGGTGTGTGTGCTGGAGCTATGCTACTGCCCTGGATATTCCATCCTGCCAGTGTGAGGGCCACCTAGTTAGACATTGAGGTCTTCTGATGTCATCCTTATGTATTTTCCCCTTCCTTCCCTTGTATATGTTTGGTGAGTGTTTATGTACAGGGTGTGTTATGTCTAGTGTTGTGTTACATGTTTGGTGTGTTATCCAGCATGGTTGCTAGACATGCCCCTGTCTGTCTGTGCCTTTGGTGAGAGGGCCCCTGGGTTCCCTGGAGGGGGAACCACAAGTCAGTGAGCAGCTCTGCCTAGGGCGGCCATGCATTCTGTCCGCATGGGAGTCCAGGTAGTCTTGGTGCTGGTGTTCCACCCTGTTGCTGCAGAATGGAAGTGCTTGTTGTTCTGGTGTGTTGTCGTATCACCTGCCGACCCAGTTGCTGCTCACTGTATTCCCTTACCTTTTGCTGCTTGGCCTGTGAGACTCCTGTTCATCCGCGTTCTGGAGGAACCGGTCGTCTCTAGCTCCTAACCTTTATTCAGGGATCATCAGGGCGATATGGGGTCCGAGGTTCCTTTGTATGAGCCCATCTGCCATCTGGGTCGGCTCATACGGTTAGGAGTTAGGTCCCATATTAGGGTGACTTAGGAGGTGACCTGCTCCCTTTTCCTGGTGTCCAGGCCTAGTTGCTTCCCCTTTTTCCCACGCTATACAGTGGGGAGTTTTACCCCACTCCCCACCGTGACACAGGCGCAGCATGGACACTGGACTGTGGACGGACTGACTGCAGCATGGACACTGGACTGTGGACGGACTGACTGCAGCATGGACACTGGACTGTGGACGGACTGACTGCAGCATGGACACTTGACTGTGGACGGACTGACTGCAGCATGGACACTGGACTGTGGACGGACTGACTGCAGCATGGACACTGGACTGTGGACGGACTGACTGCAGCATGGACACTGGACTGTGGACGGACTGACTGCAGCATGGACACTGGACTGTGGACGGACTGACTGCAGCATGGACACTGGACTGTGGACGGACTGACTGCAGCATGGACACTGGACTGTGGACGGACTGACTGCAGCATGGACACTGGACTGTGGACGGACTGACTGCAGCATGGACACTGGACTGTGGACGGACTGACTGCAGCATGGACACTGGACTGTGGACGGACTGACTGCAGCATGGACACTGGACTGTGGACGGACTGACTGCAGCATGGACACTGGACTGTGGACGGACTGACTGCAGCATGGACACTGGACTGTGGACGGACTGACTGCAGCATGGACACTGGACTGTGGACGGACTGACTGCAGCATGGACACTGGACTGTGGACGGACTGACTGCAGCATGGACACTGGACTGTGGACGGACTGACTGCAGCATGGACACTGGACTGTGGACGGACTGACTGCAGCATGGACACTGGACTGTGGACGGACTGACTGCAGCATGGACACTGGACTGTGGACGGACTGACTGCAGCATGGACACTGGACTGTGGACGGACTGACTGCAGCATGGACACTGGACTGTGGACGGACTGACTGCAGCATGGACACTGGACTGTGGACGGACTGACTGCAGCATGGACACTGGACTGTGGACGGACTGACTGCAGCATGGACACTGGACTGTGGACGGACTGACTGCAGCATGGACACTGGACTGTGGACGGACTGACTGCAGCATGGACACTGGACTGTGGACGGACTGACTGCAGCATGGACACTGGACTGTGGACGGACTGACTGCAGCATGGACACTGGACTGTGGACGGACTGACTGCAGCATGGACACTGGACTGTGGACGGACTGACTGCAGCATGGACACTGGACTGTGGACGGACTGACTGCAGCATGGACACTGGACTGTGGACGGACTGACTGCAGCATGGACTGTGGACTGTGGACTGACTGATCCAGGTGCTGGTTTTAAAACAGTAGGATGTTTTTCGTGGGACAACCCCTTTAAGACTTTTAAATTCAAAATTTAAAATTTCCATGGAAAAAAAAATTCAGGAGGATTTTTTTTCCCAATTCTCTCAACCTCTTGATCACAAGGCAACAAGGAATTTTGTTTTTAATACATTTTATTCCATCAAAACACATAATATATCCCCACACGTATCTTGACACATAGAATAAAAATATTTATATATAAATTTTAAGGGTAAATGCTTTAAAAAAAAAAAGATGGAAATAGCAGTGTCAGAATTCCTCCATACTAAAGAATTTGTATCAATTAAAGGCTATATACTGTATGTCTGAAAATGAAACCAAAAATATTTCCTGTTTGTCAATCCTTATAGTTAATCTGTAGATATGGAGTTCCTCGAGGTATTAACAGAAGGTCTGGAAAGAGTGCTGCTGGTTCGCGGAGGAGGCCGAGAGGTTATCACCATCTATTCCTGATACTGGACCAATCACACCTTTTTGTGCCTTTTGATCAAACGTTTCGGAAGCAAAAAAAGCACTTCAGGAATCTTAAAATTTCTATTTAAACATTTTCCGATGTGTTTACACAGTCTGAATGATTCTTCATCCAAAGCTGTATATGATTACTGTTTACTTGAATAGATGACAGGCTAAGACCTGGTTTACACTGCCGGCAGAGAACAACCTGCTGGAGCTCTCTGGATCATATTGCTTGATGTTACTGGAATGTCCAACAGCCCCGTTGATTATAATGGGGTCCAATGGAGACCTGCTGCTACCTTGTAAAGCCGTATTTGTCTGGCCGAATCCTAGCATATTTGCTGGTTAGCAGCCAGACCCCATTATAGTCAATGGGGCCAGCCGGCATTCCAGTAACATCTGGCGATGCCAGATCCAGAGAGCTCCAGCAGGCTGTTGTCTGCCAGTAGCGTGAAACAATTGTAGCTAGAATTATTTGGTTGGAGGCAATATTGTTTCAATAGCGTGGCATACAATAGTAGATACGCAATGCACTGCTGAAAATTGTTAGCACTTTAATAGCTTTTACGATGTTCACAAAAGTGGAATAGACTGTATTTAAAGCTTACCCCAAAAAATATTGGCAGAATTATGAAAACTTTTTTTTTTTTCATAGCACTTATTCAATATAAAAATCAATTAGAGGCCCAGAACGGATAGTCCATGCTTTTATTTTCAGAATAGACCAAAAAAAATAAAAAACTTAAGTATTACTGAAGTATATTACAAAACTCTTTAGCTGGGCTGCACGACATTTAGTAAAAACCTAATTGGGTGTATACTTTAAATGCTACATAAATTAAGAATTATATTGAGACCGTATAAATGATCAGCTCCTCAAGCGCCTGACTGCTATAGTCTGTATGTGAGATTAATAAAGTGCCACTGTCATTAAATAAGAGAGGCGATGTACCCGCTTTACAGCCCATGAAGCTTAGGGCATATACTCTCCTTTTGCCACGCTTCTGGAAAGGTCATATGTTGAACACCTCAGGTGGAGCAGCTTACAAGGTGGTTGGACAGTGAATGCTCTCATGCACTTTTAGGCTACATTTACATGACTGTTTTGCGGTCTGCAGATAGTGGATCTACAGAACATGGATGCCAGCCGTGTGCATTCCGCATTTTGCTGACTGCACATGACTGGCGCTATATAGAAAATGCCTATTTTTTTCTGCGATTGCGGACAAGAATAGGACATGCTCTATATTTTTGTGATGCCATGGAACGGAACAACGGATGCACGAACACACGGTATGCTGTCTGCATATTTTGCTGCTCCATTGAAATGAATAGGTCCGCACCCGTTCCGCAAAAATTCATACAGTCATGTGAATGTACCCTTAAGTGTGTGTGTGTGTGTGTGTGTGTGTTCTCTTGTGAACTCCAGTTTGATTTCTATATAGAATCTATATGACTGGAAATACATATTTTGCGATACTAATTACATACTTGATGCGATATAGCATGTTCACACTGTACACATGTTCTGAAAAGATTTGAGAAATGAAAACCGAGCTCAGAGAAGCCATCATGTATCTGAAGGCTATTAAGTGCTATCATTCAAGATTAGTACAAGGCAAGTAAAGCTAAATTTGTGTAGGTTATCCCTTGCGACCTACGTCTGTTTCTGGCTGCTCCAATGGTAACACCTGTTAGTAGAAACTGATGCAGTATTGAAAAGAAGTAGTATCTGATTAATTCTATTAATTCTCTTTAATTTCTATTAATGCTTAAGCTGTATTTTGGGTCCAAAAATGTTATTTCAGTGTTCATCCAGATTATGTGTAGATTACATTTTTTGCCCAGTTTTCCATTCTGCCTTTTATTAGAAATGTTTTTCAGTGTTTTTTACTGGTGCCAATTTTAAGTATAAGATTTAAATAAAGGTTTATGTATTTTGTTCATTCTAAGAAAAGTTTGACGTTATACACTTCATATGTATTAATGTGTAGTGTAGAGAATAGAGAAATTTTCAAAGCAAAGAAAAAATAATAATATGTAGCACATTTATTAAGACCGACGCTTTAGACACCGGCCTTAATAAGACCCTGCGCTGGCGGTGGATTGCCGAAGTTATGTGAAGGCACCGGCCTCTGCATAATTTCGGCGTATCCACTGTCGATTCTAAATGTAAGACAGCTTCCTTGCTGTCTTACATTTTGACTATTTTCTACTCCTAGACCAGGCGTAGAAAATTATGAATGAAACGCACCAGCTCCTTCCCCGCCCGCACCATGCCCACTTTTTTAGACTTGGCATGAGCGGGGAATAAGTTGAAGATTCTGCCGTACCATGGTGTGCGACAGAATCTGCGCCAGATAAACACCACAAAAGTGGCGTATATCTGGTCATAAATGACCCCCTATGTTTGCACTAGGCTTTTTCTGCAATTATTTTTTGGAATTTCTCAGAAAGCAACATGCCCATCACTTCCTTATAATTGTCACATGTTAATGGAAATGATTAAAGAAATGAGAAGAAAAATTGTCAAGTTGACAAGCACTGGTCCATTGTCCTGACCTAAAGAGATATTCCACTTACGGTATGTTAAGTTATTCCCTAACCACAGCTATGTTCGAAACTCCCATAGAAATGAATGGAGCGTCTGCACACATGCCAGACCTGCCTCTCTGTTCACTTTGGGGGGGGGTCCACTGGGTCTGGGGGCCTCGTGATTGGTGGGGGTTCTAATGGTATGACTTAGTAGTATCCCTGATCCTGTGGATCAGGGATAACTTAACATAACCAGAATACCCCTTTAAGGGACCTATGGCAGATGCCCCATCCTTAAATTATTATTGAGAACACCGGTTTGCTACGGCATTTTAATTAAACTTCTATTTTTTTGCCTTTGTCAGTACAGTTTCTAAATATTTTTTACGTGTTCAATTTATCTTAAATCTATGGTTTCATTTTTGTTGTTTTGTTAGACATGAGTTGTGTATTTTGCTATGTAATAATATAAAATAAATTGTTGCATTTTTATTACTTTTTTCATGGAATATTTAAAAACATCCACTTTTCAAGAAAACCACACACTGTTTGGTTTAACATACTGTAGCTAATCATTTTCACAAGGTTACATAAAGTCAAACAAGTATTGTGTGGTTATACGACATGTAAGGCTACGTTTCAGCTTGCATATTTGTAGAGTGCTGCTACATACACTACTCACAAAAAGTTAGGGATATTTGGCTTGTGGCAAAAATTTCAGGATGGACCTAAAATTTATTTTAACCTTTACAGGTGAACTTAATGTGACCTTCTCTGAACTTTTGAATGCACATGGCCAACTGTTCAATCATTTAGTACTTTTTGCACAACTTGCTGTTCTCTAACAAGGAGCTTAACGGCAAAATTTACAATGTGTTTGATCCATGAATCGGCCAATAAATTTCCTGGTTCAATTCGAATTGGTATTTAAACAGTCGTCCTCATCATGCTGGTTACATTTTGACATAATGAGACCAAGACAACACCTAACAATTGATCAACAGTACCTTGCCATTGCGAGGATTCAAGCAGAATGTTCCCAGACAGAAGTGGCCACTGAGCTTAGAGTGTCAGTGTCATCAGCAGGTTGCAACAGAGATACAGAGAGACTGGAAGAGTCTCATAAAAGCACATCCCACACTGATGACTGCTTCATTGTGAACAATAGACAAGAAAAAGAGAAAAAACACAGCGCCTCATGTGTGGTATCGCCTTATAAACAATATAATATTAGGTGCGTAATTTGCTTACCAGATGCTGTTGTGAGGAGTCACAACAGCTATAGATGCCTTAGCTGGTATCTATCCCCACCAGCTTCAGGGGATGCCGTACTGCTGCCTGGGCCTCTTCCTGTCTCGGTAGTTCCAGGAAAATTGGTATGCAGGTAATCATAAAAGTAGGAGACCACTATCCGGCGCTGCAGGCATATAGGTCAGTCCTTAGGTTTTGTAATCATTTTTTATTAAAGTCAACGCGTGTCAAGGGCGGAGTGCCCCCTTCGTCAAGACAATTTACAGAATACAAACTCACTTGTGATTGAAACATTTAAAACACTGTTTTGGCGGGTTAATCAGAGGGAGGTACAAAGGTAGAGACGGGCGTGTTTAGTATAATGAGGGTCCTAGATAGCTTTCAATTACGTCAATTAGAAGAAGATACTAGGAGAGATGCACACTTGTATCTAATGTGTTACCTAAAAGAATATATTGTAGTATAAAATATGTGGGCTACAGTTGCGCTAGACTGAGCGATACATGTGGCTGCTTCATCCATATTCTAAACTGATACATTTAATAGTCCATTTCATATCACTAAAATATGCGCCTTCTTGCGCTGGTATCTCCACAGCACACGGAGTTCTCCTACACAGAGCCAGAGCCATTTCCAGCTCTATGCTCTCTGTGTGCAGCGATCCTCCGTGTCAGTTGCTCTGTAGGATACTGCCTGTCTCGATCTTGTGAAACACCAGCACTGCCCGATCTCTGGACTGGAGTAATACAATCCACATCGTCATGCTGTGCAGCGCTGGTGTTATCCTGTTCCCTGCATCAGCTAGTGTAGTGGCCCTGCGGGACTCTCGTTTCACAGGAAATAGGGTGATTCCTGTGTGTTCCCTTATTTGGACGCCTGGTCCCGATGTCCATCTAGTTGTCATATAGGCTGCTGGTATATAGCGGGGGTGAGTGTGAAATTGCAGTTGAAACTAGAATCAAAGTTCTTGGCCAGTCTGAGCCAAAGGGATTAGGATATTGTTATTATTGTTATTATTATTATCGAGCTCCGATTGTCTTTCAGAAGATACTATAAGCTGTGTCTTGCCATAGTAAAACTATATATATATATATATATATATATATATATATATATATATATATATATATATATATATATATATATTGGGATTACACCCATAATTCTCATTGCATTCTTGTATACTATGATAAAAATAAATCTCCATCTAGTTAGCTATTTTTAGCGTAGTTTAAAAATGGATGGGCTCATAGGGGGCAAAGTTGATAGGGGTAATTGGATAGATATATAGGACATATATAAAAAAATATACATATATATAAAAAAAATGACACATCAAGTTACACAGAATTAAACAGAGTAAAATCACATAAAATGAGGTAGATGTGCGTGCGGATGGATATATGTAATGGAGGTGTTTTGGTATATATTTAATATTCTCTAACATTGTTCTGCTAGTCCTAATTTTCTATGGGCTGTTGTTATAGAGGGATTATACAGGCATATACACGTGTGTGTGTGTGTGTGTGTGTGTGTGTGTGTATATATATATATATATGTGTGTATATATATATATATATATATATTATACACACACACACATATATATATACACATACACACACAGGATTGTGTGTCATTGCCTGTCGAATATGTATTGTTGGTCATTATGTAGTCCTTATTTTATATATGTATTATTTTTGTTATCTCAAAAAAGTCTCACTGATTTCATTCATAGAATAGTCTCGCTGATTTTGTTCAAACCTCGTGGGCTCAGTGTATCTAGTTGGTACATCCAATATACTTCCCTCTTCTGTAATGCACTCCGCCCTTGAAACGCGTTGACTTTAATAAAAAATTATTACAAAACGTGATCACTTTAAACTGTGATCTTTTTTCTTCCCCCGTTCCTTTTGCAGTCCCTGCCCAGTGTTGGCTGCACCCAGGCTTACACTCCTTTAATGTTTGGAGTGTTTATGTATTTATGTCCTGGATGCTATCACCATTATAGGTGCCCCACTGGGCTGATACTGCCCTACAATTGTGTATGGGGGGATACTAGTCCCTTATTGGTTTGGAGCTTACTCTGTTTTTATACAAATTATTTGTAACACCGTAGTGTTCCCATTATGTGCTGTTTTTGTATATGTTTTAACTGATATACCATTCAATGTTTTTGGATATCCAATAAAGGAAATAATTAATTAAAATTGCTCTCTGTGTGGCTGCTCCTTGAGCTTTGTAGGCGATAAAACGTAAGGACTGACCTATATGCCTGCAGCGCCGGATAGTGGTCTCCTACTTTTATGATTATCTGCATCATTGTGAACAATGCCCTACAGACCCGGAAGATGAATGCCCCACAACTCGAAGTACATTTGAGAGACACCCAAGTGTCACATCAGACCATTTGAAACTGCATCATCATGGTCTGCGTGCTAGATGACCTGCAAGGTTACGTGACCACACCACTAGGCAATTTTGGGTCATTGTCTTGCATGGGCCAGGGAGCATCTACGCTGGCGAGGGACCAGTGGGTCTCAGTGCTGTCCACTGAGGAAAGTCGATTCACTCTGAGCAGAAATTATGGCCGCCAAAAATGTTGGAGACGTCAGGGAGAGCTCTGTGCATCAGCCACTGGTGAGCCTTTAGTGGTGGTGGTGTTACAGTGTGGGAAAGTGTGTCTAGTCAATACAGAACTGACTTACTTTTTCTAAATGGTACAATGACCAGAAGCCCATAATACTTGAATAACCTCATTAATCCTTGTGCCTCTGCAAAAAGCCCAGGCCTAATTTCATCTTTATGGACGACAATGCGCCAGCTTGTCAAGGTTGCATTATTAGGGAACGGCAGCTGGAGACTGGGATACCTCAAATGGAGTGGCCTGCACTTTCTCCAGATATGAATCCCATTCATAAGTTATGGGATTAGCTGAGTCTCTGTGTAGAGGCCTGTAACTCAGAACCTCAATGACCTGAGGGCTGCCCATCAAGAAGAGTGGGATGCCATGCCTCAGCAGACAATAAGTCGACATGTGAATAGCATGAGAGGTCGTTGTCAAGCTGTAATTGATGCTTAAAGGGAACCTGTCACCGGTATTTTGTGTATAGAGCTGAGGACATGGGTTGCTAGATGGCCGCTAGCACATCCGCAATACCCAGTCCCCATAGCTCTGTGTGCTTTTATTGTGTAAAAAACCCGATTTGATACATATGCAAATTTGCCTGAGATGAGTCCTGTCCCTGACTCACAGACTGCCCGATCCCCTGAGGACGCCATATCCATGGCGAAACATGTCGGGGGGCAGCGTTTGAGATTTTAGATCACAGTGGACCTATCATAAGGGTGATAGCTATTGAACAGCAAGATCACATAGTAGCTAGTGACTGCGTTGCCAATAGAAAGCAGCACAGTGAGGGATGATGCTGTAATGAGAACGTACTGAATAAATCCAAGTGATAGGACAGGTAGAAGGCAGTTACCGCAGCACTATCACCAACATAATAAATCTGTGCCAATAGGCACTAATACTGAACGGCCTGCTGACAATGTTGCAAATAACTGTTGCTAAATAGTGGACATTAATATCCATTCCAGCATATAAGAGGCAAACAGTCAGCTGGAAATAGTCACAGTTGTCAATACCAAACGGCCGTCAGTAGATTAATATATATCAAGTGTAATATCATTCAGGCCCACTGGTGAGAGTTTTAAACTTATAATTTAAGTAGGTCATTGTTAGTTTTCATAGTTTATTAAATTTAACAAATAAAAGTTAATTTTTACTACAAAATAAGATTACAAAATAAATAAGTGCACGTCAAGAGTAGGCAATCTGTAGTCTATTGACTAAATGTAAAATACACTGTCCCTGACTCATCTCACATACAGGACTCATCTCAGGTTAATTTGCATATGTATCAAATAGTTTTTTTTGACACAATAAAAGCACAGAGAGCTATGGGGACTGGGTATTGCAGATGTGCTAGCGGCCGTCTAGCAGCCCATGTCCTCAGCTCTATACCCAAAGTCCAGGTGACAGGTTCCCTTTAAGGACACATGACAAGTTTTTGAGACATTAACATTTTTGTGGGGGTACACCCACCACTGTTCTTGGCTTTTGGTTTAATAAATTGATATGGGGAACTCACTGAGGGGTAGAGGTGTATCATCTAGGGGCAATTTTTTAGGCAAGGTGTCTCCCATTTCAACTTATATGTTCAGGGAAAGGAAGGATCCCCAAGTATGTGCCAATATCACCTGCATCAACCGTAGTGTCATCTGATGAGCTACAAGTTTTAACCCTATCAGTTAGAAGACTTACGGAAGCAGAAATTAACATTCTCAAAAAGGGCCTTTCGTTGGTCCCGACCCATGCCTTTAATCTATTCGGGTGGGTCAAAGACCTCAATCTCTTTGTGAGAAAACTCAAGTGGAAAAAGTTTGTGTCACGATAAACGTCAATGTGCAGAATTGGGTATTGACATTACCGATATGGTAGATATGAGGAATCTAGCTGAGCCTTTAGGTGAAAATATAAAAATCCCAGGCGATGGACCCTTCACATCTATAAAGAATCGCTCTGAATTGAACCCTCGCAATGGTGACACCACTCCAATGGATATTTAAAAAAAAAATTGATTGACCTGTCACAGTTGGAGGGCTCAAATTGTAAAAACAACATCACAAAAAGCGAATTGGTGGGTTTGCTGTCACTTGAGCAGGATACCTCGATAGCGATTAAGGCGGCAGATAAGGGGAGCAACAGTGTAGTTTTGGGTCATGAGCAGTATCTCAAGATGTGTTTGGACATATTTAAAAATAGGGACTGCTATGAAGTATTACCGGGCCATCCCACGGACCAATACATACTTGAGCTTAAAAATCTCTTTATTCCGGCCCTGACACGTAACTTGATTGATAAGATCGAATACCAGGCCCTTTTACCTATATACCCACAATTCGCATGCTTTTACAGTTTACCCAAAATACATAAGGGTTTACATCCTTTAAAAGGCAGACCTATTGTTTCGGGTACGAATAGCCTTACACAACAAATCGGCAACTACGTTGACGTTATACACAGACCCTTCGTTCTGTCCCTGCCTTCATATTTGAGGGATTCTATGGAAATTGTCAACAAGCTGGATGGCCTCCACATCGAGGGCAATACACTACTTTCCAGTCTTGACGTGGAGGTCCTCTGCAGCTCTTTTCCCCATGAGGATGGTATAGGGGCAGTGCGGCACTTCTTACAACAAAGAGGGACAGAATTTTTTTACCCACAATTAGTTTGTCCTCAACCTGTTAAGGTTCATTCTTCACAATGTATTCCTGTTCAATCGCCGCTTCTACCACCAGCTCAGGGGCGTGGCCATGGGGAGTCTTTGCGCGCTGTCGTATGCCAACCTGTAGCTGGGCTGGTGGGAGAAATACATGGTTTTTGGGGATGACTTTGTGGCATGGTCCTCCCACATCGCGATGTGGCTTTGCTACATCGATGGTGTTTTGATTCTCTTGACAGGGACAGCAGAGGAATTCAGTGACTTTGTCAAGGCTTTGAACATCAATTGATGCGGCCTATTTTTCACCTAGGATATTAACCCCATTCAGATTATCTTTCTTGACCTTACCATTATGAAAACTCAGTATGGCACCATTCATACCAGCTTGTTTTGCAAAAAAAACAGCAACCAATAGCTTGTTGCGCTTGGATAATTGCCACCCTCTCCCCCTCAAGAGAGTGATACCGAAAGGGCAATATCTCCGGGGTCGCTGTAATTGCTCTTCTCTGTCAGATTTTAAGATTAAAGATTGAGATCTTGGGGGGCGTGGCCAGCCATGGAAGAGTGAAGATGTGCTCTCTGAGAGCTCCGCCACACTCCTGCAGAAATCCGCAGCCATCCTGATGGGGAAATCGGTAAAAAAGGGTAGAGCCCGTCCATCGGCTCCCCTGGCTTCATCCCAAGGAGACCTGCCTCTTCTTTTCGCCAGACAATCGGCCGCTCTGTCTCCAGCCTGCCAAGACCGCCGCACAGGCCTACAAGATGGCCCCGCCGCGCCGCTGCTGCACTCACCGTCTGAGCGCCCGGACACCCTGGCGAGCCTGACCCGGTCCTCATGCCGTCGGCGATCCTCCTCGGTGCCTCCACTCCCTCTCTCCTCGCCGGCGACAGGTAACGGCGGGTCCCGGAGCTCGTCTCCCCGCCCGCTCATGATGCCCCAGGCGTCCTCCCCACCTGCCACCCGAGACTTTGGATCGAGGACCCCCGCCGGAAGCTCAGGCCCGGCTGCAGGGCCGCAAACAAAGCCGTCTGCTACAGTGTCTACTCTCCAAGATGCGGTTCATTCCCATAGCGAACAACTCAACGCGCTTCATTACCACCTAGATGATATTGAGAACCGCAACCGGCGCAATAATGTGCGGATCTGTGGCCTCTCTGAAATCTGTCACGACACCTGATCTCATGCCCACTGTGGTCGGGCTGTTCAATAAAATCCTGGGACGACCGCCGGGCACCCACATTGAAATTGATTGAGTACACAGAGCTCTCAGACCTTCCAATCCAGATAGCTCTAAGCCGAGAGATGTTATCTGCAGAGTTCACTTCTATGCTCTTAAAGAACGGATCTTGAACTACACACGTCAGTTGTCGCCTCTGTCCTACGAGGGTTCCTCCCTGCAACTACTACAGGACCTCTCTCGACACACTCTTGCACAGAGGGCTGCGCTCCGACCCTTACTGGATCTCCTGAGGGAACGCGAAATCCCCTACAGATGGGGCTATCCATTCGCCCCTTTTTGCTGGACCCAGGAAACAAGCAGTGGTTCTGCATAGCCCGGAGGACTTGCCGGACTTTTTGTTGGCTCTGGACTTGCCGCCTGTCAATTTTGGCCCTTGGCCCACCATACTGAATCCTAAACCCGCCCAACTGGGTGGTCCCCGTTCACCTGAGCCCAACAGATCTGGACTACCTATAGCGTCCACACTGCCCCCACCTGAGCAAAGAAGACGGCATCCTATGAACCGTCGCCAAAGATCCTCAGCTGACTGGGACACTTGAACGCCCCTTTGGAGCCCCGTGCTCGCTTTTCATCGGCACCAATAATGCTTAACCTTGTTTCCTCCTTCTGTTTTAGGAACTGTAGTTAAATTGTTTTGCAGGTGGGCCGTCATTGAAGACATCACACTGGTCGGGCCGTCTGACTGACTGCCCCAGGCGGCTTTTGTTGCTTTTATGGTCTTGGACACTTTTGTTCCACGTTTAGCCATGTTCGCTTCTCTCTTCTGGACCCCGTCTGGATGGCGGGACTCATTATTGGCTCATTGTTTTTTATGTCAGGAAATGTGGCTGGTTTGCTCTTCCTAAGCTGTCACCTTTCCCACGTAGTTTGAGGCACCCCCTGGGGAATCTCAGCTCCCTAGCGACTGCCTCCTTTGGTCTCTTGTACCCTGATAGTTAACTCCCTTTTTCTTTTCTCCTACTGTTTGTCGATTCTTCTTCCCCTCCTTGTCCTTATCCCTAGTGTTCTTTCCTTGTGTGTTCCCCTCCCTCCTGTCACAGGTATGACGTCACTCAAGCTGGCATCGTTCAATGTGAAGGGCTTCAACTCCCCAGAAAAGATTTCCACTGACAAAGGGCCCATATGTTTCCAGGAGACTCACTTCAAACACGGTAAGGCTCCTGCCATTCGTAATAAATATTACACCTCCTGGCACTTTGCAGGTAATCTAGACACTAAGTCAAAAGGTGTCGCCATAGCGATACATAAATCTCTCCCTCACCATGTACTGGGCTGTGTAATTGACCCCGGAGCTCGTTATATTATTCTCACGCTTCTGATAGGAGGCCAGGAATTCACCATTATTAACGCCTATGCCCCAAACCAAAATCAGGTTGCATTCCTAATTGACTTAGTTGACAAGGCCCTGCCCCTAATCCGCGGAACGGTCATTTTTAGCGGGGACTTTAATCTCACTTTTGACCCCACGCTTGATAACTCCTCGGGACGGGCAACCCTTTCCTATACAGCTATTAAAAAAGTGAAAAGAGCATTGTTGCAGCTACAACTACTTGACCTGTGGCGTTTGCAACATCCCTCGGACAAAGACTACACATTTTTTTCGGCTCCGCACTCTTCTTATAGTAGAATAGACCACATTTGAATCCAGCAACCCGCCCTGTCATGGTTGGACTCCACTTCCATTGGCAACATTTTGTGGTCTGACCATGCCCCGGTGTATTGCTCCCTCACCCTCCCGTTCTTAACTAAAAGTGAATGGACTGCTGAGGACTGGGGCAAAGTCATATTCTCCGATGAAGCCTCTTTCCGATTGTTTGGGGCATCAGGAAAAAGGCTTGTCCGGAGAAGAAAAGGTGAGCGCTACCATCAGTCCTGTGTCATGCCAACAGTAAAGCATCCTGAGACTATTCATGTGTGGGGTTGCTTTTCATCCAAGGGAGTGGGCTCAATCACAATTTTGCCCAAAAACACAGCCATGAATAAAGAATGGTACCAAAAAACGCTCCAACAGCAACTTCTTCCAACAAACCAACAACATTTTGGTAAAGAACAATACATTTTCCAGCACGATGGAGCACTGTGCCATAAGGCAAAAGTGATAACTAAGTGGCTCGGGGACCAAAACGTTGACATTTTGGGTCCATGGCCTGGAAACTCCCCAGATCTTAATCCCATTGAGAACTTGTGGTCAATCCTCAAGAGGCGGGTGGACAAACAAAAACCCACTAATTCTGACAAACTCCAAGAAGTGATTATGAAAGAATGGGTTGCTATCAGTCAGGAATTGGCCCAGAAGTTGATTGAGAGCATGCCCAGTCGAATTGCAGAGGTCCTGAAAAAGAAGGGCCAACACTGCAAATACTGACTCTTTGCATAAATGTCATGTAATTGTCGATAAAAGCCTTTGAAACGTATGAAGTGCGTGTAATTATATTTCACTACATCACAGAAACAACTGAAACAAAGATCTAAAAGCAGTTTAGCAGCAAACTTTGTGAAAACTAATATTTGTGTCATTCTCAAAACTTTTGGCCACGACTGTACTTGTAATACCTTGCTCCTGATGATTCCTATAGAATAAAAGCGTCAAGCTTTATCATAGACTCTGCATGTGGGAGTGTTAATTAGCTGGGGCAGGTAGCTAGGTGTAGTGTAATGTTTTTTGTCGGGCTGGTCATTAATACCATGTGACCATTAACCCCGATGTAACTGGTCTGTTTAGTCCCATTTGAGCTGGTCGCATCCCAGCCAGGGACTCATTTTGACCATTTTTCTACACTGTTATTCTCACCTACCCAGCTTTTCTTTTATGGAGCCTGCATAATCTACTTGTTGCGGCACTTTTTTACTCATATATAGTTGTTGGCCGTCACTGAAATTGAGTGTGTTCTGGAAAGACTTTACCTGTGTGCTACAATACAGGTGTCTTTCGTCCTTGCACTCTTGTGCCTCTATTCCGTTAAGTATGTTTAGGTAATACAGATTTTTTATACATATTTCATATTAATAAAGTTTATTGTTTTAGCGCTTTTCTTTACCGTGATTCAAATCACGATTGCATACTTCTACTTAATTGCCCTACTTTCATGACAAATATTCTAAACTTTTTGTGAGCAGTGTATAACAAACACAGGTTGTTTACTTACCTTTCTACTTGGCGGCTGCAGGAGAGGAGCAGTCAGGAGGCACAGAGAAGGGGGAGCTGATGGCAGGCACAGAGGTCTATTCTTCCTGACCGCGGCTTCCTCCTGAGTGTGGACCGTTGAGCAGCATCAATCAATGTCAGCAGGCACGTGTGCAGAGTTGGTTCCTCATTGCCTGCTAATGTGCATTGCTGCCCAGTTGTCCTCAGTCTGTGCTGATTACATAAATATATCCCTTCCTTATGGTGCTGGGAGGAGTGGCACAGTGAGTGATCTGGCCTAGGCAAGCCAGGAAATAACGACAATTATTATTGCCGGTCTAAAAAACATGCCAACACTGGCAAGAATAGAAAAATACCATCATGGCCACTGAAATACCGGACAGGTGGCAACCGTACACATACATTTTAGCCTATTCAGTACTGAGGACCTGAGTACAGCTGAAGGAATGTTATCTCCTCTCACCATATTACACATCATCTTTTTAATATAACACAGGTAAAAGCAGCTCTCACCTGTTCCACCTGTTGTGAGCTCGGATTACAGCTTGGACACGGCTGTGTTAGAACTGAAGAAATAGGTACGAAATCCAGCTCTTGACAAACAAGTGGTTCTTTATTTGCAGTGCGGTAAAAACTTCCAACAGACAAACTCAAAAGTACTTCTACCGCGTTTCGGACTCTTCTATTCCGCTCCTTACTCATGACATATATAACAACCCCCCCCCCGTATTATTTATGTGCCGGCGATCAATCCCCTCTCATGGCCGAGCAGTTTAAGCAGAGTGTCAGCACAGTGTCTGTAGGGACCTCTGTATGGAAGGGGTTAACAGGGAGGGAGCTCCCTCCCATCGGAGGCTGCTGTGTCCTTTCAGCCCCTGATTCTTGACGGGATCACAGATCGAGGGGGTCCCATCACCCGCTGCTCTGTTGTGGCAGCGAGTGATGGTTACAATGGCAACCGGACATCTTCACAGGCTTCCGGTGCCATGGCTATGACCGTGACTCTCTATCCGCATGCGGTTGCCTGCGGTTTCGTGTAGGTTAAAACCACAGGTGAGGGCCGCTGGCGTGTGGCCTAACTTGTGGTTGCCGCGGGCAACCCGTTTCTCATGTGTATGTGCAGCAGCAGTCTCAGCGTGGCTAGGCAGCGTGCTGCAGTAGCATGCGGTCTCACCTGACTCTCTTTTTGTTAAGTGTGTGTGATGTCACTGGGTGTGGTTGACCGGTGGGTGTGGCCTTTGGGCCTATATAACCTCTCTCTGTGGCAGGGCTCAGTAGGTTGCTGCAGCCTTGCTAGCTGGAGCAGCCTCCTTTGTTTTTCCATCTGCCTGTGAGAGCCACCACTGTGGTCATAAGATTTATGTATTTTGTGCCAATGCACATGCCCTCTAGACTATGTTGGGAAAACTACTAGAGAGTTTAGAAGGCGTATTCTGGAACACATCAATGATGTCAAAAACAAGGAAATTACCCCGATAGCTGTACATGTTAACGACCATCACGGTGGGGATCCAGGATGTCTTCGATTCACGGCACTTGAATTAATACATCCATCGCCACGCGGAGGGGATTGGGACAGGAGGATCCTACAAAAAGAAAGCGAATGGATCCATAGACTCCGGTCTCAATCCCCCCTTGGCCTAAATGAAAGATTGACTTTTTCCTGCTTCTTATAATCTGCTTTACTTATTGGCCTTGGCCTATGCTAGCTATATCCGCACTCCCCTCTCCCCCCCCTCCCCCCCCCCTTCCCTTCCCGCTCCCCTTTTCCTATCCCCCTTCCCTGTCCTTTCTTTTGACCTTGCAGCATATGGGCTCGGATGGACAGCTCTATCCTTTTGGACTGAGCCGGGTGCGTGAAGTACCCAAATTTTTGCTATCATAAACGGTGAATAGTAAATGTTTCACCGTCATTTCTATCATCTCTCTATATATTCCACATCTATTATTACAATAACTCCTTGTCCTCATTATGGCCCTTTATTTAGCCATTTGCCATCTAGATATCCTCTTTATCTATAGATCTACATATACCCCCCTCTGAGCATTAATCCAGAATAACAAAGCTACCTTTTATTCTTCAGATAGCTGATTTCTATATTACTTATCTATATGCATTCACCACAATGGGCTTACAAAAGCGGCTTTGAATTATCGATGATACATTGTGGCCATGCACTTATTCCACTCAACGTTTTTATATATATGTCATTGGGAGGATTTTACGCTCCCTTAATCGATCTGGCCCTTTGCGCTCCATTCTGGAACGCAGGGCTCAGTCTGGTCATGCCGTACCTAGACGCTGGGATCGCCGTGCGTTCCACGCTGGAACGCAAGACCCTATGACGTCATATCCGGACGGCTGAACCGGATATCCTGCGGCGTGCGTTCCACAATGGAGCGCACGCCGACACTGGTTCAGGCGTGCGAACCATACACCGGAGGGGGTCACCTATGAACAGGTGATTGCATTTCTAATTAGGGTATCTGTATAAATCAAGGGCTACTTGGATCTGACCAAGCAGTGGACCCTGGGAGGCTTTATAGGATCTGAGGGACTCATCTTCATAAGTAAGTACCCCTATTTCATTACAGCTAGACAGGAGATGATGTTCTTTGGGCATACCTGACATATATACACTCCTTTGTCACTAAGTGTACTTCAATTAGTGGACGGCCAGATCCTGAGGGGCCGGACTACACTATCCAGATCACCTTTAAAGGTAACTAGTTTATCAGTTGTTACTTTATATGGGTACTGGATATTCCGCTGTGATCTTATCTATTACTATTTTTCTAGTATCCCATCATACTGGATGTGAGTTAAACAGACTGTGGACAACATTAACACAACCTGTTGTCTAGAGCACCACTATTTAGAAGACTGCCATCTGTACCTCTTGGCATCAACCACGATCACGTATGCGCTCTATATGTTGCCTTACTCTAGTGAGTGTTCTCCTATAATCTGATAGGTGTTGGTGGAGGCGTCTCACAATAGTGGGTGTGTAACTTGTGTACACTTGAACGCATATATATAGCGTGTATTATCTTTCTCTCTACAGACATCCATGTTTGATGGCCGTATATGAGTTGCACATGCCCGTTATATCAAGACGCTTGATACTGTGTCTATCCCTCTAGACCTCCCAGGAATACTATCTGGTCCAATTTCCTTCCTTTTTTAACTATGTATGTCGTGTGACACCGCCTGCTAGACGGCTATATTATAGGGATGCCAACATTGTTTGGGTCTCCACCTGTCTGACATGGTTTTTTCCTTATTATCCTTATTGATGATTTATCTTATATGTATCCACCCCCTGATGATCCCACACGGTGGGGGAAACGCGTCGGGGCTTTACACAGACTAGATCTGTGACATGATTGATTATCATTCATTCGGTGTCCTTATGTAATTGTAGTGTAGTTTACTGCACCGTGTACCTGCTGGTCATTTGTATCAACAGGGCTGTATACATTGTGCATTGCGTGTTATTGATCCTCCTTGTCCACGCCTACACCAGCCCGCCACATTTAATCCTGACTCTTAACCACCTTACTTGTTAGGGCACATCAGGAGTGTCCAGTTAGGTTCGAGGACAGGGGGCCTCCACCATCAGGAGTCGCCCCTGGGCTCAGGGCCTAGTATTAGGGATTATAGCCTAGGGCTCTCTCCAACATCCCCAAAAGCTTAGTTATCTGGGTGGTCTGGTGTAGGCCTGGACATTATGTGGACAATGTGTTTGTCATAAGTAATATTAAACTTTAATCATTTATATTTTTGTTAGGGTTAGGCTGTAGCTGGACTTGACTAATTTTGAATACTTAACCCATCACTATAATTCTCATCTCAATTTGCTGGATGTTTATTTCAAGATTTATGTATGCCTATGTCTTTCTGTGTGTGTTGTAGCTAGTTTGTCTGTTGGGACTTTCACATGTGTTTGTGCAGCATACGGTTCTGGATCCTTGTCTGTTTAGGGATCCAGTCAGCAGGGCTGTGGCAGGTTGGTGAACTTCTGTTCGCCTGCCATTTCCGTATTGCTGTTTCTGTCCCCCTTTTCCCAACAGCTTGGCCATTGAGGCTCCTGCTCCTCCGTGTCAAGGAGGAGTAGGTTGCCTTACCCAGCTCCTAGCTCAGGGATCTGCGGAGGGTAAGATAGGGCTCCGAGGTTCCTGCGCATGGGCCCTCCTACCCTAAAGGTCGGCCCATGCAGGTTAGGAGTTAGGGTCAGGGTAGGGATGCTGTAGGAGGTGACCTGCTCCCTATCCTGTGGCCTCATGGCCGAGTAGCCACTCCAACACCTGGCATCTCACGGCTGAGGGTTTCCCCCATCCTCAGCCGTGACATCCGGCTTGCCATGATAAGGCTAAGTCTGATCACTGCGTCCGTAATCACCTGATCTATGAAACGGTAATGTTACTTTCCCCGCACGGTCAACGGCATAAAAAAAATTAAACTATGATGAAATTGAAATTTTGCCCATCTTCCCAAGAAAGGTAATGAAAGTGATCAAAAAAGTCGTATGTACACCAAAATGGTACCAATCAAATTGGCACCTGATCCTGCAAAAACTATGGAGACACAAACATGATTTTATTTTTTCTAAAATGCTGTTATTATGTTAAAGTTAAATAAATTTAAAAAAACTATACATATTAGGTATCGCAGTGTCCGTAAGAACCTGCTCTATAAAAATATCACATGACCTAACCCCTCAGGTAAATACCGTAAAAAAAAAAAATGACAAAAAGCCATTTTTGTCACCTCACATCACAAAAAGTGTAATAGCAAGAGACCAAAATGCCATATGCACCCCAAGATAGTGCCAATCAAACCGACACCTCATCCCACAAAAAATGAACCCCTACATAAGACAGTTGCCCCCCAAAAAATATGGCTTTCAGAATGTGGAGACAGTATAAAATAAATCATTAAAAAAAAAAAATGCTTTATGTAAAACTGAAACAAAAAAATAAATAAAAGTAGTCATATTTGGTATTGTCACGTCCGTAACAACCTGCTCTATAGAAATAGCACACGATCTAACCTGTCAGATCAACAATGTAAATAAAAAATAAAAAAAAACTGTCCCAAAACAGCTATTTTTTGCAAATTTTCAATTTTTATCCATTTTTACAGTAACAAAGCAAGTGTTAACAGCCAACCAAAACTCAATATTGCCCCGATTCTGTAGTTTCCAGAAACGCCCCATATGTGGTTGTAAACTGCTGTATGGCCAAACGGCAGGGCACAGAAGGAAGGGAACGCCATATGGTTTTTAGAAGGCAGATTTTGCTGTACTGTTTTTTTGACACCATGTCCCATTTGAAGCCCCCCCTGATGTACACCTAGAGTAGAAACTCCAAAAAAGTTACTCCATCTAAGAAACTACACCCCTCAAGGTATTCAAAACTGATTTTACAAACTTTGTTAACCCTTCAGGTGTTCCACAAGAGTTATTGGCAAATGGAGATGAAAATTTCAGAATTTCAATTTGTTACCTTGCCTTTAAAAAAAAGTGTAATATAGAGCAACCAAAAATCATATTTGCCCTAAAATAGTACCAACAAAACTTACTTTTTGGGAGTTTCTACTGTAGGGGGCATCAAGGGGGCTTCAAATGGGACATGGTGTAAATAAACCAGTCCAGCAAAATCTGCCTTCCAAAAACCATATGGTGTTCTCTTCCTTCTGTGCCCTGTCGTGTGCCCGTACAGCAGTTTACGACCACATATGGTTTCTGCAAACTACAGAATCAGGGCAATAAATATTGAGTTTTGTTTGGCTGTTAACCCTTGCTTTGTTACTGGAAAAAATAGATTAAAATGGAAATTAGAAATTTTAATTCTGAAATTTTATCTCCATTTGCCATTAACTCTTGTGGAACACCTAAAGGGTTAACAAAGTTTGTAAAATCAGTTTTGAATACCTTTTTATAAATAAAAATGAATTTTTTTGACTCCATTTTACCAGTGTCATGAAGTACAAAATGTTGTGAAAAAACAATCTAAGAATGGCCTGGATAAGTAAGAGTTTTAAAGTTTTTCACACGTAAAGTGACACTGGTCAAATTTGCTAAAAAATTGCCTGGTCCTTAAGGTACAAATGAGCCCAGTCCTTAAGGGGTTAACACTGAAGGACATGACCTTTAATTCAGCCATAGCAGAAAACAAGAGTACAATGCTTATCAGTGGTGTATCTTGGTTTTGTGCTGCCCTAGGCGAGACTAAACTTGGGCACCCCCTAATATAAATTTAACCCACCCCTTCCTGTCACGGCCAAACCCCTTCCTCTGTAAACTCCGCCCCTTCCTCTTTAGGCCCCACCCTTTCCTGTCGGAGCTTCACATCTTCCTTTCTGTATTTAAAAGTGAATAACGAAGGACAATATTTTGTGTTTTCTGCACCATCTATTATTTTAAGAGAATCTTTACATATAATAATATAAAGTGTAAATTCAACCACTTTACAAAGATCAGTCATCCAGGTCAACTATACTATATTGATCACGTCTTCAAATTGTTTGAATTAGCACAAGGTCAGTCCAGAGTCCACATGAGCAGTAACAGCACCAAGGCTTCAACAGCTGTTACTGGACATGCATACACAATTTGTGTCATTCATACAAGACAATGCCACTGTACATATCAACACATCCAGTCCATTACATTACTTTAGCCATAGCACAGACTTTCACACACCATTTACTTACATCAATTAATTTATCCTGAAACGGACACGATGAGGTTTTTAATAACTTAGATGACTTTAATTAAATATATTAATATATTAAACTGAAATGCAACTTGTTGAATACAACAAATGAAACTGTAAACATTTCTGACTTAAGTGCAAACTGTTGAATATTAGACTATAGATCTAAATTATACTTGGAAACTAAAATGCCTTTCGCCGAACTCTCTGTGTGGCAAAGCTGTTGATGAGCTCTTCATAGTCCAAAGATTTTGTGAGTTCAGACTCTATTGCCAACACTGCCAGGGAGTTCAATCTTTCCTCTCCCATTCTGGATCGCAAGTAGTTCTTCACTCGCTTCAAAGTCGAGAAAGAACGCTCAGCTGAGCAATTTGTTGCTGCAGTACACAAAAACATTCTGAGAGCAATGTCCACATTTAAATAAATACTTTGCAATCCTCTCTCTCTTATCATTCGGGACATCACCAGAACAGAGGTATCTTCTGCAGAAGAACTTATTAAGTATGAACGAAAGTGGAGGCACTCATCAACAAAACACTCCTGTTCCAAGTCTTTGCTGTAAGAAGAACAAAGGTTATTTGCATGCTGTGAAATTGCTGATGGCTCAGTTTTTGATAGTTCAGTAATGAATTTAAACTTTCCAACAAAAGAGTCATATGCCGATTTTCTTCTCATAAGTTCAGCAACTAAGTTGTCACAAATAACATAAAAGGTGTTAATGCGAAAGTTTTCTTGGGCTACCTCTGCCTGTGTCTTGCTGGAAGTTGCTGAAACTTTCCGTGCTTGTACACCTTTCCTCTTAGTCTCATAATCCTTCACAACTGATTTTTCCATTGCAGCAGCTTCAAAAGTCGGGAATAGGCCTCTGGTTTCTCGAACAAACTGGATCAGTGACTCATACAGCTCCCCTACAATTCCAACATCAATACCAATGCTTTGGAGTTTTTTGCTAACTGCACCAAATCTATCCAGGATAGTACCCCACAAACCACTCATAAGTGCAGTCTCCAGACGTTGTATTTTATTCAGAAGACCTTCAGCTTCCTTGCATGTTCCTGGTGCCTCTGCTGTATTTTCCTTAATTTTTGTTAAGGCTTCGATTACTTGAGTCCAATTTCGATTTAAGCTTCGACAGGCATCTTCCCTGGCTGACCATCGTGTGTCAGATAATCTCTTTACCGCTACAGTGTTTGGCACAGATGATAAGTGTTCTTGTAAAATCTCCCATCTGTGAGTGGAAGCAGTAAAAAAAATGTAAAGGTATTGTAGGAGACCAAAGAATGAACAGGCTTCAGGACAACTTTCAGCAGCATGCTTCCCTACTAGATTTAAAGAGTGTGCAGCGCATGGAATATACACAGCAAGTGGGTTTCTTTCCAGAATTCTGGCTTGCAATCCTCTATAATGGCCAGACATATTGCTTGCATTGTCATATGATTGACCACGACAGTTGGCAATATCAAGATCATATGACTTAAGAGTGGTGAGGACCACTTACAGCCAGTTGTTCCGATTTATGTCCAGGATTTGGAATAAAATGTAGAAAGCGCTCAATCGGTAAGCCATCTTCCTTGACATACCTTAAGATGAAAGGCCAGCTGATCCGTGTGGGAGCTATCCGGTGTTGAATCAACACTGATAGAGTAATATTTAGCAGCCTTTGCCTCCTTAACTATCTGCTTTGTAACAGAATCTGCCATAAGCTGAATAAACTGCTCACAGGTAGTGAATGAGAGGTAAGATGTGACTCCTTTTCCTGCATTGCCGTAACGGGCAATGTGTTCTGCTATAAATGGGTCAAATTCTGACAGAAATTCAAACATCATCATGTAGTTTCCGTTATGTGTGGAACCAAAACGGTCATCTTTCCCTCTGAAAGCAAGTCCTCGAGTGCCAAGTGCCTTAACTGCAGCAACAACTCTTTTTAAAACATTTCTCCAATATTGAATTTCATCAGAACGCTGCTTTGTAAGACTTTCATCAATTCTCCCCAGTGTACATGCTCTCGATTTTAAAGATAGCACACAGGATTTGTGTTCAGCTGAACGCTCGTGTTCATTTAATCGAGCCGTGCCATTTTTCCAGTCATTGAAGCCACTTTCTGCCAACTGGGATTTGCCACCAAACAAACGACATGGAGCACAAAACACTACTCCTTTGCTTTTGGAGTAAACCAAATAGCTCCTTTTTTGTTTCTCTCCATTAAAGTTTTCTTTTTCAAAAAGGTGTTTAGTTAGCAACCTAGAATGGTCCGGCATACAGCCTTCTCGACTGTGTAAAGTCCAGATTCTCATTTTGAATTATTCCATGTTTAGCCACATGGTCTCTGGTGCAATCATTTAAAACCCATTCAGCAGGGTCAGAGCTCACTCCTATTTGTACAACAGGATCATCAAATTCTACTGAACTCGAAGGACCTGATTCAGAAGTCTCTGTTTCTCTGGCAATACTAGTACTACTGGTAGCTATGGAAGTATCATAACTGCATGATGTAGCAACATCAGTTTCACAGATGTCAGCAGTTAAATCTTCAACTACCTCCTCACCCTGCTCAGTATTAGAAGAAGCCACAGGTTTCGTGAAAAATTGCTCAATTTTTCCTGTCTGTTCAAGCTCCCTGGCTTGTTTTTCACGCCTAATTTTTGCATTTTTTCGGTAACCTGCTCCACTTAGCCTTTTTCGCCCGTCACTCATGGCTGCTAAGAATAGTACCAATGCTGTGAAAATCAACCGACAGAGCATCAGTGAAAATCAACAGGCATAGCGTCAGTGAAAATCAACAGACATAACGTCACTGAAAATCAACAGACGTAGCACGTGCTGCTCGGCTATAATGGAAGGAGGCTCTGAAGGAGCATGCTGCTTCTCATGGGAGGTCGGCTTGCTGTCTGCTCTCCATGGCAACAGTCAGACTTTAATCAGGGACAGAGCAGAGAGAGATGCAAGTGCGAGGGCCCTATTAAACCCTCCCTAATTCTCCCCCCTATAACCACCCAACCCCTTACCCCATAAAACATCTAAGTAATAGATTTTTTGTGAATTACTCTAATTTAAGTACTTACAGTTTTTGAAGACAGCAGACTCAGTGTTCACGGTGACCGTGTGCAGGATCTGTTCTGCACCTGGAGGAGATAAGGCTCACCCTAGCGTTGCCGGCCCGTGACTCCACCTAGGGTTGGGCGATATCAAAAATATTCAGTCGATAACGATAGTAAGAAATTTATCGCGATAACGATATATATCGCGATAAATCCCCGTTTAAAAGAAAAAACACAAGGAGACGTTATACTGTATGGGGGGCGGGGGCAGCCACAAGGAGACATTATACATACTGTATGGGGGCAGACATAAGGAGATGTTATACTGTATGGGACAGCCACAAGGAGACGTTATACTGCATGGGGCAGCCTCAAGGAGACCTTATACCGTATGGGGGCAGCCTCAAGATGTTATACTGTATGGGGCAGCCTCAAGGAGACGTTATACTGTATGGGGCAGCCACAAGGAGATGTTGTACTGCATGGGGCATCCTCAAGGAGACGTTGTACTGCATGGGGCATCCTCAAGGAGACGTTGTACTGCATGGGGCAGCCTCAAGCAGACCTTATACCGTATGGGGGCAGCCTCAAGGAGACATTATACCGTATGGGGGCAGCCTCAAGGAGATGTTATACTGTATAGGGCAGCCTCAAGGAGACCTTATACTGTATGGGGAAGCCTCAGGGAGACGTTATAATGTATAGGGCAGCCTCAAGGAGACATTATACCGTATGGGGCAGCCTCAAGGAGACGTTATACCGTATGGGGCAGCCTCAAGGAGACGTTATACCGTATGGGGGCAGCCTCAACGAGACGTTATACTGTATGGGGCACTGGGGCAGCCACAAGGAGACGTTATACTGTATGGGGGGCGGGGGCAGCCACAAGGAGACATTATACATACTGTATGGCATATTTGGGGGCAAACATAAGGAGACATTATACTGTATGGGGGGCCGGGGCAGCCACAAGGAGACACTAAACTGTATGGGGGATTGGGGGCTGCCCGGCTGCCACAAGCAAATAGTGCACTGTGTCTGTGTCATAAATAAAGGTGGTATGATGTCAGACTGTCTATGGTGACCCTGGCCTCTCCTCGAGGCTGCCCCAGGCCATACAGTCTGTATGGGGCAGCCTCAAGGAGAGGCCAGGGCCACTATAGACAGTCTGACATCATACCACCTTTATTTATGAGTCTCACTCTCACTGTGAACTGTGCTTTTTAACTCTCTTGTCTCACTCTCACTCACTCCTGTTTGTTCCTCTGCCTGGACCTCAGGACCTGGTCCTGGTCTGGACACTCCTCGCAGGGTATGTAGGCCAGGAGTCAGTCAGGCAAAGTGGCCAACTGTCTGTGTGAGGAGGGAGCCGGTCTGTGGCTGCCGCTTGTATTTTGAATATTTTGACCCACTGCGCATGCGCAAATAAGGCGCCTCGGCGCAGGCGCAGTAGGAGCCGGAATTTTCTGCTACTACGCCTCCTACTGCGCTTCGGGCATGCGCACTGGGCCGGAATATTCTGCTACGGGGCCTGCGCCAACAAACCCAGTCAGGAGCGGAGGGAAGAGACGCACCTCCCACGTCACTACTGGAAGTGACGTGGGTAGCAAGGCCGGGTAGGAAAACAGCTGGGGTCGGGAGGAGGAGGGAGGAGATAAGTGATCGATCCGATCCTTCACTATGCGGCGCCGGCGATGCTGCCGCTCGCAGCGGCATAGTGAAGGATCGGATCGATCGGCAAGTATTTGTGTAGGCAAACAAGGCATTTTGCCGCCCCATTGGCAAGTGCCGCCCCAGGCAAATGCCTTGTTTGCCTCGCGATAGATACGCCTCTGATGCTTATCAATGTGCAAGAACCAGTGCAGGACAATTAAATGTGTAAGTCGAGAAGAGAGGATAGGGAAAGAAAGGGAACATAGTATGAAAGTGCTGTTACACCTAGACAGAGGTGCAAACCATAGCACAGAGGTCAATTGAGGGGCAATAGCATAAAACCATAAAAAATTGTCAAATTATTTAAAAATGGACAGTTGCAATTTTACACAAAAATCACTGGAAGCAACTTCCTAAAACTTTACTTTTACTCAACATATTTTAAAAAAATACACTGTGCAGATGGTCCAACCAGGACCTTGATACCTGTAGTAAAAAAGACTGTTTAAACCAAGGACGGTTAGCATACAAAAGAGGTTGGTGTAGATTCAGGGACAGTGATTAGATATATACTCTAACCATCCCTATACTTACCCTGAACAGAAACTGCTTAGCCCAGAGATACCCCTTGATGGTAGGGGCAATCTGTCCACGTACCTCGGCTAGCCTGTCCTTAACCAGCCCTATTACTTAATCTGACACACCATATACAATGTCCCAACGCGTTTGCCCTTAAAAATGACGAAGGTTTATCAGGGGACCAACCGTATCCGTGTGATAATAGGTATTAAAGAATTGATCACGTATATGCAAGAAGAAAAATAAATACTGAAGCGCCTCAGACCTGCAAGATGTCTCCAGGGGGCAAGAAAAACAGCTCCAATTTGCCCTCTGTACAAGCTAAGATTTAAATACCTATGCAATAGGCGGGCTTCCACATGATAGATAGGCTTCCTCAGCCAGGCTTCTTTTGTTCACAAAGGACTTGTACTAACTTGAACCCCTGGTCTAATTCGTGCCATTTTGGGATGTTAAATGTCTATGTGTATTGTAAAGGGTGGGACATTGTATACGTTGAGTAGTGAGGTATTTTCAATTGTCTCTCTGTGTGTATTGGCGATGTCCCTTTGTCCTGAGAGATAATTGAATTACGTCTTGGTTGTCTCCAGGACAGAAGACATTGTATATTCTCCTGCCTGTGATGATTACATCAACCCAGTGTGAGGTAATTGTATCACAGGCAGAGGGGAGGATTTTGTGTGGGAATGTCTGAGTGTATTGTATGTGGTTATTGGCTGTTTTTACAAAACCCTGTGGGTGGTAACCTTGTTGGAAGATGTGTATAAATCAATGCTGTGTGTTCAAATAAAGAGTTCCTATTTTACATTCAACATAGAGCCTCGTCTCATGTGTGTGGGGATTGCTATACGTGTATACTCCCCTGGCTATAACTCCTAGCTCTTGAAAGAGCTGTTCCTGTTCCTGGTTCCTGTGGTGGTATCGGTGTCAAGTGGAGTGCTTGGAGTCCTCGGGATGCACTGGGAGCATCCATTAACAGAGGTACCCGGTCGGGGTGCCAGGAGATCCGTTACATTGGTGGCAAGCGGCGGGATCATTCTCACAGCCAGATGGACAGCTATAGGAGACACCATTCCATGGATTTTACAATTTGAGGGCAACGCATGTCCTAGTACAGCGACCCTGACAGCACCAGAATGGAAACAGCAGTGGAGTACGATGAGGGTGTCATGGATGACCGAGATACAGCCCGCAAAGGCAACCAGCGGTTGCAGAAGCGAGTAGCTCTGCGGATGCCCTTCCTGGGAGAGCAGCACCAGGAGGAATGGGTAAAGGAATTGGAACTCCTAGCATGGCAGGAGCTGTGGCTGGAAGATGCCTACCAGGCGCTCTGGTGGTATGCGGCACAGTACCTACCCAGGACAGCTGAGCATGACAAGCCAGAGGGAGAGGAGTTTTATGGTCCTGGCTTGTTATGAGAGACTTTTTCAGAGCTGGAGTTTGGGAGCACTACACAAGCCCGGTTCCATGATCTCTTGGAATGGAGGGAGAGCAGGTATGACTGGGACGACACTCATGAGATTGAGCCAGACCTGGTCCACCTGGTGACCCGGGAGATGGAGCTGGAACAGGGCTACCAGCAGCTGTTCCACTCCAGTGAGAGGGCTCAGCAGGAGAGCAGAGTGTCAGACCCAGGTCCAGATCCCTTCAGCTGGGAGGATATTGTGGATGTTTACTGGGAAGAACCCCAGCTGGCCGGTGGAGATGGGACCGAGGTCTCTCCACTGCTCCTGCAGGGAATTGGGAGCCCAGTCTCCATTCCCCAGTGGCAGGCTGAGTTACAGGGGGCAGGGGCAGAGACAGTCAGTCCTGTCCCCCAGAGTGTCCTACAGGGAATAGAGAGCCCAGTCTCCTTTTCCCAGCAACAGGACACTGTATTGGGAGCGGAAACAGTCTGTCTCCCTTCCCAGAGGCTGGAGGTATGTATGGGAGAGGAGCTTGTTACCCCCTCTCCCTATTAGCAGTGTGAATTGCAGGGAATTGGGAGCCCAGTCTCCATTCCCCAGCGGCTGGGTGATTTACAGGGAATTGGGAGCCCAGTCTCCATTCCCCAGCGGCCGTGTGATGTATTGGGAATTGGGAGCACAGTCTCCATCTCCCAGCGGCAGGCTGAGTTACAGGGGGCAGAGACAGTCGGTCCTGTCCCCCAGCAGCAGATTGAGTTAGGAATTAGGAGCCCAGTCTCAATCCCACAGCAACAGAAGGATTTGTTGGGAATTGGGAGCCCAGGCTCCATTCCCCAGCGGCAGCTTAACTTCCCAGGGGGAGACAGTAAGCCCCACAACTGTGCAGATGGAACCGTGGTCTCTGCACTTACAGCACAGGGGGTAGGGACAGTTGGTCCTGTCCCCCAGCAACAGGGCTGTTTAGCCAAAGGGGAGACAGTCGGTCTCCCCTCCAACAACCAGGCTCCAACCAGGCTTCTTCCGTGGTAGCGCTGGCACCAGGGCAGAGTACCGCTGATCCCTGCCCACAAAGCAACCTTCACTCCAAGCCAGGGAGCAACACAGAGACCGGGAGTACCAGTTACCAACATAACCTTGGTGGACTCACTGGACAGAGACAGGCTGCTAAATTCAACAGGTCCAGTATTTGGTTGTGGGTGGACTGCCAGACTAACTCGGGTACTGACCGGCATGAGGTCAGGTATCTGGTTAGTCTTCCCTGGGAGGGGGAGATGTGTGGCGAAACCAACCTCGCCACTGGGTTTTGGAGGGGCCTGTTTGCTAGCCTCTTGCCCCAGGATTATGGGCCCTCTCATCAGCCAGGCTCCCTTTGTTCACAAAGGACTTGTACTAACTTGAACCCCTGGTCTAATTCGTGCCATTTTGGGATGTTACATGTCTGTGTATTGTAAAGGGTGGGACATTGTATACGTTGAGTAGTGAGGTCTGTTCCATTGTCTCTCTGTGTGTATTGGCGATGTCCCTTTGTCCTGAGAGATAATTGAATTACGTCTCGGTTGTCTCCAGGACAGAAGACATTGTGTATTCTCCTGCCTGTGATGATTACATCAACCCAGTGGGAGGTAATTGTATCACAGGCAGAGGGGAGGATTTTGTTGGCTGTTTTTACAAAACCCTGTGGGTGGTAACCTTGTTGGAAGATGTGTTCAACATAGAGCCTCGTCTCATGTGTGTGGGGATTACTATACATGTATACTCCCCTGGCTATAACTCCTAGCTCTTGTAAGAGCTGTTCCTGGTTCCTGTGGTGGTATCGGTGTCAAGTGGAGTGCTTGGAGTCCTCGGGAGGCACTGGGAGCATCCATTAACGGAGGTACCCGGTCGGGGTTCCAGGAGATCCATTACAGTCATAAAAACCAATGACTTAAACGATGTGAACATCACTATGGTCACTAGAGAAGATAAACCCTGACCAAATAGCTGTTCTAACGAGTAATCATAGAGAGAGGCAGGTAATTATGCTACCAACATTCTGCAAAACAGATGAGTAACTTCTAAAGAATAAACTAAGGATACTTTCACACTTGCTTTTTTCTTTTCCGGCATAGAGTTCCGTCCTTGGGGCTCTATACCGGAAAATAACTGATCAGTTTTATCCTAATGCATTCTGAATAGAGAGCAATCCATTCAGGATGTCTTTAGTTCAGTCTTTTTGACTGATCAGGCAAAAGATAAAACCGCAGCATGCTACGGTTTTATCTCCGGCCCAAAAAACTGAAGACTTGCCTGAATTCCCATAGGAATGTATTAGGCATTCAATATACTGGAATGCCGGATCTGTCCTTATGTGCAAAACTAAAAAAAGGTGAAAAAATAAATGCTGGATCCGTTTTGCCGGATTCCTCGGAAAGACGGATCTGGCATTTCAATGCATTTTCTGACTGATCAGGCATTTTTCAGACTGATCAGGATCCTGATCAGTCTTACAAATGCCATCAGTTTGCCTACGTTTTGCCGGATTCGGCAGGCAGTTACGGCGACGGAACTGCTTGCCGGATCACTCTGCCGCAAGTGTGAAAGTAGCCTGAGCCTCACACGTATCCACAGTAGGTGGAATAAAACATATTGCAGCTATTGGAGTTACTGTACAAAAATGGTTATCAGGATCAAGAGGGTTTCCCCTCCCGGGAGGCTCAAGTGTTGTCCTCAGGTGTCTTGAGGTGAATTTCTCAGGCTTCTTCTTCGATCTTGTAGAATGATCAACTATTTCCCATGGAGTGGGAGGAGCAACTGAAGGAATTGTGAGAAGGGAGGCTTCCAATGCTTGAAGAAGCTGCGGTAATTCTGCATAGTCTCGGATCATGAATCTTTTACCGTCCACGGACAGAGTAAGACCAAATGGGAATAGCCATCTATAGGGAATTCTCCTGTCACGTAGCAAATCTGTTAATGGCTTGAGAGTCCTTTCTTTATTGAGAGTACTAGGAGCTAGATCTTCAAAAAAGAGATATGTCACTGCCTTCAAAAGAGAGAGCTCTATTGTCCCTTGCACATTGGAGAATAGCTTCTTTGACTCTAAAGTCCAGCAAGTTACAAATGACGTCTAGCGGAGGTTCTGTTGGCTTAGGTCAGGTCCGTAAAGCTCGGTGAGCTCTTTCAATAATGATTTGTTCCGGATAGTCGTCCCCCAGGAGAGACATGAAGAGGTGTTTCACAGTATCCAATAGTGATTCTGGTAAAATTGTTTCTGGTAGGCCTCGGAACCGTAAGTTGTTTCTGCGGACTCTATTTTCTTGGTCTTTTAAGTGATCAAATGCAGCATTGAGGTATTTCTGGCAAGATTTAAAGCGACTAGCGACCTTTTCTGTGTGCTCACAAATATCCTTTAGAGTGTTTTCCAAAGTGTCCACTCTCGCCCCTATTTGCCTCATATCTTGTTTAATGTCACTGAGATCTTTGGCAAGTGGTTCTAAGGCTTTGGCCAGAGCTTTTGGCAGAAAGGCGCAAGAAATGGGCAATGCAGTAGTTGTGGAGGAGTCCTCCATGTTGATATGTTCTGCCTCATTTTTCACGAGGGCACTGTGATTTTTGGGAGCATGACATTTTAGGAGCAGGAGTTTGTGCCGCACCTAAACTTTTTTTTTATTAACTTCTCAATGTCACCTTTAACAACGGTGGATCTTTGGGTGTGACCACCCTCTTTAATAACATCTTTTCCATACTTGACCATCTTGTCGGACAGTGTTGGTAATTGATAGCTAGTTGGTTTTGGGTAACAAATTAAGGCCACCTGGGTGTTTTATGCCATAATGAATACAAAAATATGAGACCAGTGAAACACTAAGGTCACAACAACAACAAAAATGCATAAAATAAATAATAACAAACAAACTGGCAGCTCTCAGTAAGGTGAGATAAGTAAAATGAAATAGAAATAAATGACCACTAGATGGCGGTGTGGCTCTGTATCTCTATTAGAGAAGATAAATGGTGTTTTGTGGAAACTCCAGATAACCTCTGAGACTTCAGGAATCCCATGGGGCAAAGCTTCAAAGCTTTTACTCTACTGGGTCTCTAGTTTACTGGCTTCACTTGCCTCCTGCTGCCAAATTGATTTGGGTGTAAGGGAGGCCAGTGGGGTCCCCTTGTAACTGGGTGTTCATTGGGGCAATTGATCATTCTCCCTCCCCTCAGTGATGAACTCCTGTGTACCTGTCTGTTCCAGGAGCAGGTTCCATCCAGCATTGGCATGGGGCACCAAAGGAGAAGTCCTGGAGGCTGCAAGAGGTTTGTGGGAGATGGTTTATCCACTGCTCTGGGCGACTTCAGCAGGATCCCTTTTCCCCTGCAGTTCACCTCAGGGTCCTGGGGAAGTTACACCCAGAGATGATCTCCTTTTCAAAGAAGGCAGAGGTGTACCTCAGCCGTGTTAGCCCCCCCCCCATATCAAAATTTTTGAACAAAACATATGCAATTGGTTAGATCTTTATTAGATCAGGTTAGATCAATTGTTGTTTGCGTTAGATCTCATACAGAAGTAGAGATATTAACAGTTATTTGCAGGGGGGGCTAACCCGTCATCAGCCCCCCCGCCTTATCAAAAAATTGACCAAACAATTAGCTATTTTGGAAGATATTTGTTAGATCAGGTATGATCAACTAGTTGTTTTGTTAGATCTCACATAATTACAGACTTATTAAGTGATTAATGAGGGGGGCTAGCCCCCCCACATGCAATTTTCAGGTAAAATTTTATGCAGAGTAATAGGCCTTCGTTAGATCCGGTAAGATCAAGTGGTTTCAACGTTAGATCTCATATAATTACAGAGATATTTTACATGAAAACACAGATATTAGGTAGTATTAAATAGGGGGGCTAGCCCCCCCACATGCAATTTTCTGGTAAAATTTGATTCAGACTAATAGATCTGCATTAGATCCGCTAAGATCAAGTGGTTTCAACGTTAGATCTCATATAAGTACAGAGATATTATGGATATTTGGTATTACGTCAGGGGGGGGCTAGCCCCCCCACATGCAATTTACTGGTAAAATTTGATTTAGGCTAATAGACCTTTGTTAGATCCGGTAAGATCAAGTGGTTTGAATGTTAGATCTAATATAATTACAGAGATATTATGGATATTAGGAATTACATAAGGGGGAGCTAGCCCCCCTATTTAATACTTCCTAATATCTGTGTTTTCATTTGAAAAATCTCTGTAATTATATGAGATCTAACGTTGAAACCACTTGATCTTACCGGATCTAACGAAGGCCTATTAGCCTGAATGAAATTTTACCAGAAAATTGTATGTGGGGGGCCAGCCCCCCCTTATGTAATACCAAATATTTATAATATCTCTGTAATTATATGAGATCTAACGTTGAAACCAATTGATCTTACCGGATCTAATGCAGATCTATTAGTCTGAATCTAATTTTACCACAAAATTTCATGTGGTGGGGCTAGCCCCCACCCTTATGTAATACCAAATAGCCATAATATCTCTGTAATTATATGAGTTCTAACGTTAAAACCACTTGATCTTACTGGATCTAATGAAGGCCTATTAGCCTGAATCAAATTTTACCAGAAAAATGCATGTGGGGGGCTAGCCCCCCTATTTAATACTACCTCATATCTGTGTTTTTATGTGAAATATCTCTGTAATTAAATGAGATCTAACGTTGAAACCACTTGATCTTACCGGATCTAACGAAGGCCTATTAGCCTGCATCAAATTTTACCAGAAAATTGCATGTGGGGGGCTAGCCCCCCCTCATTAATCACTTAATAAGTCTGTAATTATGTGAGATCTAACAAAACAACTAGTTGATCATACCTGATCTAACAAATATCTTCCAAAATAGCTAATTGTTTGGTCAATTTTTTGATAAGGGGGGGCTGATGACGGGTTAGCCCCCCCTGCAAATAACTGTTAATATCTCTACTTCTGTGTGAGATCTAACCTGATCTAACAAAGATCTAACCAACTGCATATGTTTTGTTCAAAAAATTTTATATGGGGGGGCTAACATGGCTGAGGTCAGAGGTGTCAGGAAGGTAGAGGCCGCAGGATCAAGTCCCAAGATGGCGGGAGGGAGCAGGCCTCAGTGTGTCAGTGCTGGACTCTGTCCGCTGAAGGAAGGTGAGGAGCAGCTGAAGATGGTGCAGGTGTGAGGGGGAGAGGACCACCGGGTAGAGATTGGGGGTATTAATCAAGATTGTAGGGGTATAAGGTGGATTGTGGCCATTTAATGCAGGAGCTCCCAAACCGTGCATCCGCCATTCCACTCGACTAGGACACGCCGCCCTACCTATACTTTTTTTTTAAGGCCTCTGTTGCACACCCATTGCTGCAACACCAAAGTCTGTTATTTTGACATGATCCTCTACGGTCAGAAGGATGTTTAAAGGCTTCAAGTCCTGATGTAGAATGTTTTTATTGGGCAGGAACTCTGTGCCACAGACCACTTCTGCCAAGATGAATCGTATTGTGGCAGTGTCAAGAGGTAAGATCTTTTTCATGAAAGCAAACGGGTCTCCTCTGGTGGCCAATTACATAACATAATAAACAAAGTTTAGCAGCCAGGCCATGAATCAGGTAAGGACTTTCATGGGATGGCACTCTACCAAACTATATCCATGTTCCGTGAAATTCTGTTTATCTGAAACTTTGATAGCTACACATTCTTGGCAGGTAATATCTCTTGCCAAGTAGACTTGACCAAAGCTTCCTGCTCCTAGTGTCTCATGGAAAGTAAAGGACTCTAATGAAAGGGGTACTGTGGCAGATGTTTCCTCTCCAGACTGGTCAGGTTCCTCTAAGCAGATGCCACTTGTGGTTTTTATGTTGTGGCTACTGATGCTCTAAGAGGTTTTGGTAGATCTGCTGAGCTCCTCTGGTGTTTCCAGTTATAAAGAGCTGCTAATACTGTTTAAGTCCTTCGCAGATCCCCCATCTTTTCATTGACCATCATGCTTTTATTTCCCCCCTTATCCTCCTTTTTCTTCAGTTTATATGTTGAGAAATGTGCCATGGGGGGGAGATGTGCTGCCATGGAGGGGAAAAATGTGCCATGGGGGGGGATGTGCTGCCATGGAGGGGAGAAATGTGCAATGGGGGGGGGGGTGCTGCCATGAATGGCGAGAAATGTGCCATGGGGGGAGATGTGCTGCCATGGAGGGGGAGAAATGTCATTGTGCCATGGGGAGGGGGTAGATGTGCTGCCATGGAGGGGAGAAAGGTCATTGTGCTATGGGGAGGGGGTAGATGTGCTGCCATGGAGGGGAGAAATGTGCCATGGGTGGGAGATGTGCTGCCATAGAGGGGGAGAAATGTCATTGTGCCATGGGGAGGGGGTAGATGTGCTGCCATGGAGGGGGGGAGATGTGCTGCCATGGAGGGGGAGAAATGTGCCATGGGGGAAGATGTGCTGCCATGGAGGGGGAGAAATGTCATTGTGCCATGGGGAGGGGGTAGAGGTGCTGCCATGGAGGGGAGAAATGTGACATTGAGGCCAGGGGGCATCATTGAGGGCACTTCTTACTGGCACATGATTAAGGGGCATCTATGGGGGCACATTTTACTGACACATTATTGGAGGCACTATAGGGGCATCTACTGAGGCCACAAAGAAGGGGTATGTTATATGGGGGGGCTCTGTACAGTCGCATTTTATACTGGGACACATTATGGTGGGTACTATGGGGACGGGGGGAGAGGAGTACTATAGGGTCATCTACGGGGGGCACTAAGAAGGGGTATTTTATGCTTTCAAATTATGGAGGACATTGAGGGCATCTACTGGGGCACTATATAGGGGCATTTTATACTGGTACATTATGGGGGGCACTAAGAGAAAGGGGGAGAGGAGCACTATGGGGCAGTTACTGGGGGCACTATATAGGGGTATTTTAAACTGGCACATTATGGGGGCACTATGGAAACATTAGCTCGACTGGGGGCATTACAAGGGGGTTATTTTTTGCACTGTCTATTATAAGGAGAATTATTACTACGCCCCCGGCCAAAGTGGTGAAGTGGTGTCCGAGATCCCCAAGGGCCAAGCCAAGTAACTGTAAGTTTTCATTTGAAATATGTTTGTTATGCACATATAGCCTACACTGTGCCACACAATATACAGTATACCTCTATACTGTGCCACCCAATGTACAGTATACCTCTACCCTGTGCCCCATAATATACAGTATACCTCTACACTGTGTAGTCTGTTCTGTAAGCACCACATTATTTTATGTCCACCGCCACAAAACAATCTGTAAGTGCCCCTCCTGCCTCGGGGAAGGGGGGGGGGGGCACTACCAGATTGTTTTGTGGCAGCTAACAGGCTCTGGATTTATTTTCCCTTAAAACAGTGCTGACAAATGTATTGCACATTTAATAGACGGACTAAGGATACTATACCAAGTGTTTTTGTTTGTAGTTGATCTTTATTATAGCTTGCATATCTTGTGTTCGTGCGGACCTCATGTTTGAGTTTCACCTAAGGCCTAACAAAGTCTAGAGCTGCCTCTGCATCCATGGATATCAAAAGTGGGTCCTGGGGTGTTGGGCTCAAAACCATACGTATTTCGGAGTGTTGACTCACTCCATCAGTGGTTGCAGTCGGCAAGTTGTATCCAGTACAAGCAGGACTGTGTAATATAGCTGACATACCTGAACACGTGGGACGCTGGGACGCTGAATTTCAATCTCCAGGGCCACGCGAGGTATTACAGCCGGCAAGTTGTATCCAACACAAGCAGGACGGTGTAATATAGCAGTAGGAGTCATCTACAGGAAAAAGGTAACAGTAAGGAAGGTACCGGCCACTCCGTGGGACGCCACGTAGTAGCGGCAGTACCGACTGAGGAGATACACTCAGTTTAGACTTACCAACTACTGTTTGAATGGACACAGTTAATAATCATTCACTGGCATGAGTTTTTACTAATCGTTTTTACTAATCGTGATTTTACTAATGGAGATGCATGCTGGCTACTACCTAACATTAGATTAACAGGATTCACCTGTTGTATTGATCACATATATAACCTATATCAGTGCACTGACGTATTGACTGCATGCAACCATATAACAACAAAAGAGTAAAAATTGAGCAGCTATTTAGCGGTCTAACAAAATATTTGATACTCCAATCAAATATATTGAGGATCATCCTCTCTGCCATCCCAATCGAATACATTGAGGATTGTCCTGATGAGCATCTATATCCCTGAGGAGCGTTTATACCCCAGGGTATACAGTACAATCCAAGAAACCACTATTAACTAAGTACTGGGAGGCCATACTATACACCAGTATCTGCTCCTGATCTGGCCTAATTACATGTATAAAGAGATAGACAAAGTATCAGATATACAGATATGGGATAGATATGGACTTAATAGGATGTCTCAATTATTCACTGATAAAACCTTAAAGGAGTTTGCGCAATTACAAAAAGAATTTAAAATACCCCAAAAATTATTTTATCTGTCTTTACAACTAAGACATGCTATACAGGCCCAGGAGAAACAAGATAATATACCCGCATCAAAACATACCATTATAGATCTCACAGCATCACACGGACATACAGGTGGGGTGATATCCCTCCACTATAGAACTCTCATGGAAATGCAACATAAAAACAGGCCACTGCAACTATATGAAAAATGTAAAAATTATATTGGAGAATTGACAGAGGAAAAATGGGAGGGAGTGCTACAAGACTACCCAGTGCTAGCGGTGAGCGAAGCGCACAGGGTATGACAATTATACTTGCTTCATAGAGCCTACAGAACCCCAGTGATGTTGAAAAGAATAGGCTATCGGGTGGATGACAAATGCCCAAGATGCGATACACATAATGCAGATTTATTACACCTTATGTGGAACTGTCCAAGACTTAGAAGATGTTGGCAGAAGTCATGGAACTAATAAATACTGTATTTCACTGAAATGTAGAGGTTTCACCATTGGTGTGTATTCTAGGGTATGTAAAATTACCGCCTGGGATGGTAAAGAAAAAAACGGCTATTATGCGTATCTTGTATCAAGCAAGGAAAAGTATTGAACATCATTGCATTGATCATCAGCCTTCGAAAATACAGGAATTAGTGAGCAGGGTACATAATTTAGTGCAGTTGGAAAGAGAGGTTCTATTAAACAATTTGAAGTAATCTGGTTTTCATGGATGAAGCATTATGGTATTACTTGAGGGCTCAGTGAGATAGCAGGATAGATAATACTGGAGGTACAGATGGTTAACATTTTAGGAAAGTATAAAAGATGAATGTATGGACGGTATGCAAGGTACCGCTATGGGAACAGGACAAACCATATGTAAGAAGCCTAAAGGATCACAAGACGCGACAGGAGGGACATATCATCGGTGTACTTGAGGAAAAATGGACTCGGACCTTTAATTAGTTGCAAATCTAAAGGAGGGGAAGGGAGGGAAATGGGAGGAGGGGGAGAGGTTAAGGGTTTGTTTTACTGTATGATTTTAGGTTTTCGAAAACATAAATAAAAATTATCGGATTTAAAAAAAAGAATGTATATATACTTTGCTCCATTCAGCTCTTTGACTCAATTCTGATCATTCTCCCTGTCCCAGCCACTGAAAAACATGGCCACAGCATGAAGTTGCAACCACCACGCTTCACTGAAGGGATGGTATTGAGCAGGTGATAAGAAGTGCCTGGTTTCCTCTAGACATGACTCTTAGAATTGAGGCTAAAACATTCAATATTGGTTTCAGCAGACCAAAGAATCTTGTTTCTCAAAATGTATGTCCTTTAGGTGCTTTTTCCAAACTTTTCAGTGTCTTTTAGTGAAGACTTGAGTGATGGTTGAGCTTCTGGAAGTTTCTTCCATCTGCTTACAGGATCTTTGGAGGTGACCATTGTGTTCTTGGTCTCCGGATTGCTTAGTTTGGTGGGTTGGCCGGCTCTTGGAGGAGTCCTGGTTGTTCCAAACCTCTTCCATTTTAGAATTATGGAGGCCACTTGGGAACTTTCAGTGTAGCTGAATTATTTTGTAATCTTCTCCAGATCTGCAGTTCTTTTCTCCACATGGCTTGGTTTTTGCTCTGATATGCATTGTCAGCTGTGAAACCTAATATAAAAAGGGTTAGGTTAGGGTTGTGCCTTTCCAAATCATGTTCAATATACTGGATTTACCACAGGTGGGCTCCAATCAAGGTGCAGAAACATCTCAAAGATGAAAAGAAATGGGAGACCCCCCAGAGCTAAATTTCAAATGTCATAAGAAAGGGTCTGAATACTTATGTCCATGCAAAATGTTAGTTTTGACTTTTTAATACATTTGCAAACATTTCAAAAAATCTGTTTCCATTGTTGTAACAGGTGTTGAGTGCAGATTGACGGGAAAAAATAGTTTTTTTGTTTTTGTAATTTTAGCACAGGGCCGTAACATAATAAAATGTGAAAAAGAGTATGAAGACCTGAATGCACTGCATTTTTAGCAAGCATCCCATTTTGTACTTAAAGCAGTTTGTGATTTTTTAGCATTTTTCCTTTTTGTTCTTAATCTTCAGCACAAAAATGCCTATTACCATCATGTGAAAGGGGTTGAGTCACAGTCTGGGAGTGGTTGTACTTTGTGTTGTAGAAAATAACAAGAGGCCGTAGTTTAGGTATCAGTTCTTAAGAGGTAGCCAAGCTGTCATCATGGAGCTCAGCACAGCTCTTCTCCTGGGATTCGTCCTCCTAGCTTATTTATGGTGGAAAACGTCTCGCCCTAAGGGTTTCCCTCCTGGACCTGTCCCCTTGCCTGTGTTGGGCAACTTGCTGCAGATAGATTTTACAAATCCATTGCCGGCACTGAAGAAAGTAAGTAGAAAGCAAAGAATCAGGGGATTGTGTGGACAGATTTCACTGTTTCAATCGATATAACTAAAAGTAAAGTGTTCATGGCTTGTGTCAACATTAGTGCTGGAGTTTAAATATGTATATTTTTGAAAACTCTGATACGTAGAAGGTACAGTATATAGTTTGATATGATATGGTATAAGGTAAGTGCAGATTTGTACACTGTATAAAGAAATACCTGGATGTAAATGTCAGTATGTATTGTATGTATTAGAAATTAATAATGTATTAGGTTTATGCTGCTCATATTTTATTTATTTTATGTAATATTTGAATAACTTTGGGGGAGATTGATCATTCCCTTTACACCTGAAAAGAGGCATAAAAAATTTGCAGGTGCAACTTTTTAACTGCGACATTTAAAAAAATTGTTGTATCTCCCCTTTTTCGCCGTCCTCCCAAAGCGCCAGTCTTGATAAATCTCCCACTATATGTTGATGTAACAAACATTCTGCTCTAATTTGGTATTCTTCAATAAAAAAGAGAATGAAAACAAAAAGTATCAATTTTGTATCAAGGATGGACACAACAGGGGCCAGTCATACAGAGAAGCTTTCTCCTCTGGTATCATAGAAAAGAGCAACAATCAGGAGACCCCTCACTATAGCTCATTATACCCCAAGACCTGATATAGACAGGCTATCTGTGTGCTCAGTGGAGTGCACATGGACAGAACATAGTCCTATTAAAGTTAATGTACGTTCTCCCACACGGACCAATTGTCTATGCAGCATGCTATTCTTGCCCGTTTTCCATCTTCAAATACATATGGATGTCTATGCGGATTAACATATGTCCATTTTTTGCAGATGCAAATTCGAACTATCTGAATCAGGTCTAATAGGCCTATTATATAAACACTTGCATTTGGCTTTTGACCTGCTTATTGGGATACAATAAAACATTATTATAGGTGGTGCTGAGCTGCTGAATATGAACAGGTATGCAAGGCCGTTGTTGAGTTAATGCAGTGGACATATTGGCAATACCATTTTTCATATACAAGCACATGCATGTTTAACTTCTGCTCTTCTTTTCTGAAAAGTTTTTGAAGATTCTGCTTCTTAGTTATAGTGTATTGTGGAAAAACTTGATAAAACCAGTATGATTAGAAATTCTACTATGTATGGAAACAGGATGGAGTGACGATATTGTGCTTTACATACTGTAGTTGGTATAGTTACATCTGTTCACCTTCCTAATGCATAAAACATTTTCCCTTGGACAGTTTTCAGAGGTACATGGTCCAGTGTACAGCATCTATCTAGGATTTATGCCAGCTGTCGTTGTCCGAGGACTTAAAGACCTCAAAGAAGTTCTTGTGACTAGGGGTGTTGAGTTTGCAGACAGGCCTCAGAACAGGCTTTCAGAAGACATCTCAGGAAGAAAGGGTAAGGCTACACAGTCTTTTCTGATATATCTGTCCAGCTTGTACTGCTAGGAAGAATGATGATGATGGTTAAAGGATAAATCTATAGAAGTGTAAAGTTGTCCGTACATTAGAGATTTTAGACAACTTTATAGGAACACTAAACTCTAAAAACAATACCTTCAATTCTTCCCTTAATTCTCTCCCTCTCTCTAATCTCAAAGGGACAAGAATAGGACATGTTCTATCCTTTTTGTGGAGATGCGAAATGGACATAAAGATGCGGACAGCACACAGTGTGCTGTCCACATTTTTTGTAGACCCCTTGAAATAAATGGGTCCACATCCGAACCTCTAAAAATGCAGATCAGATGTGGAGAAAAATACAGTCCTGTGAATGGGGTCTAAATCAAGCTCCACTCCGCCTTCCGGGGTCTTTTCTTCACCTCCTTCAGCTGACTAGGTCAAAAATTCGCAAACGTAAATCCTACACAGTCCTCTTCTTCAGGTTTATCTGCACTGCGCATGGTTGTAGCACATGTGCAGAGAACCTCCTGAGGCTGCTGCTCACAGAAGGTTATGAACCGTGCATGTACGGGACTTCAGTTCGGGCGTTTGTGACATCACTCAGCTCTGTAGACGGAAATATAAAAAAGTTATATATAAAAGAATGTGGTGATGCATAGTTTTATCTAGTTTCTATTGGTAGCATTTCATGGTACATACAAATGTAGGACTAAATGCAGGCAGAGGCAGAATGGACAATTTACTCCTTAAAACCTGTTGTATTTTTCTAATAATAAAGCAGTTTGTAATGGAAATGTTTTTTTTTTTTTACTTTAATAGTTATTATTTTTACAACCTTTTAAAGGGGTTCTCTATGACTTTTTAAAGGGGTTCTCTATGACCAGGAACCCCTTTTTAGATGGCCATGCAAAGTGCAAGAGCTTAAGAGTTGTCATGAGCGCTCAGGAAACTGAGAACTTATAGTGGCCCTGAAAAAAACACTAAAAGTGGCCCCCTTTTGTAGTTGGGTCCAAATTGATGTAAGGCAGAACCAATAGTATCATATTGTGGCACATTAAACCACCCTAACAGAGCCAAATACCTCAGTCTATCACAAAATACATCCCCAAAAACTTTCACTGGCCGGCCATAAGGAGGGCTCAGGTGGCCCCCTGGGAATCAGCCAACAGGGAAATTTCCCTGTAAGGTCTATGGCCAATCCATCCCTGCGAGCGCTCTGGGGCCAGTGCCGTTCCCTTTTCCTTTGCTTCTGGTCCCTGCTGAGGCAGAAGAGTGACATGCTGTCTACATGCATGTCACAGCTGAAGTGACATGATATCTGAATTGTATGTTATACTAAATACATTTTATCCTTTGATCAAGGAATGATTACTGCCCCATATGGACGGAGCTGGAAGGAGCACAGACGCTTTACCCTATCTACACTAAGAAACTTCGGTTTAGGCAAAAAGTCTATGGAGGAAAGAATTCATGAGGAGAGTGCACACATAATTGAAGAACTGAAGAAAAATAAAAGTAAGTCTTGTATTTTATGTGATAGACCAAAGTAGCAAGTATTTGTGAAGTGAAAAGTAAATGATACCTGGCTTTCAAAATTTTTAAGAAATACAAATCTGGAAAGTGTGGTGTGCATTTATATTTAGCCCCCCTAAATCAATACTTTGTAGGGCAACCTTTCGCTGCAATTACACCAGCAAGTCTTTTGGGGTATGTCTCTACCAGCATTGCACATCTAGGGGCTGACATTTTGGCCTATTCTTCTTTGCAAAATAATTCAAGCTCGGTCAGATTGGATGTAAAGCATCTGTGAACCGCAATTTTCAAGTCTTGCCACAGATTCTCAATGGGATTTAAGTCTGGACTTTGACTGGGCCATTATAACACTTGAATATGCTTTGATCTAAACCATTCTATTGTAGCTCTGGCTGTATGTTTAGGGTCGTTGTCCTGCTGAAAGATGAACCTCTGCCCCAGTCTCAAGTCATTTGCAGCCTCTACTAGATTTTCCTCCAGGATTGCCCTGTATTTAGCTCCAGCCATCTTTCCTTCAACTCTGACCAGCTTCCCTGTCCCTGCTAAAGAAAAGTATTCCTGCAGCATGATGCTGCCACCACCATGCTTCACGGTTGGGATGGTGTGTTCAGGGTGATGTGCAGTGGTACGTTTTCCTCCAAATATAGCATATAGGCCAAAAAGTTTAACTTTGTTCTCATCTGACCAGAGCACCTTCTTCCATGTTTGCTGTGCCCCCTACATGGCTTGTAGAAAAGTGCAACTGGGACTTCTTATGGCTTGCTTACAAAAATGGCTTTTTTTTGCCACTCTTCCATATTTGTGGAGTACACGACTAATAGCTGTCAGTCTCCCACCTGAGATGTGGATGTCTGCAGCTTCTCCAGAGTGACCATGGACCTCTTGGCTGCTTCTCTAATTAATGCTCTCCTTGCCTGGGCTGTCAGTTTAGGTGGACGGCCATGTCTTGGTAAGTTTGCAGTTGTGCCATACTCTTTCCATCTCTGTCAGATGTTCAGATATGTGTGAGCCTTCACAGAACAGCTGTAGTTATACTGAGAATAAATTACACATAGGTCGACTCTATTTACTAATAAGGTGACTTCTGGTCATACTGGATTTGTTTTAGAAGTATCAGCGTGCAGGGGGCTGAATACAAATGCAACCCACACTTTTCAGATTTTTATTTATTAAAAATTTTAAAAATCATGTATCATTTTCTTTTCACTTTACACATACTCACTACTTTGTGTTGGTCTATTACATAAAGTCCCAATAAAATACATTTAAGTTTGTGGGTAAAATGTAGAAACGTATTACAGTAATCCATAATACAGCATGAACCATGAGTTACATTCTTTTGTTGTATCATTTTTGTAAACACTACCAATAACCAGTTTTACATATATAGGTCCTATCTTTTTATTTTTCAGACTCTTTGTATGATCCACACTATGTACTTGAAAATGCTGTGTCTAACATAATTTGTTCCATTGTGTTTGGGAGACGCTATGATTATGATGACTCAACATTCCAAGATATTCTTAATCTTGTGTGTGAACACATGAAGATGGCAACTCAATTCTGGGCTCAGGTAGGAAAATCTACGTAATGCCATGTGTCGAAATGTATAATTTAAAAAAATTGAACTAAACATTAGGAAAATGATGTGCCTTACCTATGTTATATAGATACAAAGCTGCGCACTGAACTTATTCTTTGCTCCAGTTGAAGGACGCCTAGCTATGACTTTGGGTCCTTTTTATTACGAGTCCTAAAGGAACGCTAAATAGAATACAAAAAAATAAATAAAAATATATATCACAATCTCCCTATTTTATACACCACAGATAAAGATAGTCCAGACGGCACCAGTCCCCTTGTGGTAATAATAAATAAATGTCCTCTGTGAAAGTCGGGTATCGGGCGGCAATGCGGAGGTGCCTGCTTGCAATAGCGAATATAATAGTGCAATCGAGAAAATTGAAAAAATCAGCGGCACTCACCAGTTGCAGGTTTTCAACATATCATCACTTTTATTGTGACAATAGGTACATGCTTTTACAGGGCTGGGGCGGACAAGCCTTTCATTGAAATCAAAAAACCGCCTAGGCGGTGTGTGGCAGCAACTGCCGTTTCGCACAATATGTGCTTCTTCCGGCTACCTGAATGACGTGCACAGGTGTGCCAGCCCATTTAAAGAGAAGAGTGAGAATTAACCCTGTGTGGGGTAACTGGATCTCAATCGCAATTAAAGGCAATACCTGTGTACGTATACCACCGGGTCATTTTACATAGGAAAAACAAATAAGACCTATGCTGGAAAGGTTCCGTGAACACCTCAATTCCACAAGACTAAGAAGGGCTGTCCACGCTTAATAGACCATGTATGGCAGAAACACGGGGGTAACAAAAAATGCCTGGGTTTTGCTGGAATTGAGGTGATTCCACATTTGAAACAAGGAGGCGACAGGCATCGCCTCCTGTTACAGAAAGAAGCGAGATGGATAATCCGCACAGACGCCATGGAACCCCTAGGTCTGAACGATTGGAATGACCTCAATGTATTCATTTGAATGTACTGATTTGCTTTTGATTTTGTTTCAGTTGTATACGTACACAGGTGTTGCCTTTAATTGCGATTGAGATCGTTACCCCACACAGGGTTAATTATCACGCTCCTCTTTAAATGGGCTGTGCACGTCATTCAGGTAGCCGGAAGAAGCACATATTGTGCAAAACGGCCGTCGCTGCCACACACCGCCTAGGCGGTTTTTTTATTTTAATGAAAGGCTTGTCCGCCCCAGCCCTGTAAAAGCATGTACCTATTGCCACAAGAAAAGTGATGATATGTTGAAAACCTGCAACTGGTGAGTACCGCAGATTTTTTTCTGATTTCTTCTATTTTCTCGATCTCCTTATTTTATATCAGGGGTCAGCAACCTTCAGCTCTCCAGGTGTTATGAAATTACAATTCCCAGCATGCTCTATTCATTTCTATGAAATTTCTGAGAAAAACAGAGGATGTATGCATGCTGGGAGTTGTAGTTTCACAACAGCTGGAGTACCGGAGGTGGCCAACCCCTGTTTTATATGATTATATGATCTCGTTCTCTTAGGCTGTCTTCTTCCTCTTCCCCTTCTGATGGTATTGCATGTGAGCCAGGAAGTTTAGGAAGAGAGGACGGGGTTTAGACTGCATAATCTTTATCTTTACAGTGAGAGTGGCCATTTTGTTGGAAGGAGTCTCCTAGTTAGTAATAGTACAAAATAGATTTGCTAACAGTGTCAGCCATAGTAGCAACTGTAGTACATACATAGACCTGTGATAGTACCGAGTAGTGTTTGCACAGCTAAATGACGCTTCCATCACAGCTCTACAGCAAAACTCACCCAAGTTTTCTAGACAGCTGAATAGCAAGTATGAATAATTATGCATTTATAATTCCACCTTTCTTTGCATAATTGTGCATATTTGTCAAGCAGCAGCCTTGGAAAGCTCTTGGAAAGCTCTATAACATGTGGAGGAATGCTGAAGACCAAACTACATATATATTATATACTCATGCCTGTCCTGATACTACATTTATGGATGTAGTGAGTGCAGAATATATGTACCAAGTGTAGCGTCCATAATACCTCTGCAGTGATTGTTTTCCACCTTTCCCAGACTGTTAAATTCTAAGTTTGCCTAGTTATATAGTAATAAATCCCTTCATATAGGGAGACCAACTTGCTGTTCATGGATCTGGAAACCTGGGTGACAAGACTGTAGAGCTCCAATGGTGACAACAAACTATATTGCCCTGGTACCATATGACAGATGTGTGTACTACTTCCATCACTGTCCATAGAGATTTCTACCTATGCTTCCCAGGCTCCAGATTTCCAGATCAGCCTATTTATGAATTGGTAAATCCCATAATTGTAAAATCGCTAGTAAGATTTGTTATCCAGGAGCCTGAAAAAGTTAAGTAAATACCTCAGTGACAAATCTATACTGTAGCCTAGCTAAAAGTATTTGTCTTTCAGGGTCTCTGGAAAGCTAAGTAACAAATTATATGGACCTGTAATAGGGGTTAATAAAAACTTATTCTACTAAATAAATCCCTCTCCTCACTCCCAAATAGTGTCATCGTTAAGCAGATTTGCCTTTCAGGGCCTTGAGAAAGTTGGGTTAAAAACCACTGTAAGTTGTAATAGATACTGTGAAAAATAAATGTACCAAGACAAATCCCCCCCCTCTTCACTCCTAAATAGTGTCATGGATTTTACAAAGTGCTGAACTATAATTGAATCTTCTGGGGGCCAGTCCTGAGTTTGTGCACACCTTGTTTGCATGTCCTAAATATCACATTTGCCTAAACAGGAGCAATCTATCCTGCCTAAATCAGCAAACTTGACATTTAAACACCTGAGGAAAGCTGGGTAACACTTTTGGTAATGTCAATGCCCTGGTACTGTATAGTATATTGTACAAACCCAGGGAGATGTTTTCTAAGAAACTGCTGAAGTTTTGCAGTTTCCACCTTTTTTCACAGTGCTCTGAGTGTCTATTGAAATGAATTGGTGTTAAGCCAAACCTCTAGTGCACAGATAGAGTGAAAGAGATAGGATTCAGTCCCCAGCTGAAGATGGAGGGACTGCTAGGAAGGAATCACTTCTCTGACTGCAGGATATCTGCTAAAACTGCTTTCTGTAGCATCTTACAGATGTCCGTGCAGAAGGAGTTTTAGACCAGCTTTACTTTGCATGTTACTGTTTCTTTTTGATTTTCAAGGTTTAGTGGTTCTTTAAGAAAGGCCCTGTGTTACAATAGCCCAAATGTAATGGTCAAATCTTAATTTGTTCTAGCTCTACAATGCATTTGGATTCGTCAGACATCTTCCCTTACCGCATCAGAAGATTTTCAAAAATGTAAAAATAGTTTTTGGATTTCTCAGGAAGGTTGTAGAAGAGCACAAGAGAACTAGGGTGCCCGAGCAGCCCAGAGACTACATAGACTGCTATTTAGATGAAATGGACAAGGTAAAGTCATAGAATATATCAAACATACCTGCTCACCATCATATATTTTAGACCATGTGTCTAGGTTTAAGAAAAAAAAAAAAAACTGACTAATGGTGACCTCTGGACTTATTTTGTGCATAGGTACAAAGAGATGATAACAAGTCAACATTTGAAGAGGAAAACCTTTTTACATGTCTAGTAGATCTTTTTGTGGCTGGCACAGAGACCACATCTTCCAGCTTAGATTGGTGTCTTCTTTATATGATGCTGTATCCAGATATTCAAGGTAAGAGAGTTCAACTTTGTTGGCACAAGTTTATAGACTCTAAATTGCTCCATCATACCTGATTTTAATCATTTTGTGCTAGAAAAATGTAGGGAAGAAATAGACAAGATTCGAGGAGAGAGAGACCATGTTGACTACGAGGACAGAGTGAACATGCCATACACACAGGCTGTTTTACAAGAAGTACAACGCTTCGCCTCAGTTGTTCCACTAGGAGTTGCTCACGCAACTATAAAAGATCTACAATTAAATGGCTTTACTATCCCAAAAGTTAGTAAAATTATTTTTTAAGTTATTTGAAAGAAATGGGTGAATATATTTGTTCAAGTAGCCAGGTTGACCACGGTGAAGGGATTACAGAACCTACCTTCTTGTCACAGCTCATCTGTATACCTGCTGTTCATTTACATGTGGGACACATATATAGAATGGACTTTATTCACCAAGTTTTGTACATCTGTCTAGGGAACAACAATTATCACAGATCTGACTTCATTGCATTATGATGAGAGTCAATGGAAGTATCCATATGATTTTAATCCTGAGAACTTTCTGGACAAGGACGGAGAGCTTAAAAAAGTAGACTCCTTTCTACCATTCTCAGCAGGTAACAGAAGACACAATAAATAGAAAAAGGACTGCTTCATGTATGATGGTAAAAGAATGTTACTTCAATTAGATTTGAATGGAGATTAAGTCATCGCTATGACATCATCACTTTTTTTAAGGGATTAGACCCCGCAGGTTCTACAAACCCATCTTCATTGCTTGTAATATACTCGCCATTCTAAAGTTACATGGATTAGCCTCTTGGTTACCTAGTCACGAGATGCTTTTCTTCTTAAAATCCAACTTCCACTGATGTCAGATCCTTCACCAGGTTTTCCACCTTGGCTATGGATGGGATGTCACTTATGGTATGTCAGAAGTTTGCGCATGCGCCAGAGTGAGTAATGGTTCTGGCCCAATCCAGAGCAAAAGTGATTTCCCATTCATAGCCCAGGTTGGAAATCCGGTATGATATCAGCAGAAGCTGAATTTTCAGAAGAGGATCACCAAGTGAACGGGTTCCTAGGAGGCCGATCCACACAACTTTGCATAAGTAAGTATATTACAAACTTTCTCCTATAGCTGTGTTATATGTAATCAAGGGGGGGGGGGGGGGGTTGTGTCTGCTGGGTCCTGGAAAACCCCTTTTAAGCCTACTAACTGTTATATGTAACTATTTAACCAAGCAATTGATAATCATGGTGGTCGTTGTTAGGGTGGGATCAGGCACACTTAAACCTTTATTTTGCATTATTGGTTCTTTGCTGTCTCCTAATCATCTGTTTTTCCATCAGGGCCCCGGGGTTGTCTTGGGGAGAATCTTGCACGTATGGAAATATTTCTATTTTTCACTAGTCTGCTGACACATTTTGAATTCCACCTGCCAGACCCCAAGTCTCCTCCAGACACCACACCAGTTTTTGGAATTTCTCAGGTTCCTAAGCGGTATAAGATGAGGCTGGTGCAACGTGCATAAATTCAATGATCTGCAGAAAAACAAAAGCAAGGAATTCAAATAAAAACCTTTATGTGCATGGACTTTTGCACAACTCATAGATAGTAATTTATATATTTCTAGGACATATGTATCACCATTTATCTTGTGCTATTTGTGGATGATTTTGCACAGATGCAACCTATATGTATGTTTTTGTAATTTTATTTTACAAAAAATTTCCAGAAATGTGTGAATATACTTAAAAGCCAATAAAATATCTGATTTTGTTGAACATTGTTATTTCTATACAACATGAAGCATACAGAATCAGGATCATATATGTTTTTCAATATATCACCCTAACAAATCTAAGTAGTTTCCTTTATTTCTATTGGCACATGTTTAGCAGGCATGTGTATTTTTAATTTGGAAAATGTGTAGGTTCCTTCTCTCCTGTATAAAACTGCTCAAACACGGCCCTAGTATCCTCTCACTTCTTACTCACATCCATTTCTTATTCAGTTTAGTTACTCATTGCATTGTTTTATGTTTCTTATATAGCACCAACCACTGGGAAACTAGCAGTTACAAAAGCTGCTATTGGGCTGACATTCTTGGGGGTCCCAGCCCACCCAACCTGACACACAATGTAAGTCCTAGCGAAACCACCGCAGATCTGTAGTTTTAGGGGAGTCTAGCAGGCAAAGTAGGTCCAGACGTCATCACTTAGTGCAGCCACAGAGATGGGGGAATGCATGGACGTTGATTAGCTGGAGTGGAGGAGTGGCAAGTATCTGACCCCAAAAAAGAAATAATTTTGGGCTGTTTTTTTATTAAAAAACATTACAAATCCAACAGTGCAGTGTGTTGTCTCGTGACACATCCTACTTTGTTAGTTGTAAACTTGAGTTGATATATCTTACCTTTATTTATAAAAAAAATGCAAAATTTAGATTTGAATTTCTCTTTTTAAGACAGATAGTGATACTCATAAAATAGGTATTTATTAACATTCACCATATGTTAGAAGGCTTAGAATTTTAGAAGCAATTTTTCTAAATATAAGAAATTTGGTTTTACAAACTTTGTTAACCCTAGGTGTTTCACAAAGATTAGTAAAATGCAGGTGAAATTTAAAAATTTCACTTGTTTGCAGACTTTACATTTTAATCCATTGAGTGACACTATATATTGAGGGAGTGTGACAAAATCCTTGAAGATCAGTCTCTAAGCAAAAAATGTGATTGACAAATGTGTGCATGGATTGTATGTGAAGGTACACATATAGGTGTATTTTATAAATCATAAATGTGTGTAATGTGGTCAGTGTGTATAATTATGTAAGCATATTGTGGGATTTCGCTCTGGTAGATAGGGTAAGCGGATGCAGTACAGAGGAAAAATACAAGTTCTTAACGCAAAACTTCAGTGTTTATTCACACTTGAGGCAAATGCACAAAACAATGTGTTACTTTGCAGTCTTGGTGTTTACTTCACACACAATGGAAAGTACAACTTGGTGTTACTTCACACAAATTGCAAAGTTCATATAAGACAAGTCATCTTGATGTCAGTTCTGCCTCCAGCAGTCCACAGCAGGCCCTGTTTCCTAGGCCCATGGGTCTCAGCTCTCCAACCTAGCACCAAGCCTCAGATCCCAACACAGAGATCCTACTGCTGAGCCCAACTGCCTATTTAAGGACAGCCAGGTGCTGCCAAAAACTCGGACCGGCAATTAAAATCCAGTCCAGTATTTGACCCCACCTGGTTTCAAATCAGCCCAGCAGCATACGCTGCTCACTGAGTCACAGACCATTCCCCTCACTGTGTCACAATTAGAGATGTCGCGAACATAAAGTTTTCAGTTGGCGAACGCAAATTTCCGCAAATGTTTGCGAACGGTGAACCGCCATAGACTTCAATAGGCAGGCGAATTTTAAAACCCCAAAGGGACTCTTTCTGGCCACAATAGTTATGGAAAGGTTGTTTCAAGGGGACTAACACCTGGACTGTGGCATGCCGAAGGGGGATCCATGGCAAAACTGCCATGGAAAATTACGCAGTTGACGCAGAGTCGGGTTTTAATCCATAAAGGGCATAAATCACAACATTCCTAGATTGTTTGGAATAACGTGCTTTAAACATCCAGTGTGTGTATACGATCAGGTATGATGTTGTATCGATCAGGTAGTGTAAGGGTTACGCCCGCTTCACAGTGACAGACCAAACTCCCTGTTTAACGCACCGCAAACAGTCCATTTGCACAACCGCAAACTCCCCATTTGCATGAGGTTGGATACCAAGCTAGCCATGTCCCGTTCCTTGTCCTCACTAATGTCATTGAAGGTCTCTTCCTCCACCCAGCCACGTACAACACCAAGGGTCCCCGAAAGGTGACAACAAGCCCCCTGGGACGCCTGCTGTGTTTGGTCTTCCACCTCCTCAAAGCCACCTTCCTCCTCTGACTCCTCTTCTTCAGACTCCTCTCTCTGCGTTGCCGCAGGTTAAGCAATCGACGACGACAAGGCTGCTTCTGGTGGTGACCACAACTCTTCCTCTTCATGCACATCTACAGCCTGATCCAGCACTCTTCGCAGGGCACGCTCCAGAAAAATACGCATATGGGATGAGGTCGATGAGGTTGCCTTGGGTTTGACTGACCAGGTTTGTCACCTCCGCAAAAGGACGCATGAGCCTACAGCCATTGTGCATGAGCGTTCAGTAACGCGGCCAAAAAATACCCAGCTCCGCAGAGGCTGTCAGTTTTTTTAAATTAAAAAAATCTTTTCTTATCAGTTTAATCTCTGTTTTGTCCCCTATCAGGGGCTGGTGTATGGAATAGATTTTAGGAACCGGGAGATGGAAAAAGATGCTTGGTCGGTCCTCTTACTTCCAATTTGGGGCACTGCGCGTACAGCTTGCAATGTACTGTGCCACCAGATATGAGGGGGGTGTTTAAGTAGTACTATCCCTATCAGTTTAATCCCTGTTACGTCCACTAGTATTATTATTATTATTATTATTATTATAATAAGGTGTGTTAAGTAGTACTATCCCTATCAGTTTAATCCCTGTTACGTCCACTAGTATTATTATTATTATTATTATTATAAGGTGTGTTAAGTAGTACTATTTCTATCAGTTTAATCCCTGTTACGTCCCCTATTAGGGGACGTGCATGGAATAGATTTTAGCAATCGGGAGATGGAAAAAGATGCTTGGTCGGTCCTCCTACTTCCAATTTAGGGCATTGCGCGTGCGCCGTGCAATGTACTGTGCCACCAGATATGAGTGGTGTGTTTAGTACTATTCCTATCAGTTTAATCCCTGTTACGTCCCCTATGTTACGTCCCCCAACCACAAAGAGTTGTCAATAGTTGACACACTCATGACATAAATTTAACTCCTATGCGTCAATCTTGGTGTAGTGATGACTGTGCTCGTGTGCACGTTTGGGAGATTGCAGGCGATGTTTTTTTTTTTAAGTCTATGGTCGTGCTGAGGTAGTTCAGGGATAGTTAATGACCCAGAAAACAATCATTCTGCAGTGTGGGCCCATTGTTGGCCTAGTAGGCTTTAATGATCACCTTAGATGATCACAAAGAAAATTAATGTTTTTTCTATGCAAAATTATCCAGCCGATCGCTTTTGGTCTGTTCACAATGAAGCAACGACCTTATCATCTGGGGTGTGCCAACATTGCCATTGCCAACACACTCATATAGGTGGTCGCTTCATTGTGATACGCAAGCCCCTTCACCACAACAAGGTAACGATCACAAAGGGGAATTGACACATGTATGTACCTTTTTTTTTGTTTGTTTTTTGCAGCCACAGTGCAGCACCAGAGGCCAGAAAAATTAGGCACGTACACATGCCTGAAAAACTAGGTATTGTTGCTGTAGCAGCGGCCAGAAAATGGATGTTTCCCAGGCAGAAAGTGCCCTAAAACATTGCGGCTTGAACCCTAGTTGGTGGCGGATAAGTCACGCAAGTCATCCGGCATTCAGAGATAAAATACAGCAGCGTGTGGACCATTTTTTTTAGCCCAAGGCAGCTCATTTCATCAGGCCTTTTTTAGTCGAATGTATCGCCCACTGTCAGTTCCTTCGGGATCCATCCCTCATTGATCTTAATAAAGGTGAGGTAATCTAGACTTTTTTTTACCTAGGCGACTTCTCTTCTCAGTGACAATGCCTCCTGCTGCACTGAAGGTCCTTTCTGAAAGGACACTTGAAGCGGGGCAGGCCAGAAGTTCTATCGCAAATTGGGAAAGCTCAGGCCACAGGTCAAGCCTGCACACCCAGTAGTCAAGGGGTTCATCGCTCCTCAGAGTGTCGATATCTGCAGTTAAGGCGAGGTAGTCTGCTACCTGTCGGTCGAGTCGTTCTCTGAGGGTGGACCCCGAAGGGCTGTGGCAATGCGTAGGACTTAAAAAGCCCTGCATGTCCTCCATCAACAACACGTCTGTAAAGCGTCCTGTCCTTGCCGGCGTGGTCGTGGTAGGCGGAGGATTACTTTCACCTCTTCCCCTGTTAGATTCCCAGTTGTGCTGTGACATCACCCTTATACGCTGTGTAAAGCATACTTTTTAATTTATTTTGGAACTGCTGCATCCTTTCCGACTTCCGGTAATTCGGTAACATTTCAGGCACTTTCTGCTTATACCTGGGGTCTAGTAGCGTGGCCACCCAGTACAGGTCGTTCTCCTTCAGCCTTTTTATACGAGGGTCCCTCAACAGGCACGACAGCATGAAAGACCCCATTTGCACAAGGTTGGATGCCGAGCTCCTCATGTCTCGTCCTCACTGATCTCACTGAAGGTCTGTTCTTCCCCCCCCAGCCACGTACAACACCATGGGTACCAGATAGGTGACAACGAGCACCCTGGGATGCCTGCTGTGGTTGGTCTTCCTCCTCCTCAAAGCCACATTCTTCCTCTGACTCCTCTTCCTCAGACTCCTCTTCCAGCGTTGCAGCAAGTGATGCTGATAAGGCTGTTTCTGGTGGTGATGATGGTGACCACAACTCTTCCTCTTCCTCTTCACGCTCCTCTACGGCCTGATCCAGCACTCTTCGCAGGGCACGCTCCAGGAAGAAAACAAATGGGATGATGTCGCTGATGGTGCCTTCGGTGCGACTGACTAGGTTTGTCACCTCAAAAGGAACGTAGCAAAAAAATTCCCACCTCCGCAGAGGCTGTCCTAGCACCCCGGTCATACAAATACTAGTTGACTGCTTTTTCTTGTTGGAGCAGGCGGTCGAACATTAGGAGTGTTGAATTCCAACATGTCGGGCTGTCGCAAATCAAGCGCCTCACTGGCATGTTGTTTCGCCGCTGAATATCTTAAAAATGTGCCATGACCATGTAGGAATGCCTGAAATGGCCACACACCTTCCTGGCCTGCTTGAGGACATCCTGTAAGCCTGGGTACTTATGCACAAAGCATTGTAAGATCAGATTACACACATGTGCCATGCACGGCACATGTGTCAACTTGCCCAAATTTAATGCCGCCAACAAATTGCTTCCGTTGTCACACACTACTTTGCCGATCTCCAGTTGGTGCGGAGTCAGCTACTGATCCACCTGTGCGTTCAAGGCTGACAGGAGTGCTGGTCCGGTGTGACTCTCTGCTTTCAGGCAAGTCAACCCCAAGACGGCGTGACACTGTCGTATCCGGGATGTGGAATAGCCCCTGGGGAGCTGGGGGTGTGCAGTTGATGTGGAGCAAGACGCAGCAGCAGAAGAGGACTCAGCCGAGGAGGTTAGCAAAGAGGATGGAGTAGGAGGAGTAAAGGAGGTGGCAGCAGGCCTGCCTGCAAGTCGTGGCGGTGTCACCAACTCCTCTGCAGAGCTACACATTCCTGCCATCAGCAGGTTTACCCAATGCGCAGTGTAGGAGATATACCTGCCCTGACCATGCTTTGCAGACCAGGTATCAGTGGTCAGATGGACCCTTGCCCCAACACTGTGTGCCAGACATGCCATGACTTCCTTTTGCACAGTAGAGTACAGGTTGGGGATTGCCTTTTGTGAAAATAAATTTTGTCTGGGTACCTTCCACTGCGGTGTCCTAATAGCTACAAATTTTTTGAAGGCCTTAGACTCCACCAGCTTGTATGGTAAAAGCTGGCGGGCTAAGAGTTCCGACAAGCTAGCTGTCAGACGCTGGGCAAGGGGGTAACTCTGTGACATTGGCTTCTTATGCTCAAACATGTCCTTGACAGACACCTGACTGTGGGCAGATGAGCAGGAACTGTTCAAGGCGAGAGGCGGAGTAGGGGGTGGTTGAGAGGGGGCAAGGAGGACAGCAGTGGTTGACGTGGCTAAAGATGCTGGACCAGGAGGAGGATGGTGGCTTTGAGTTTGTGTGCTGCTTGTACTCAGGTGTTGATCTCATAGGCGTTTGTGATGTGAGATCATGTGCTTACGCAAAGCAGTTGTACCTAGGTGGGTGTTGGACTTCCCACGACTCCGTTTCTTTTGGCACAGGTTGCAAATGGCATCGCTGTTATCAAAGGCAGACACACAAAAAAAAATGCCACACTGCTGAGCTTTGGAATGACGGCATTCTGGTGGTGGCAACAGCATGCGTTGATTGGCGTGCTGTCTGGCTGACCCCGGGTGCCGATACATGCTGTCTGACTGTGCCACTAGCTCCTTGCGACGACATCCCCCTGCGTCCAACTCGTCTCCTCCTCCTCTCTGTCTCCCCATCTGAACTTTCCCCCTGTTCTTCTTCTCTTCGAGCGGGCACCCACGTGCAGGGCCGTCTTTAATATTGATTGGACCCTGGGCAAGAATTTACTTGGGCCCCCTGGATCCCCCCCCCCCCCCACCTGCACTTTGCTATACTTGCTATACAGCAGCACTTACCTGTCACATCCAGTGCCTCCAGGTGACGTCTCCTCTCTGTCATCATCTTCTCCACTCGGTCTGGACAACTTCTCTCAGCCGCCTCGTCTCTGCAGAGTGTGACACACAGACATCTTAGCTTCCTCACATTCTATCATTATCCCCCAACTGGAGTCCCCACAGTGTTATCCTGCTGCTTGCTGTGCCCCCCCCCCCCCCCAGGGGTGTAGCTATAGGGGGTGCAGAGGTAGCAGCCCCCAGTAGTAATAGGACCTGCCTATAATGTCCCCTGGATCTGCAGTGCCTCCTGCAGTTATAATCCTCCCTCCACCATACAGTCTCATGTAAATAACATCACCTCCTCCCCAGCCGCCTCCAACGCACAATCCCATGTAAACATCACGCTCTACGGCTACTTTCACACTTGCGTTCCTGCAGATCTGTCCTGCACTTGTACAGGACGGATCCGCACCGATAATACAAACGAATGCATCCGTTCAGGACCGATTTGTATTAGATTTGAATTTCTAAGTCCCAATACGGATCTGTCCTGACTTACATTAAAAGTCAATGGGGGACGGATCTGTTTACAATTGCACCATTTTATGTCAATGCAATGGGATCCGTCCCCATTGACTTACATTGTAAGTCAGGACGGATCCGTTTGGCTCCGCAAGGCCATGCGGACACAAAAGCGCTGCTTGCAGCATTTTGGGGTCCGCCTCCAAAACGGAACGGGGGGGCCGTACGGAGCCGAACAAATGCATTATGAATGGATCCGCATCCATTCAGAATGCATTGGGGTTAAACTGATGCATTTGGGGCTGCTTGTGAGAGCCTTGAAACGGATCTCACAAGCGGACCCAGAAACGCCAGTGTGAACGTAGCCTAAACATTAAGTCCCATGTACATAAACATCATTCCCCCCCACAATCCACTTTCAACATACAGTCCCATGTAAATAACATCACTCCCTCACCCAGCCACCTCAAGCACACAGTTCCATGTCAATAACATCCCTCCCTTCAGCCCTAACATACATCCCAGTTAAATAACTACAACTCCCAGCATCTGCCTCTCCCTTCACTTACCTTTTCTCATGTACAGACATCACCATTAGGCTCCTTCTCCTCTTTACTCCGGTCCAATCCTGCACTGGTCACATGATGGTGACATCATCCAGGTCATCCTATCACAGCCTGTTTTGCTGATCACATGACCTGTGATGTCACCGCAGGTCCTTCAGCTCTTCCCAGTGTAAGATCCAATTGTATTGCCGTTCTGTGTACGGCAATACAGTTGTATCTAGCAGGCAGGCAGGACATTCGGGGCATGGGACAAAACATCCCAGGCCCCGAATGTTTTAACCTAGCAACGCCCCTGGACTAGTGAATGGGAGTCAGGAAACAAAGCTCTCTTGGGCCCCCAGGAGCAACTGGGCCCGGGGCAGCTGCCCCTTTTGCCCTGTGGCAAAGACGGCCCTGCCCACGTGACATCCACAGACACATCGTCATCATCAACCGCTTCACTTGTATCTGACAACTCAGCAAAGGAAGCAGCAGCGGGTACAACATCATCATCATCATCACACTGTACGTCCATGTATGTAATGCTGCCTGACTGAGACATATCCCTGTTATCTACATCCTCTTGCAATAATGGTTGCACATCACTAATTTCTTCCAACTGATGTGTAAATAACTCCTTTGACAGATTAAGTGAAGCGGCTGTGGTGCTAGTGTTGGTGGTGGCGGCAGGCGGGCGAGTGGTAACTTGAGAGGTGCCCAAAGCTGAGCTGGAGGAGGATGGTGCGTCAAGGTTCCGAGCGGAAGCTGTAGAAGATTGGGTGTCCTGTGTTAGCCAGTCAACTATGTCCTCAGAACTTTTCGAGTTCAGGGTACGTGGCCTCTGAACACTGGGCATTATTCTAGGGCCAAAGGATATCACAGCACCACGACCACGATGGCCCCTGCGGGGTGGCCTGCCTCTGCCTGTCATTTTTTTTTTAGATTAGTTTAGTTGTACTATGCGTGCAAGCTACTGTGACACCAGATATGAGTGGCACTGTGCACTGGCAGCAGTTGGCAGAGTAGACGCTGTAGGCCTGACACACACGCTTGCAGACAAATAACTGCTATTCAATCTATTACAGTCAAAATAGTTTATTTTTTATTTTTTTATATAATCTACTGTGACACCAGATATGAGTTGTGCTGGTGACACTGTGCACTTGCAGGGTCTGAAACACACACGCGTGCAGGCAACTGACTGCTATTATTTCACAGTCCCAATTTATTTTATTTTTTTATGTAATCTACTGTGACACCAGATATGAGTTGCGCTGGTGACACTATGCACTTGCAGGGCCTGAAACACACACGCGTGCAGGCAACTGACTGCTATTATTTCACAGTCAAAATTATTTCTTTTTTTATGTAATCTACTGTGACACCAGATATGAGTTGCACTGGTGACACTATGCACTTGCAGGGCATGAAACACACATGCGTGCAGGCAACTGACTGCTATTATATTACAGTCAAAAAAGTATTATTTTTTTTAAATGCAAGCTACTGTGACACCAGATATGAGTGGTGGCACTGGGCAAGTGGGCGCAGTATACGCTGTGAGCCTGACACACACGCTGGCAGGCAACTGCAATTAGATTACACAGAAAAAAAAAAAAGCAGACTGATGTTCTAGACCTAAAAAGGGCTTTTTGGGGTGCTGTCCTTACAGCAGAGATCAGATGAGTCCTTCAGGACTGCAGTGGACACTGAATACACTGGCCTAGCTATCGATTTCCCTAATAAATCAGCAGCAGCTACACTGTCCCTCCTCTCACTAAGAATGCATCTTCCAAATGAATCTAAAATGGATGCTGTCCAGGAGTTTGGAGGGTCTGGGAGGGAGGGTCTGCTGCTGATTGGCTGGAATGTGTCTGCTGACTGTGAGGTACAGGGTCAAAGTTTATTCAATGATGATGAATAGGGGGCGGACCGAACATCGCATATGTTCGCCCACCGTGGCGAACGCGAACAAGCTATGTTCGCCGGGAACTGTTCACCGGCGAATAGTTCTGGACATCTCTAGTCACAATATGTAACTAAAACTAGTATTAGGGTCATTTTGGTCATCAGGACCAGACTCTATTTAGTGGGGTCTGTACTGACTCATGAACCTCACCCTTGCTGCCAAGTTATTTTTTTCTAAATAATGCAGATTTATTATCCTTCTATACACATAATTTATACATAGTGTGGGGACTCGCTCTGGTGGACAGGATTAGCGGACGCAGTATAGATGCAACAACAAGTTCTTTGGATCAAACAGATCAGTGTTTTTTTCACACTTTAGGCAAGTGACAAAACAAACAGTCATATTCAAACAAAAAGTCACCTTGCGGTGTTGGTGGTAATTCACACCATGCGGCAATTCTGCCTCAGAGTCCTTGCTGATAGCAGCACCCAACTGTTTTCACGCCAAACAGGTAGCAAGCCTTTATCCAGACACAAGGCTCCCAGATCCCAACACAGACACATGGCTTCTGAGCCCAGCTGCCTATTTAAGGAAAGCTAGGTGCTGCCAAAACCTGGACTGGCATTTAAAATCCAGTCCGGTATTTGACCTCACCTGGCTGTAAATCAGCCCAGCAGCACATGCTGGGAGGAAAATACCTGTTTTCCCAGACCAATCCTCTCACTGTGTCACATACCCCCCTTGTTTAACCCTGAGGGGGTGAACACACGCCAGACAGTGTACCCTGGACAGGTCACCAAGTGGAATTTTCTCCCCAAGAAATAATAGCAGAGAGATTCTAGTGCCAGGCACTCTCTCTCCACTATACTATACCGGGTCTCGGCTGGGGTGAGCTTACAGCTGAGGCAGACAACGGGATGCTCTTCCCCGTTGACTTCCTGAGACAGTACAGCACCAAGGCCTACTTAGGAGGCATTGGTCTGTACTATAAACTCCCTTTTAAAGTCAGGCGTCACCAAAACCCGGGACCCGCACAGGGCCGACTTAAAAGTGGAGAAAGCCTCTTCCGCCCGATCATCCCAGCGAACCATCTATGACCCTTCAAGAGTCCTGTCAAGGGCGTGGCTAGAGTAGCAAAGTGGGGAACAAACCTCATGTAATAGCCCACCATTCCCAGGAATTACTTTATTTGCCTAGTGGTGACAGGTCGGGCCAATTCCGTATCGCCTCTATTTTGTTCACTTGGGGTTTGATGACTCCACTCCCAATGACATATACCCCAGGTACTTAGACTCTTCTAACCCTATCGCACATTTTTTTGGGTTAGCGGTTAGGCCAGCTTTCCGAAGGGAGTCCACTACAGCCTGCACTTTGGGTAGGTGACTTTCCCAGTCGGTACTGTGGATGACAATATCGTCCAGGTAAGCCGAAGCGTACTGATGATGTGGACAAAGCACAATGTCCATTATTCACTGAAAAGTGGTGGCAGCACCATGCAGACCAAAGGGTAAGACCTTATATTGATACAGCCCCTCAGGCGTGATGAAGGTAGTTTTCTCTTTGGCAGCCTCCGTTAAGGACACCTGCCAGTACCCTTTCGTGAGGTCCAAAACAAAAAAAATACCTGGCTTGTCCTAACCTCTTGACGAGCTCATCCACCCGGGGCATGGGATACGCATCGAATTTGGAAACCTCGTTAAGTTTTCGAAAGTTGCTACAAAACCGCAACGTCCCGTCCGGCTTGGGTATCAATACTTCAGGACTGTCCCACTCACTTTTTGACTCCTCAATTACTTCTAGCTGCAACATTAGCAGCACCTCCTTCGATATGGATTGTCTACGGGCCTCGGGCACCCGGTATGGTTTTAATCTGACTTTTGCCTGAGGCTCAGTGACAATACCATGCTGGATTATAGAAGTGCTTCCAGGGAGGTCCGAGAACTCATCCATGTTCCGACTAACGAACTCCCTGGCTTCCTGAGTCTGTGTAGAGGAGAGACTGTCAGCAATTTTTACTGTGGCAGCCGCCTCTCTTGCATCAGACAGAGGGGCCAGTACCTCTTCTCCTAGAAAACCCGGCCGCGGGCTGTCTTCTGTACAGGTTTCCCTATCTTTCCACGGTTTGAGTAAACTCACATGGTAAACCTGCTCCGGCTTTCGTCGCCCTGGCTGGTGTACCTTGTAGTTTACATCTCCAATTTTCTCGAGTACTTCGTAGGGCCCCTGCAACCTAGCCAGGAACTAACTGTCCATGGTTGGTACCAGAACCAAAACTTGATCACCCGGGTTAAAGATCCAGACCTGAGCCTGCCGATTATAGACCCGACCTTGGGCTCGCTGAGCTGCCTCCATATGCTCCATAACAAGAGGCAACACTGTCTCTTTCCGATCTTGAATCTGGGTAGCATAATCAATGCCACTTTTATGTGGAGTGGGTTGTTGTTCCCACGCCTCTTTGGCCACGTCCAAGAGACCGTGAGGGTGTATGCCATATAGCAGTTCGAAGGGCGAGAACCCAGTAGAGGCCTAGGGTACCTCTCGCACTGTGAACATATGGTAGGGCAGAAGGAAGTCCCAGTCCTTCCCATCTTTAGACACTGCTTTTTTTCAAATATATTTTTTAATGTTTGATTAAACTGTTCTACCATCTGTTTGCGGATGGTAAACGGACGTCCGTAGTTGCTTTATGTGCAGCAACTTACAGAGTTCCCTCATCACCTTGGACATAAAAGGGGTCCCTTGGTCGGTCAGAACCTCTTTAGGTAGTCCTACTCGGGAAAACATCTCCATTAACTACTTAGCTATGAGTTTGGCCGTGGCATGTTGCAGTGGCACTACCTCTGGGTACCGAGTGACATAGTCTAGTATGACTAAGATGTGTTGATGCCCTCTGGCGGACTTCGGCACTGGGCCTATGAGGTCCATAGCTATTCAGTCAAACGGTACTTAGATAATCAGGAGAGGTAATAGGGGACTACGGAAATGTGGCTGGGGGCTAGTTATCTGGCAGGTCGGGCAAGACTTACAAAACTCTTCCCCTTTTTTGAATATGCTGGGCCAGTAAAACCGCTATAGAATACGATCCTGAGTTTTCTGCAGCCCCACGTGACCCCCGAGAATGTGCTGGTGGGCTAGATCTAACATAACCTTGCGATAAGCCTTTGGGACCATCAACTGTTCAATAGGCTCACCCTGTAGTTGGTTTACCCAATACAATATATCTTAATGAGCCACAAAACGGCGAAACACTGACTCTGCCCCAGGTTGTTGTGGTTAACCATCTACTATTAACAAATTTTCCCAGGTGGGATAGGGTTGGGTCCCGACATTGGGCGGTACCAAAATTATCCCCGGAGACATTGAGTCCTGCCAATTCAGGAACCGGCAGCAAGTCCTCTACGTCTCCCACCATCACACTTAGAGGGTTGTTGTCATGGACGGTGTACAGGAAACAAGGCAAAACAACATGCATAAATGACTCGCTGGATCCAAAAGCTAAGGAACAAAAGGGAGAACCCTGCAGAAGACCTGGCACTTTCCCTGGCTGCTCAGCCTATGCAAAGATCCGAATGGTGGAGGTTTGCATATCCACGTACCTTGACTATATAACCCCTGAGCACCCTACAATAGTGAGGGGACACGACCACCAGCTCCCTACACAAGACACGGAGGGAGTCAGGGTCACCTGGGATCCAGCAAACAGAAAATAACAGATAAATGTACAACACTTAACTTTGTAGAAGAGAGGAGAACCAGATGAGCATGCACACACACTCCAGGAAGAAATATAAGCCGCCCAGAAAAGCATTCCGGGGAGGAATTTAAAGGGAAGCAATTAGTCCAACACATGACAGCTGAGAGAGGCTAACGAGATGAGTAACTGAATACCACAACAAAGAAACTCAAGGGGGAGGTTCTGAAAGGCCTCTGTCAGAGCTTCTCAGCTGTCTGGTTGTGACAGTTGTCTCCCCCTCTTCTAAAGTGGCGGTCACCCCTACCACTGGCCCTTCGGTCTCAGGTTCCCAGGGTTCTGGTCTCCCCCCCTGAGCCGGGCCACTCTGCTTAGGGTTACCCCTGTCTCATGGGTATCAAGAACAAAATGGTTGGGTCCAACCATTTTGTTCTTGTTCCTTTTCCAATATTTGCAGTACATGCTGATTTACATCTGCATGGTGCCAACCTACTAGCAGCCTATTCACTCTTCCACCATATCTAATACTATCCTTCACACTAGCTCCTTATCCATTAAGTCTCCGTGGGTGCACATCAACCCTACTTTCCGGACAGCATACTCAGTAGACAGCACCAGGGTTGACCTTAATAGGGTCACCAGACTCCCTGAGTGCAGCAGAGCCTCCGCCGGAGTGTCTCCCACTTCCACCTGGCACAAGTGATCTAGAGACTCTGGGGTACCTGTTGCACACAGCCTCCTGGCATATAGCGACTGACTGTAGCCATAGTTAGTGTACATGGGCTCAACCCGATGGGGACAGTCAGCCCTCACATGGCTAAGCTCCTGTCACCGCCAGCAGACTATCAGAGCCAGGTCCGCCGTGGGTACATCCTGGGCGGGTTTTATCAGCTCAAATCTCCGGGCCTGGGTTGGAGATTTCCAGGGTTTGCGGATCCCCCTCCCGCCAGAACCTTCCTTTAGATTCTTGGTAGCTTCATAGTGTTCCACCAGGTCTACCATCTCAAGAACATATCCAGAACATATCGGCTAATAGTCTATCTAGCATGGCCGGGGACTCAGCACATCAGGCTGTAGCCACTTTTGCAAGAGGTGGGGTAAGTCATAATACTGGGTCCTCGCAGGCTCAGCCGGCTTAAACCCCCACTGATGTACCCGCTGGGCCAACACATTCACCCCCAGTCTTGCCAAAATCTCACCCTTAACTTTTTGGTAGTTGGCCACTTGATCATCCGGCAAGTCGAAATACACCCACTGGGAATCGGATGCCAGGAATGGAGCAACGACCTCAGCCCACTGGTCACAGGGTAGCTTTTCCCTGATGGCCACTTTCTCGTACATCACCAGGTAGGTTTCGATGTCGTCTGCGGGGATCATCTTAGGAATCACGGCACGGGCTGCTTTCCGGGCATCGTGGACGCTCAGGGTTGCTTCTGATGTCTGCAAAGCCATCACGTGTTGTAGCAGCAACTGGTTAGTCTCCTGCTGCTGCTTATTAGCCTCGCGTTGCTGCAGGTTTGTCTCTTACTGCTGCAGATTAGCCTCTATGAGAGCCTTCACAACAGCCTTCATTTTTTTGTGGGGCACTGGTTGTAATACAGCTGGTTTAATGTACGACATACAACCGTGCCTGAAAAATGCAGAAACCAAAAATATTGGCGTTCACGCCAGGCTCACTGCTCTTGCCCATATCCTCCACCAATTGTGGGGAATCGCTCTGGTAGACAGGATTAGCGGACGCAGTATAGAGGCAACAACAAGTTCTTTGGATCAAACAATTCAGTGTTTTATTCACACTTTAGGCAAGTGACAAAACAAGCAGTCATATTCAAACAAAAAGTCACCTTGCGGTGTTGGTGGTAATTCACACCATGCGGCAATTCTAGAAACATAGAATGTGTCAGCAGATAAGAACCATTTGGCCCATCTAGTCTGCCTAATATACTGAATACTATGAATAGCCCTTGGCCCTATCTTATAGATCTTATGCCTATCCCATGCATTCTTAAACTCCTTCACTGTATTTGCAGCTACCACTTCTGCAGGAAGGCTATTTCATGCATCCACTACTCTCTCAGTAAAGTAATACTTCCTGATATTACTTTTAAACCTTTGCCCCTCTAATTTAAAACTATGTCCTCTTGTAGCAGTTTTTCTTCTTTTAAATATTCTCTCCTCTTTTACCTTGTTGATTCCCTTTATGTATTTAAAAGTTTCTGCCTCAAAGAGTCCTTGCTGATAGCGGCACCAACCTGTTTTCATGTCAAACAGGTAGCAAGCCTTCATCCAGACACAAGGCTCTCAGATCCCAACACAGAGATATGGCTTCTGAGCCCAGCTGCCTATTTAAGGACAGCCAGGTGCTGCCAAAACCAGGACCGGCATTTAAAATCTGGTCCGGTATTTGACCTCACCTGGCTGTAAATCAGCCCAGCAGCACATGCTGGGAGGAGAATACCTGTTTTCCCAGACCAAACCTCTCACTGTGTCACAATAGTTAGATAATTGTTAAGGTTGGAAAAAGACAAAAGTCCAACCTGTAATCCTGCCATATCGATCCACTGAACAAATACCTGGATCAATGTCCATCTTCCTTTTTAAAAGGGGTTGGGCCAAAGGGAAAAGGTATGTAGAACAAGATTTCTATACATTGTCGTAAGCCTCAATGTTATTTTGAATTAAAAAGTCATCTAAACCTTTTTTGAAGCCATCTACTGTATTTGCTGTGACCAGCTCCTGCAGCTATTCCAGAGATTCACAGACCTTACTGTTGCCCCTTATGACTGAATCTTTTTTTCTCCAGGCATAGGGAGTGGCCCCTTGTTTTTTGAGGGGGTTTAACACAGAATAGCTTCCCTTGATATTTTTTATGTGGTCCATTTTTATATTTGTACAGGTTAATCATGTCCCCTCTTAGATGTTTTTTTTTTTAAGGCTAAAGAAATTCAGTTAATTTAATCTTTGCTCATAACTAGGATCTTCCACGCCCTTTATGAGTTTAGTTGCTCTCCTCTGTACTTTTTCTGACTCCAGGGAATCCTTTTTATGGTCTGGTGCCCAGAAATTAACTGCGTATTCCAACTGAAGCAGCACTAACACTTTGTATTATTGGCAATATTACATTCCTGTCCCACGAGTTCATACCTCTCTTAAAGGGGTTGTCCGAGTTATGAAAAAAAAATATATAGCACTAAAAATCTGATGGGCAGCAATATATAACTAAGCTAAGCAAGTTTTATGCAAAAAAAATATATATATTTCCTCATTTCCCTGGTTCTTTTCTGGCCCTTTGTTTACATGCAATAAAAACAATCTCTGCCCCTCCCCCTGCTCTGCTAAGGGAGTGAATACAAGAGCTTCCCTGAGTGACATGTCTGCGTGCTGGGAGACTCAGCAACATGCTGTATGTGCAAGTCCTAGCTGTAGAATGACACTGCTAAGGGAGTGAATACAAGTGCTGCCCTGAGTGACATGTCAGCTGTATAATGACACTGCAAATACACACAGGATCTTCCCCCTACCTTCTTGTGCAATGCTCTCTCTAATCTGTCAGCTGCTGTGCCCAGAATTGTCACTGCTGCAGCTACCCAGTCTGTGCAGCTGAATGGGTTAAGAATCCTAGGACAGAGAAGACAGCAGTGAAGGGGGGGGGGGGGGGGGGCGTGGCTAGCACAGTGACGTCTCGTTTACAGGCTTGTAAACGACCTTTATCAGAGCAGGGAGAGAAGCTGACATCACAGGTCATGTGACCCTCAGTCAAATCTGATAAACTAGGCACTGCAGATAAAGTGAGTTAATTGGAAAGCTGTTACATTTGCCTAGTTAGGAACATAGAAAGAACAAAAAAATAACTCGGACAACCCCTTTAATACAAGACAAAATTCAACCTCATTTGCCAAGTCAGCTTGTAACTTATTAACATCTTCCATAGAAGATGTACTGTACAGTATGTATGTATTTTTTTTATATTTACTGTTAATAATATAGTATTCCTTTACAATTGACTTCATTGCAATTCATCATTGTATAAAATTTGGATATACCGTATTGTGTCCAATTTAGTAGAATTGGGACTTAGCTTGTGTCACAACAACATTTTGAGTGGGGAGTTTTTATTTTATTTTATTTTTTATTTTTATACTCTGTTAGGGCTCATTCAGACGGCCGTATGCTGCCCGCAAAAATGTGGATCCGTTTTTTTACAGACAGTTCTGCATGTCTGCAAAAAAAACGGATTGCATTCCGTTTTTTTGCTGACCCATCCACCTCAATAGGGCCATGTCCTGATTTTCACTGACAAGTATAGGACACATGTTTCATTTGTTTTGCTGAGCCGTGCAATGGAAGAAAAGGCCCCGTAGAAGTGAATGGGACAGCATCTAATCCGCAAAAAAAATCCGCATTTTTGCGGACAGCATACGGCCGTCTGAATAAGCCCTTACTCTAAGGTCATAAAAAACCCCATTGTTATTTTACAACATAATTTTCCACTGTAATGGTTGTACAGCAGCCCCAGTTATAGGGGAAGTATGCACAGTATTGGTGGCAATTCTCACTGTTAAGGTAGGAGACCTTTAAAGGGGTTATACCATGAAAATAATGGTTGATAGCCCATAATTATAAACATTTTTGTACCTGCACTTATTAATAAAATAATACATTTTTTTTATATTTCTATAACAATGTTAGTGTATCACGCCCAGCTATTAAACAGCCTTTCTGTGTCCCCCTTAGTGATGTCCTGAGGTGGACACACATGCTCAGTCTTGCCGCTCTCCCTGCTCCTTTGAGTATGCAGAGGGATCCCTGCCGTGCTGAGCTTGCTGCACCTGAAGCCTCAGCATCTTCTCTGTTTCTCAGAGGAGATTCAGAATAAGCACAATTACAGCAACGCCATCTCACTCTCTTCATCTCCTCTGAGAAGCAGAGAAGACATTGTAGCTGCAGCCGAATCACCACACCTGAAGCCTTTGCAAGGGGGGAGGTGGGAGGAGGGGAGTGGTAGTTGTGGCACTAATAGTGTAGTACTACCAATTGTGTATTGTTAAGTTATGCAGTTTACTGTTTGTTTCCTGGCCGTTACTACCAGCAAAGAAGGAAAGGCAAAGGTTGGCAGGAACAGGATTAACCACCCTGTTGTGTAGGAATCGGCTGGTCCTGGTTCCTGCCAGGAGGGGAGTTGCTGAGAAGCTACAAGGTGTGGAGAGGAAGTAACTTGCTGTGCTCCTGATCCTGTTACCTAATCTTCAGAGGGAACCATTCAAAATTGTCCTCAAGTTAAAACTGGAGACTCCAGACAGCAGTCTGTTTTAACAAATAAGGACAATACTGGTCTCTTTCTCTTGTTTTTCAGTAAAAGAAAAGTTCTGTACCAGTATTGTCCTCACTTGTTGCAACAAGGAAGGCTAGAATGACATTTTAAACTGCAATAAACAATATGCAAAGTAAACTCCACTTGCTGTTATAAAATAGGGGAAGAAGAGACCTTTCTTATCGAAAAAAAGAAAGAGACCAGTATAGTCCTCACTAGAGTTATGGCGCCTTCACTGTTTGGAGTGATTTTATGGCGCTGACGGATTTTATGGTGATGACTAGTGTTGGACGCGAATATTCAAATATCTGCACTTCGAGAATTCGAGAATATTTTGAATATATTGATATATATTCGTAATTTCGAATATTCTAGATTTTTTTTTCATCTGTAACCTCCCTTTTTGCCTGTGGGCCACATCCCTATTAACTAATAGGAAAGTTGCCTACCCCTTACTACAAACCGGATTCCAAAAAAGTTGGGACACTAAACAAATTGTGAATAAAAACTGAATGCAATGATGTGGAGATGGCAAATGTCAATATTTTATTTGTAATAGAACGTAGATGACAGATCAAACGTTTAATCCGAGTAAATGTATAATTTTAAAGGAAAAATACGTTGATTCAAATTTTCACGGTGTCAACAAATCCCCCAAAAGTTGGGACAAGTAGCAATAAGAGGCTGGAAAAAGTAAATTTGAGCATAACGAAGAGCTGGAAGACCAATTAACACTAATTAGGTCAATTGGCAACATGATTGGGTATAAAAAGAGCTTCTCAGAGTGGCAGTGTCTCTCAGAAGCCAAGATGGGTAGAGGATCACCAATTCCCACAATGTTGCGCAGAAAGATAGTGGAGCAATATCAGAAAGGTGTTACCCAGCGAAAAATTGCAAAGACTTTGCATCTATCATCATCAACTGTGCATAACATCATCCGAAGATTCAGAGAATCTGGAACAATCTCTGTGCGTAAGGGTCAAGGCCGTAAAACCATACTGGATGCCCATGATCTCCGGGCCCTTAAACGACACTGCACCACAAACAGGAATGCTACTGTAAAGGAAATCACAGAATAGGCTCAGGAATACTTCCAGAAACCATTGTCAGTGAACACAATCCACCGTGCCATCCGCCGTTGCCAGCTGAAACTCTACAGTGCAAAGAAGAAGCCATTTCTAAGCAAGATCCACAAGCTCAGGCGTTTTCACTGGGCCAGGGATCATTTAAAATGGAGTGTGGCAAAATGGAAGACTGTTCTGTGGTCAGACGAGTCACGATTCGAAGTTCTTTTTGGAAATCTGGGACGCCATGTCATCCGGACCAAAGAGGACAAGGACAACCCAAGTTGTTATCAACGCTCAGTTCAGAAGCCTGCATCTCTGATGGTATGGGGTTGCATGAGTGCGTGTGGCATGGGCAGCTTGCATGTCTGGAAAGGCACCATCAATGCAGAAAAATATATTCAGGTTCTAGAAAGACATATGCTCCCATCCAGACGTCATCTCTTTCAGGGAAGACCCTGCATTTTTCAACAATATAATGCCAGACCACATTCTGCATCAATCACAACATCATGGCTGCGTAGAAGAAGGATCTGGGTACTGAAATGGCCAGTCTGCAGTCCAGATCTTTCACCTATAGAGAACATTTGGCGCATCATAAAGAGGAAGGTGCAACAAAGAAGGCCCAAGACGATTGAACAGTTAGAGGCCTGTATTAGACAAGAATGGGAGAGCATTCCTATTTCTAAACTTGAGAAACTGGTCTCCTCGGTCCCCAGACGTCTGTTGAGTGTTGTAAGAAGAAGGGGAGATGCCACACAGTGGTGAAAATGGCCTTGTCCCAACTTTTTGGGGATTTGTTGACACCATGAAATTCTGATTCAACTATTTTTCCCTTAAAATGGTACATTTTCTCAGTTTAAACTTTTGTTCCGTGGTTTATGTTCTATTCTGAATAAAATATTAGAAGTTGGCACCTCCACATCATTGCATTCAGTTTTTATTCACGATTTGTATAGTGTCCCAACTTTTTGGGAATCCGGTTTGTATATAAGATCCTCCCCAGCAGCCCTTATATGCAGTATTTTGCAGATCTGAGAGAGACAGCAGTGTCATTGCTGTGCTCTCTGCTTTCCTGTGTCATTACATTAGATAGTTAGTACAATGGCAGGAAGAAAATTGTTGAAAACAGCGGCACTGCTCAAGTAGGTGAGTCACCTTAACCCCTTATGATAATAGAAGTCCTTAGACCAGCGGCTCCACTAACAGACCTAGAATGCGGTGCTTTGCGTGTGTAGAGATACAATGCATGGACGGTAGATAGAAAAGATTTTGCACTCATCAGGGTCTGGAAATCTTCAAAAGGCTTTAATGCTTACACAATAGCATGGCTGCACAGGCTGGGGAGCGGGATGGGCACTGTGCGGATCGGCAGTGACGGCCATTTCGCGCGGATGTCGTGTTTCCTCAGACCGCCTATGATAGGCGGTCTGAGGAATCGCGACGTCCGCGCGAAATGGCCATCACCGCCGATCCGCACCGCGGCCATCCTGCTCCCCAGCCTGTGCAGCCATGCTATTGTGTAAGCATTAAAGCCTTTTGAAGATTTCCAGACCCTGATGAGTGCAGAGTCTTTTCTATCTACCGTCCATGCATAGTTAGTTAGTTAATTTATATATATATAATACAGATAGTTAGTGGGAGATAGTCAGTGTAGGTTAGATAGTGATATAGTGTAGCTGATAGGTTCTGTTGTCCATACATACAGTACATGCTACATACATAGTGCTGTATGTATGTATGCCATGTATGTATGTATGCTTGTGATATCACAAGTTTACAACAATACTTAGTGCACCAATCACTAATAAGTAGTCAGACCTGTTAAAATGTGAGTTGCACGTATTGCGCCAAAATATTCGCATCTTTAGTGCCGATTTCGCAATCGCAAATATATTGGAGCACTCTATCTGGATATAAAGCTATTGTAATGTTCTGCCGTGCCTTGAAAAATTTAGCTATAGTGACACACGCCTGTATTTCGAGTGCATTACGCGAATATTACATTGCCGATTTTTTGCGATCAAGAAAATAATCTCGAATTCGCGAATATATGACGAATATTCTACTAAATATTCGCAAAATGTTGCGATTTCTAATTTTGCCCCTGCTGCTCATCACTAGTGAAGACAGTGTGCAACATCCTCTGGAAGGGAGTATTTTATACTCTGCCGGTTTGCCTTCAGGCATGACATAGAATGCTTAGCAAAAGCATTTCATATTTTAGGCATTCTACAGAATGTCTAGGCATTTTATGTTTCAAAGATTTATTTACTTGAAAGGAGCATCTTAGATGCTATATAATAATGGAGATATGGCACTCAATATCTGGAAAGTTGCTCAAAACAAATTACTTTATTATCGTATTAAAATGTCATACAAGATACGTAAATTGTACAAAAATTAAATAACATAAGGATAAAACGTCACAAATGACGATACAGTAAAAAATCACTCAAGGTATATATGTATACACGTCAGACAGCAAATAGGTAATTTCTCATATTCTAATTGATTCACCACAGAAAATTAATTGTCGACAATATAACACTGAATATGTTATTTACCGATAATTCTATGAGAATTTTTCGATGAGAATTAATCGAGAGTCACCATTATTTCGATATAATATAATCGTCGATTTTCATTACTATAATGCAATCGCAGGCTTTTCGATTTAGTTATGAACTGTTATTTCGAATATTTGGGAAGGTCACAATAATTTTTATGTCACAGTTCCTTAAGGCTTATCGAATTAAAGTTCGGGAGTTATTAGCTCTAGGTGGCGTCCCACCTATTTTCGAGCTATCTTATTCCCTTACCTCCAACTTCTCAATGTGGCTTGTTTGATCGCCGTTTCCTCAGCGTCCCACGTGTTCGATTTCTCCTTACTTTCGATTAAGTTGAAAATGGGAGTGTATCCAAGGAGTTTTCGAGCATGAACTCATATGTAGGACGAGTTGATCGCTTAAGAGGTTATTGATAAGGAGGTATAACTGTAGATGTCCTTGCGTACGCCAAAAATGGTGGTAATGTGGGGTCCAGATTCCTCCCAGACGCGTTTCGAAGTCCCAAGGGGTGCTGACTTCTTCCTCAATGGTAACCTGGCTCCCCCTAAACCACCTTTTTTTATATCCTCTTTCTTAATTGGTTCCAGATGTCCCAAAAGTCAGTCCTGGATCAAAATCCAGGTCCCACAGTATCAAAAATCTGGCCTGGATTATTACAATGTGGTATAGTTAGTAATAAAATGGAATCAATCAGAAATATGGCTCCTATATTTCTTCTATAGGTATAATATAGGATGAAATTTCAGCAGCTTTTCTGAAAAAAACGCATCGGCAAATAAAAACCGCATGGAAATCGCACCATTACCGCATATGCGTTTTTTTCAAAAATAGTAAGATTTTGATATATTATACCTATGGAAGAAATATAGGAGCCATATTTCTGATTGATTCCATTTTATCACTAACTATACCACATTGTAATAATAGGTGGGACGCCACCTAGAGCTAATAACTCCCGAACTTTAATTCGATAACTGTGACATAAGAATTATTTGACAGTAAAGCAAAACCACCAAGGTTGATTTCATACATTGTTTGCAACACATATACATATTTTTCCAGGGCTGGTAGTAGCTCATAATGGGCAAGCATGGGAAGAGCACAAGAGGTTCTCCCTTTCTACATACTAGGACTTTGGCCTGGGTAAAAAATCAATTGAAGAGAGGTAAAATATCTTAAATTATATATGACAGACCAATCAGAGAGACTTGAAACGTAATCAATAATTTTAAAGGTTACAATGGAACCAATATTAAATGGTTCATTTAGGGACTTAAAAGAAACCAGTCACTTGATTCTGGCCTAGCATGCTGGTGTTTGTAGACCAGCATGCTGTTATGCAACTGGGTTTCAGGGTCCTAAACCTGTCAAGAAAATCAATCTGTCTCCGCAAAAGTAAATGAACTGTGCAGAGTAAGCTGAGGATAGTACATCTTGCATCACTGAGTGTGCTCTGCAAATAGGGCGTATGCGCGGTTAAGCTTCATTAGCGCAGTGCCACTGGAGAAGAGTCCCAGACTCTTCTGTTAAGTTTGAATTTTATTTACTTTCTCATGCAGGTTCTTTTGAACTGTGCAGAGGAAGCCGAGGATAGTACATCTTGCATCGCTGCGCATTCTCTGCACATAGTACACATGCACAGTTAAGCGAGTTGCACCATCGTCGACTTCATCTGCACAGTGCATATGTGCCTGATACCGCGTAAGAAGAGTCCTGGACTTTTCACCTGGTAAGTTTGGGTTTAATTTACTTTCTTTTGTGGGGATGGAGGGGTTCTCTATGGGCAGGTTTGTGACCAGAAATCTAGCTGCATAATGGCATGCTGGGGGTTAAGTAGCACCAAATAAGGTGACAGGTTTCTTGAAGCTTTACTTCCCATAGTGTCTATAAAGAGCATTCAAAGTAGGAAAGTAGCTAGCTGTTGCAAGAATAATGTTTGACTTTGACAACTGCCCCTTTCTGTACACACAGACCAGAGCTACATATCACTGACTGTCACTATCCTGAACACATAGAGGAGAAGGAGTGCTTGTCAGGAACATTGTGCAACTAAATCCCTACAAGTAGACTGTACTGTAGCCATAGTCATCTCCAGTATCTACAGATTATCGGCTTTATGTTGAAAATCAATGACTAGTTTTAATTTTTTTTAGATACTCTACTTGATCCACACTTTGTCATTGATAATGCAGTGTCAAACATAATTTGTATGATTGTGTTCGGGAGGCGTTACGAGTATAACGACTCAACGTTCTGAGATATACTTAACCTTATACATGAAAATATGAAGATGGCAACCAGTTTTTGGGCTATGGTAAGACACTTTATGGGCCAGCTATTTAGGGTGATGAATTATGGCCCTTCCACTTGTTGAATTCCCATGTAATGCTTCTCCCCAGAGATAACAGTGACAAATATATTTATGGTCATTATTCAGGAGGAGGCCTAAACATTGCTCCTGTATAGGACCCCTAGTTGTGTGTGCATACCACTAAATGTCCTTTTACTGTTAAAGGGGTTGTCAGATTTTTTTATATTGATGACCTATCCTCGTGTGTGATGCAAAAATACCTGAAATCCTCGGGTGCTGCATCCTTAGGGTACAAGATGGAGGCAGTGAGGTAATTCACTCACGTCAACACTTTCTGTGCTGTCCACTTCCACACCCTGTAGACGGACCTGTGCCAGCACCTGGAGAAGTGCCCACATATGACCAGCATTTCTTCATTGTTACTCCGAGGTAAGAAAGTGCCCTTTCACCCTTTGTTAAATTCCTATCTGGTTTGCACAATTTTTCCAGATTTCTGACGACCAGGAACAATTTGCAACACTGCATTTTGAATTCCTGCTGGGGATTTCTACGATTTCTTGGATCGTCCATCACACTTGTGAAGTAATCTAACTGAGAGACGGTGATGCCACAGCCCAAGGCAGAAGACTGGCTCTGTATTGCCAAGGGATTGCAGGATTTAGCAGTTTCCAAAATACAGCGATGGCTGGCAAACATATCTGTGTTAGGAAGCCTCTTCACTCAGCGTCCTGTTGGCACTGGTTGACAGCTTATTATTGTGGACATCAGGGCCTGTGGATGTCCACAACTTTGTGCTTCTAAAATGGATGAACAGCTTCATGACAACCAGCTTGCCCTTCCAGAGCCCAGAAGACTGCCCAGGTCTGCAGGAACACAATAAGGGTTTACAATATTACCCCATGTGATGTGGCCCTTCCCAAGACGCGACTTGGATGACAGGAGGCGTATCTTCAGCTATCAGTTGACTAGAGCCATTTGGTATGTGGAGTGTGTTTTTAGGATACTTTCCACCAAGAGGAGGGCGTTTGTGTCGTCCCTACAGATTGATCCAGATAATGCCACCCTGGTGATTCAAGCATGTATACTCTACACAACTCCTTCAGGATTCACAATCACAATGCATCCTCGGATGCTGATTTAGAACAAGATCTGACATCATCATCTGTCGGTTTGGACCAGACCTTACATAGATGATCTGGAAATTCAGGACTCACTGTTTGGGAACTGTATGTGGACTACTTAAAGGGAACCTGTCACCAGGATTTTGTGTATAGAGCTGAGGACGAGGGTTTCTAGATGGCCGCTAGCACATCCGCAATACCCAGTCCCCATAGCTCTGTGTGCTTTTATTGTGTAAAAAAAAACGATGTGATACATATGAAAATTAACCTGAGATAACCCTGTCAGATCCGTCCTTCCGCTGTTTTGCCGTTCCGCCGGACCGCCGCTCCGTCCACATTGACTATAATGGGGACGGGGCGGCGCTCCGGTGCAGTACTGCAGTTCGCGGTCAGAGGCCGCCGGACTAAAATGTCGGACATGCAGAACTTTTAGTCAGGCGGCCTTTCGCCGTACACTGCCGTACTGCCGCCCCGTCCCCATTATAGTCAATAGGGACGGAGTGGCGGTCCGGCGGCACAGCGAAACAGCGGAAGGACGGATCCGACAGGGTGAACAGCAAGTGTGAAAGTACCCTAAGATGAACGCCAGCTTCCTTCCTCTAGACACACAGCTCCACCTCCTATTAATATTTAAATCTGAGCAGTCTGTTTAGCTGTGTGGGGAAACAGCGGCCTCTTGTGGCGAAACATCAAAATAACAATGTTCATGCAATAAGAGCTGTTTCACAATCTCACACTTTCGTGCCACGTGGTGACCACATACAAATAGAATATAATAGATCACTGGAACGAGACACAAAGGCTGATTTGCAGCGCTAATGGGATCTGGCTGGAATCTGACTTCTCTCCAGCGAAATCCGGGCTTTCGGACAGCCAAAAAGTCATGCATGCAGTACTGTTTGTCCAGCTGAAATCTGACATTTATGCCAGGAAGTGGCCAGATCCACTTTTAGTCAATGGGGAGCCAACTGTGCGCGGCACCATCCACCTATTCCGTAAATAGTGACAGCCTTTATTCTTCTTGTGCAGTAAAAACCGACAGTACAATCACATGTATGTGTTTTGGATCAACTAGTACCGATCCTTCCTCATGACAAAAGTGAATACTCATACTCTGGTTTAAGTAGACATAGCTACTAATTACCAGGTGGACAGAATTAGCATAAAATACGCCCACACATTTATTCAATAGTTGTATGAAAAGGACTAAAAAAAACAAAAAAGTTCAATATATTATGGACATAATGATCTACATGAGAAAAAAGAAAATCAGTAATGCAGTCCCCTGGATCTCACAGGCAGGAAGGTTTGAAGTATTGTAATGCATTGTACAGGGGATCAGACCCCTCCCCCCCCCCCCCAAAAAAAAATGTAAAAAAATAAATAAAAGTTTCAAGTAAAAAAAATAGCAATCTTTTCCAATAATTAAGTAATACATATATTTTTTTTTAAATAGGAAAAAGAAAAGTATACATATTAGGTATTTCCGCATCCGTATCGACTGGCTCTATAAAAATATCACATGATCCACCCTGTCAGGTGAATGCAGTGAAAAAAAAAGAAAACTGTGCCAAAAAAGCAATTTTTGGTCACCTTCCCTCACAAAAAGTGTAATACCAAGCGATCAAAAAATAAGACCCTACCTAAGACAATCGCCCAAAAAATATAAAAATAAATATGGCTCTCTAACAAAAATAATAGACACGTTAGGTATTGTCACGTTCGTAACAACCTGCTCTATAAAAATATCACATGAGATGCCCCCTCAGGTGAATGCTGTAAAAAAAAAAAAAAAATTTAAACTACGCCAAAACAGCTTATTTTTTACCTTGCCTCACAAGAAGTGTAATACCAAGTGATCAACCCCATGTGCCCCAAAATAGTGCCAATCAAACCGCCATCTCATCCCACAAAAAAATGAAACCCTACCTAAGACAATCGCCATAAAAATAAATAAAAAGTAGGGCAGTCAGAAAATGGCAACACTAATTATTTTTTTTTTAAACTGACTTTTTTCACCTTGCCTCACAAAAAGTATAATACCAAGCGATCAAAAAATCTTATGTATTCTTAAATTGTACCAATGAAAAGGTCACCTCATCCCGCAAAAAATGAGCCCCCACATAAGACAATCACTCAAAAAATAAAAACCACTGGCGCCCCTAAACCAATCCATCAAAATCTATGCTGCAAAAGCCATATGGCGCTCCATCTGAATTCTAAGTCCTGCCATGTGCCCCCACAGTTGTTTACCACCACATATGGGGTGTTGCCGTATTCAGGAGAAAATGGGTAACACATTTTTGGTGCTTTTTTTCCTGTTACCCCTTGTGAAAATGAAACATTTGGGGCTAAATCAACATTTTATTGGAAGAAATGAAACTTTTTATTCTCACAGCCAAGTGTTTTCAAATGCTGTAAAACGTTTAGGGGGTCAAAGTGCTCAGTACCATCCTTAATATATTCTTTGAAGGGTGTAGTTTCCAAAATGGGGTAACTTTTTGAGGATTTCCACTGTGGGGCTACGTCAGGGTCTCTTCAAATACAAAATGGTGCCCACAAACCATTCTAGCAAAATCTGCTTCCGAAAGCCGTATGGCGCTCCTTTCCTTCTGACCACTGCCACATGCCAATAGAGCAGTTTACCACCACATATGGGGTATTTCTGTAAACTGCAGAATAAGAGTAATGCATATTGAGGTTTAGTTTGCTGTTGAGCCTTGCTGTGTTGAAAGAAAAAATTGATTAACATGAAAAATCTGCATAAAAAATGAAATTTCGCCTCAATTTTCCTTTAATTCTTATGGAACACCTAAAGGGTCAACAAAGTAACATCAGTTTTTAATAATTTGAGGGGTGTAGTTTCTAAAATGGGGTCATTTATGGGTGGTTTCCATTATGTAAGCCTCTTAAAATCACTTTATAACTGAATTGGTGCTTAAAAAAATGGTTTTGGAAATTTTGTTGAAAATTAGAAAAATGGCTTCTAAACTTCTAAGCCGTCTAACGTCCTAAAAAAATAAAATGACATTTACAAAATGATGCCAACATAAAGCAGAAATATGGAGTATGATGAATGATAACTATTTTATGAGGCATTACTATCTGTCTTAAAAGTAGAGAAATGCAAATTTCGAAAATTGTGAATTTTTAAAAATTTTTGGTAAATTTGGGATTTTTTTATAAATAAAGGACAGATATATTGACTCAAATTTAGCACTGTAGTGAAGTACAATGTGTCACGAGAAAACAGTCTCAGAATGGCTTGGATAAGTAAAAGTGTTCCAAAAATGTTATTTTTACATAGGTCCTGGACACACAAGCCTTGTGTCAGCCGCATCTCCTGTTCTGTATGAAGCTACTGAGCCAAAAACACAGATTGCTAGATACTCAGTCGGCACTCCGGTCCACTACGTGGTGCTTGTGTCTAGGGAAGTTGTCCCGTACTGAAGTAAGGGAAGTAGACTGGCACGCACTTAATTTGCTCTATTAAGTTACTTTATTGTAAGCATTAAAATTATGATGCATTCGGTTGGCTGACCTGTTGCATGTGCACTTGGCAGCTGAAGGCATCTGTGTTGGTCCCATGTTCATATGTGTCTGCATTGCTGAGAAAAATTAAGTTTTAATAGATGCAAATGAGCCTTTAGGATCAACGGGGGCGTTGCTGTTACACCTAGGGGCTTTGCTCTCTCTGCAACTGGCACACCCTCTGCACTTTGATTGACAGGGCCAGGCATGATGATGTTTTCACTGCCTGGCCCTGTCAATCATAGTGGAGAGGGAGCGGTAGTTATAGAGAGAGCAGAGCCTTTAGGTGTAACGGCAATGTCCTTGTTGCTCCTAGAGGCTCATTTGCATATATTACAACAATTTTTCTCAGCAATGTGGGCACATACACTGACGAGTGAAAGGGTAACAATTAGAGATGAGTGAATTTCCGGTTATGAAATCCGTTCACGCTTCGTTAACTGGTAAGAGTTGAAATGCGTTATGAACTCCCAAAGGCTTGGGACTGCATGCAGTTACGACTAAGAAAGTTAGTTCTAAACGTGTACATTTTGCTGAAAATAAAGACAAAGCAACAAAACTACATACAGGTGCTGGAACCTTTTCTATTGTTTGTGTTTGGAGGACATAGGCTACTTTCACACTAGCGTTCGATCGGATCCGTTCTGAACGGATCCGATCATAATAATGCAGACGGAGGCTCCGTTCAGTACGGATCCGTCTGCATTATTTTAGCATATAACAGCTAAGTGTGAAAATAGCCTCGTACGGATCCGTCCAGACTTTCAATGTAAAGTCAATGGGGGACGGATCCGCCTGAAGATTGAGCCATATTGTGGCATCTTCAAACGGATCCGTCCCCATTGACTTACATTGTAAGTCTGGACGGATCCGCACGGATCCGCACGCCTCCGCACGGCCAGGCGGACACCCGAACGCTGCAAGCAGCGTTCAGCTGTCCGCCTGTCCGTGCGGAGGCGAGCGGAGCGGAGGCTGAACGCCGCCAGACTGATGCAGTCTGAGCGGATCCGCTCCATTCAGACTGCATCAGGGCTGGACGGCTGCGTTCGGGTCCGCTCGTGAGCCCCTTCAAACGGAGCTCACGAGCGGACCGACGAACGCTAGTGTGAAAGTAGCCTAACCTGGTTCGTTCCATGCACATGGGGCAGCTGATGAATGGTGAGCTGGATATTGTTATACATGGAATTCACCTTTTACCAGTAAATTAAGCGTCAACGAATTTCAAAATATGAAATTCGCTGATCTCTAGTAACAATGTTTTGAACTTTTGACTTTCAGGCTCCATATCTCACCATCCACTACAGCTTTGAATGTGAGACTACCATCATTTTATAGACAATCATCTTGGCTATCTGATACATAAATTGGACCTGCAACTATTTAGCATATGATTAGTTAAGCAGATTCTTGTCATGTAACTTCATTGTTACTAAAATTCTAAATGGTCATTTTTATTATTTTATTAGTATTTTGTAAATCATTCTGGGCATGCTTTCGATCAGATTCAAGCATGTCTCAACCAAAATCTGTTCCCAGGTCTTTTCTACACATTCCCAATGTTGGTGCATATTGGTCCACTCACTTTGGTACGAATATAGTTTTTTCTTAAACTCTACCCACAAGTGTTCGATTGGGTTAGGGTCTGGGGACTGTGGGGGCCAATCCAGCACCTCTACTTCATTGTCATTGAACCATTTCTTCACAATCTTGACATATGCTTCAGGTCATTGTTCTGCTGGAACACTATGTTGTCCTTTTCATACCCATAGATACTCACATATACCTCAGCATTGAGACCACCATCGATCCTGGTCAAGTATCCAAAGCCCTTAGCTGTGAAATAACCCCATATCATCAGGCTTGACAGTTCCTTCAATTTCACGATCCGTTAGCCCCCTTTTCCCTTGTTTCTTCCAGACCCATTTGCACCCATCAAAGCCCAATCTATTGACTTTCATCTCATCGCTCCAAATCACCTGTTTTCAATTTTCTACTGTCTGCACTTTTTTGCAAGCTCAAGCTGATATTGAAGTTGAGGCTTCTTCACCTTTTTTCAGGTCACCATTCCAGACTTGTGTAATGGGAGCCGCACAGTGCTTGTATGTCTCACTATTATGAAGCATACGAGCCACCTCCACTGCTGTGTTTAGTGCGTCAGAACTAATATACCTTGTGATGAGCCAGCTTGTTGAGTCCTATATTTTGGCTGGATGTCCACCTCTTGGCTTTGGAATGGATGAACAGACTTCATTTCGTATTCTTCCAACTGTCATGGCACTCACATGATGCAGTTTGGCAATTTTCTTGGCGGAGATACCGCTATCATGGAGCTGGATGATGCTGTTTCTCTTTTCATGGGAAATCTTCTTCATGGCTGCTCCTGGATTTGAACCAGTAATCTTTTGCTTGGGAATCAGCCATATAACACACTGAGCTATTAGGGAATGTGAGAACAGGTAGTATTTTTTAGTAATCTTTAAGAAGAAAAAGATTGTTCCACCACTAGGAGCAGAACAGTAACAATGCAGAATCTGCATAACTAATCATATGCTAAATAGTTGCAGCTCCAAGTTATGTATGAGATAGCCAAGATGATTGTCTATAAAATGATGGTAGTCATACGTTCGAAGCTGTAGTGGATGGTGAGATATGGAGCCTGAAAGTCAAAAGTTCAAAACATTGTTACTCTTTTGCTTGTCAATGTATTTATAATAAAGCAATATTTAACCCCTTCAGGACCCTGAGATTTTCCTTTTTTGCGTTTAAATTTTTCACTCCCTGCCTTCCCATAGTACTGACTTTTTTATTTTTCAATTCACATAGCCTTATGAGGGCTTATTTTTTGCAGGACAAGTTGTACTTTCTAATGGCACCATTTACGGCTGCATACCATGTAGTAGGAAACGGGAATAAAATTCCAAATGGGGCAGAATTGGGAAAAAACGCAATTCTGATAAAGGTTTTTTTTTTTTTACACTGTACACTATGCGGTAAAATTGACCTGTTATCTTCATTCTTCAGGTCAGTACGGTTACAACGATACCACACTTGTATAATTTTCTTGCGTTTTAATACTGAAAAAAATTTGAAACCTTTGAGGACATTTTTTTATAACTATATTCTGACCCCTATAACTTTTTTGTAGTTATGTGTACGGGCTGTGCGAGGGCTTATTTTTTGCGGGATGATCTGTTCTTTTCAGTGATACCAATTTAAAGTATGTGCAACTTTTTGATCACTTTTTAGAAAAAAAATATTGGGTAATTGAAGTGACAAAAAATGGCAAATTGGCAGTTTTTATTTTATTCCCCGTTTAGCCATTTACCGTATGCCATTAATATTGTTATATTTTAAATGTATGGGCATTTTTGCATATGGCGAAGCCCATCCATAATGTTTATTATTTTTTTGGTTAAGTATTTTTATTTTAAGGAAATGTGGAGTTTTTTTATTTATTTTTATATTTGTAAAAACTTTTTTTACTTTTTTTAAGTCACCTTGGGTGACAATAACTGGCAATCATTAGATTGCCCATTGTGTTCATTGATGGCTATATAGCCATCATTGAACACTTAATTTGCAATATAACAATACAATGCTGCCACCTAGTGGTCTGTATTGGTATGTTGCTAAAATAGACTCCAAAGCCTGCTTGAGGCTTCGGGCTATTTCAGCGATGTAACAGGTTCCCCGATTTCAGTCGGGGAACGCTGTTACCGGAGCGGAAGCACGCGACTTCCGCTTCCGGACTGCAAAAGTGCCATGGTCACATTTGACCACGGCATCTAAAGGGTACAATGTATGCGATCAGCCTTTAAAATAGCAAAAACCCGGCGGCTATGGCGCCCCCTGCATGTGTGAGCAGGCGCCATGTTTAGGGGCTAGACTTCCGCCGTACGGCAGAGGCAGTTGCCAGCACCTGGGGCAATCCAAGTATTGCGCCACCCCCAACATGTGGCCACGCCCCTTTTTACAGATAATGTAGTAGATATCACTTGCAGTCATACGTAACACAGATAACTCTCTGAGTACAGATAATGTAGTAGATGGGTGTGAGCCCCCAGAATTCAGAACATGCACAGTGTGACCTGAAGTCTGGGGCCAGGCTGCTACCGTGTGGGCCAAATTCTATATCCACCCTCCCATCACTACAGAACATACAGGGTAATACAGTAGTTTTGTCCAGATATGTGCCCTCTCATGGTAGTTATGCCCATATTATGCCCCTTCAAGGTAGTTATGCCTTCACTGTACAACTTTCACAGTAGTTATGCCCACATTGTGCCCCTTTAACCACTTCAGCCCCGCTAGCTGAAACCCCCTTCATGACCAGAGCACTTTTTACACTTCGGCACTACACTCCTTTCACCATTTATCGCTCGTTCATGCAACTTACCACCCAAATGAATTTTACCTCCTTTTCTTCTCACTAATAGACCTTTCATTTGGTGGTATTTTATTGCTGCTGACATTTTTACTTTTTTTGTTATTAATCAAAATGTAACGATTTTTTTGCAAAAAAATGACATTTTTCACTTTCAGCTGTAAAATTTTGCAAAAAAAACGACATCCATATATAAATTTTTCACCAAATTTATTGTTCTACATGTCTTTGATAAAAAAAAAATGTTTGGGCAAAAAAAAAATGGTTTGGGTAAAAGTTATAGCGTTTACACACTATGGTACAAAAATGTGAATTTCCGCTTTTTGAAACGGCTCTGATTTTCTGAGCACCTGTCATGATTCCTGAGGATCTACAATGCCCAAACAGTAGAAAAACCCCACAAATGACCCCATTTCGGAAAGTAGACACCCTAAGGTATTCGCTGATGGGCATAGTGAGTTCATAGAACTTTTTATTTTTTGTCACAAGTTAGCGGAAAATGATGATGATTTTTTCTTTTTCTTACAAAGTCTCATATTCCACTAACTTGCGACAAAAAATAAAAAAATTCTAGGAACTCGCCGTGCCCCTCACAGAATACCTTGGGGTGTCTTCTTTCCAAAATGGGGTCACTTGTGGCGTAGTTATACTGCCCTGGCAATTTAGGGGCCCTAGTGTGTGAGAAGAACTTTGCAATCAAAATGTGTAAAAAATGACCGGTGAAATCCGAAAGGTGCACTTTGGAATATGTGCCCCTTTGCCCACCTTGGCATCAAAAAAGTGTCACACATCTGGTATCGCCATACTCAGGAGAAGTTGGGGAATGTGTTTTGGGGTGTCATTTTACATATACCCATGCTGGGTGAGAGAAATATCTTGGCAAAAGACAACTTTGCCCATTTTTTTATACAATGTTGGCATTTGACCAAGATATTTTTCTCACCCAGCATGGGTATATGTAAAATGACACCCCAAAACACATTCCCCAACTTCTCCTGAGTACGGCGATACCAGATGTGTGAAACTTTTTTGCAGCCAAGGTGGGCAAAGGGGCACATATTCCAAAGAGCACCTTTCGGATTTCACAGGCTATTTTTTACAGATTTTGATTGCAAAGTACTTCTTACACATTTGGGCCCCTAAATTGCCAGGGCAGTATAACTACGCCACAAGTGACCCCATTTTGGAAAGAAGACACCCCAAGGTATTCTGTGAGGGGCACGGCGAGTTCCTAGAATTTTTTTATTTTTTGTCGCAAGTTAGTGGAATATGAGACTTTGTAAGAAAAAAAGAAAAAAAAAGAAAAATCATCATTTTCCGCTAACTTGTGACAAAAAATAATAAATTCTAGGAACTCGCCATGCCCCTCACGGAATACCTTGGGGTGTCTTCTTTCCAAAATGGGGTCACTTGTGGTGTAGTTATACTGCCCTGGCAATTTAGGGGCCCAAATGTGTAAGAAGTACTTTGCAATCAAAATCTGTAAAAAATAGCCTGTGAAATCCGAAAGGTGCTCTTTGGAATATGTGCCCCTTTGCCCACCTTGGCTGCAAAAAAGTTTCACACATCTGGTATCGCCGTACTCAGGAGAAGTTGGGGAATGTGTTTTGGGGTGTCATTTTACATATACCCATGCTGGGTGAGAGAAATATCTTGGCAAAAGACAACTTTTCCAATTTTTTTATACAAAGTTGGCATTTGACCAAGATATTTTTCTCACCCAGCATGGGTATATGTAAAATGACACCCCAAAACACATTGCCCAACTTCTCCTGAGTACGGCGATACCAGATGTGTGACACTTTTTTGCAGCCTAGATGCGCAAAGGTGCCCAAATTCCTTTTAGGAGGGCATTTTTAGACATTTGGATCCCAGACTTCTTCTCACACTTTCGGGCCCCTAAAAAGCCAGGGCAGTATAAATACCCCACATGTGACCCCACTTTGGAAAGAAGACACCCCAAGGTATTCAATGAGGGGCCTGGCGAGTTCCTAGAAATTTTTATTTTTTTGCATAAGTTAGCGGAAATAGATTTTTTTTGTTTTTTTCTCACAAAGTCTCACTTTCCGCTAACTTAGGACAAAAATTTCAATCTTTCATGGACTCAATATGCCCCTCACGGAATACCTTGGGGTGTCTTCTTTCCGAAATGGGGTCACATGTGGGGTATTTATACTGCCCTGGCTTTTTAGGGGCCCTAAAGCGTGAGAAGAAGTCTGGAATATAAATGTCTAAAAATGTTTACGCATTTGGATTCCGTGAGGGGTATGGTGAGTTCATGTGAGATTTTATTTTTTGACACAAGTTAGTGGAATATGAGACTTTGTAAGAAAAAACAAAAACAAAAACAAACAAAAAATTTCCGCTAACTTGGGCCAAAAAATGTCTGAATGGAGCCTTACAGGGGGAGTGATCAATGACAGGGGGGTGATCAATGACAGGGGGGTGATCACCCATATAGACTCCCTGATCACCCCCCTGTCACTGATCACCCCCCTGGTAAGGCTCCATTCAGACGTCTGTAGGATTTTTACGGATCCATGGATACATGGATCGGATCCGCAAAACACATGCGGACGTCTGAATGGAGCCTTACAGGGGGGGGGGGTGATCAATGACAGAGGGGTGATCACCCATATAGACTCCCTGATCACCCCCCTGTAAGGCTCCATTCAGACGTCCGTATGATTTTTTACGGATCCACGGATACATGGATCGGATCCGCAAAACACATGCGGACGTCTGAATGGAGCCTTACAGGGGGGGGGGTGATCAATGACAGAGGGGTGATCACCCATATAGACTCCGTGATCACCCCCCTGTAAGGCTCCATTCAGACGTCCGTATGATTTTTACGGATCCACGGATACATGGATCGGATCCGCAAATCGCATACGGACGTCTGAATGGAGTGTTACAGGGGGGTGATCAATGACAAGTGGGTGATCACGCATATAGACTTCCTGATCACTTCCCTGTCATTGATCACCCCTCTGTCATTGATCACCCCCCTGTAAGGCTCCATTCAGACATCCGCATGATTTTTACGGATCCACTGATACATGGATCGGATCCGCAAAACACATGCGGACCTCTGAATGGAGCCTTACAGGGGGGTGATCAATGACAAGGGGGTGATCACGCATATAGACTTCCTGATCACTTCCCTGTCATTGATCACCCCTCTGTCATTGATCACCCCCCTGTAAGGTTCCATTCAGACGTCCGCATGATTTTTACGGATCCACTGATACATGGATCGGATCCGCAAAACACATGCGGACGTCTGAATGGAGCCTTACAGGGGGGTGATCAATGACAAGTGGGTGATCACGCATATAGACTTCCTGATCACTTCCCTGTCATTGATCACCCCTCTGTCATTGATCACCCCCCTGTAAGGCTCCATTCAGACATCCGCATGATTTTTACGGATCCACTGATACATGGATCGGATCCGCAAAACACATGCGGACCTCTGAATGGAGCCTTACAGGGGGGTGATCAATGACAGGGGGGTGATCAGGGAGCCTATATGGGGTGATCAACCCCCTGTCATTGATCACCCCCCTGTAAGGCTCCATTCAGACGTCCGCATGTGTTTTGCGGATCCGATCCATGTATCAGTGGATCCGTAAAAATCATGCGGACGTCTGAATGGAACCTTACAGGGGGGTGATCAATTACAGAGGGGTGATCAATGACAGGGAAGTGATCAGGAAGTCTACATGCGTGATCACCCACTTGTCATTGATCACCCCCCTGTAAGGCTCCATTCAGACGTCCGTATGCGTTTTGCGGATCCGATCCATGTATCAGTGGATCCGTAAAAATCATACGGACGTCTGAATGGAGCCTTACAGGGGGGTGATCAATGACAGAGGGGTGATCAATGACAGGGAAGTGATCAGGAAGTCTATATGCGTGATCACCCCCTTGTCATTGATCACCCCCCTGTAAGGCTCCATTCAGAGGTCCGCATGTGTTTTGCGGATCCGATCCATGTATCAGTGGATCCGTAAAAATCATGCGGATGTCTGAATGGAGCCTTACAGGGGGGTGATCAATGACAGAGGGGTGATCAATGACAGGGAAGTGATCAGGAAGTCTATATGCGTGATCACCCACTTGTCATTGATCACCCCCCTGTAAGGCTCCATTCAGACGTCCGCATGTGTTTTGCGGATCCGATCCATGTATCAGTGGATCCGTAAAAATCATGCGGACGTCTGAATGGAACCTTACAGGGGGGTGATCAATGACAGAGGGGTGATCAATGACAGGGAAGTGATCAGGAAGTCTATATGCGTGATCACCCCCTTGTCATTGATCACCCCCCAGTAAGACACCATTCAGAGGTCCGCATGTGTTTTGCGGATCCGATCCATGTATCAGTGGATCCGTAAAAATCATGCGGATGTCTGAATGGAGCCTTACAGGGGGGTGATCAATGACAGAGGGGTGATCAATGACAGGGAAGTGATCAGGAAGTCTATATGCGTGATCACCCACTTGTCATTGATCACCCCCCTGTAAGACTCCATTCAGACGTCCGTATGCGTTTTGCGGATCCGATCCATGTATCCGTGGATCCGTAAAAATCATACGGACGTCTGAACGGAGCCTGACAGGGGGGTGATCAATGACAGGGGGGTGATCAATGACAGGGGGGTGATCAGGGAGTTTATATGGGGTGATCATGGGTGATCAGGGGTTTATAAGGGGTTAATAAGTGACGGGGGGGGGGGTGTAGTGTAGTGTGGTGTTTGGTGCGACTGTACTGAGCTACCTGAGTCCTCTGGTGGTCGATCCTAACAAAAGGGACCACCAGAGGACCAGGTAGCAGGTATATTAGACGCTGTTATCAAAACAGCGTCTAATATACCTGTTAGGGGTTAAAAAAATCAGATCTCCAGCCTGCCAGCGAGCGATCGCCGCTGGCAGGCTGGAGATCCACTCGCTTACCTTCCGTTCCTGCGAGGAAATCTCGCGTCTCGCGAGATGACGCATATATGCGTGACTGTGCGCAGGGCTGCCACCTCCGGAACGCACATGTGCGTTAGGCGGTCCGGAGGTGGTTAAAGTGCTTATCCCTTTATTGTTCCCCCTTCACAGTTGTAATGCTCTCTTTGTGCCTCCCTCACAGTAGTTATGCCCTCTCTGTGCCCATTTAAAAGTAGTAATGCCCTATATGTGCCCCCTTCACAGTTGTAATGGCCTCTCTATGCCCCTTCAGAGTAGTTATGCCATCATGGTGCACCGATACCAGTAATAATGCTCTCTGTGCCCCCTTCACAGTAGTAATACCCATTGTGCACCTTTATAGTAGTAATGCCCATTGAGCACCTTCATAGTAGTAATGACAATTGTGCCCCCTTAATAGTAGTAATGCCCATTATGCCCCTTCATAGTAATAATGCTCACTGTGCCTCCTTCACAGTAGTAATGCCCATTGAGCCCACTTCATAGTTATAATGCCCATTGTATCCCATTTATAGTAGTAATGCCCATTGTGCCCCCTCCATAGTAGTAATGCCCATTGTGCCCCCCTAATACTAGTAATGCCCTTTGTAGTAGTATTGCCCTCTGTGCCCCCTTTGTAGAAGTATTGCCTTCTGTGCCCCCTTTGTAGTAGTAATGCCTTATGTGCCCCCTTTGTAGTAGTAATGCCTTATGTGCCCCTTTGTAGTAATATTGCCCTCTGTGCCCCTTTGTAGTAATATTGTCCTCTGTGCCCCCTTTGTAGTAGTAATGCACTCTGTGCCCCCTTTGTAGTAATTTTGCCCTCTGTGCCCCCTCCATGGTAGAAATACCCTCTGTGCCCTCACCATGGTGGAAATCCCCTCTGTTAAATAAAAAAAATAAAAACACAGTAACTACTCACCTTGTCCGGTTCCTGAAGCTCACAGTTCTCTCTCCCCTACAGATACAGATCGCTCTGCAGCACTGTGTGGGCGGTGCTTATGCAGATTTCCTGCAGGCTGAATGGTGGAGCGGGGAGAAGTCTTCCTGCTTCACCATTCAGTGCGGGAGAGACAGAGCACAGGAAGCTGAGCGGTGAGTGACAGGACCACAGTTCCCTGTGCTCAAAGAATGAGCGCTTCCATCTATATTAATGGAAGCGCTCATTGCTTCTAGGCTCTGGCACCCCCTGAGAGCCGGGGCGAACCACCCTCACCCCCTGGGCACGCCACTGACAGCGCCCCATACCTCTGACATCCAGTGACGTCTCCTTTGATGTAGATGTTCTCCTTCCTCATCTAATTTCAGACCTTCAGACCAGACCACCATTTTTCAGCCATTTCTCGTCTCTGCAGTTTGACAAAAAATAAATAAATCTTAGTTTAATACTTTTCCATTATCCTCCCATCTTCTGGACAAATCATCCTACCACCCCCAATACTGTGCCGCTGTGCTCCCCAATACTATACTGCAGAAACAGATAAACCCCCTTGAAAATACTAGTGCCAGACACTGCCCTAAAATAACTGCGCCCAGCAAATAGTGCCCCTGACACTAATAGTGTAAACATAACATCCCCCTAAAATAATTATGGTAAGCTGATACTGTGCCAAGGTGGCCCCACAGTAATAGTGCTCCCAAAAGTCCCACCAATAGTAATAATTCTCTGCTAGAGCACACATGGTAGTAATAGTGCTCCTACAGTGTCCCCAACATGTCCCCACTGTGCCCCAGAAGTAATAATACTCCCATAGTGACCATACTAGTAATCATGTTCTCCATAGACCCCCAGTAGTAATAAAGCCCACCATAATGCCCCCCAGTAGTAATAATTCTCCTTATATTGTGACAGTACAAAAAATGCTTCCTTATAATGTGTGCTAGTGCAAAAAATACCCCCTTTTAATGTCCCCAGTTGAGCTAATGTCGCCATAGTGCCCCATATCGTGCCGGTATAAAATACCCCTATATAGTGCCCCCAGTAAATGCCCCCATAGTGCTCCTCTCCCCCTTCCTCCTAGTGCCCCCATAATGTACCAGTATAAAATGCCCCTATATAGTGCCCCAGTAGATGCCCTCAGTGTCCCCCATAATTTGCAAGTATAAAATACCCCTTCTTAGTGCCCCCCGTAGATGACCCCTATAGTACTCCTCTCCCCCCTTCCCCATAGTACCCACCATGTGTCCCTGTATAAAATGCCCCTATACAGAGCCCCCCATATAAAATACCCCTTTTTTGTAGCCTCAGTAGATGCCCCCCCATAGTGCCACCTAATAATGTGCCAGTAAAAAGTGCCCCCATAGATGCCCCCATAGTGCCACCCAATAATGCACCAGTAATAAGTGCCCCCATAGTTCCCCCAATAATGTGCCAGTAAGAAGTGCCCCCATAGATGCCCCCACAGTGCCCCCAATAATGTGCCAATAAGAAGGGCCCCCATAGATGCCCCCCTATAATGTGCCAGTAAGTGCCCCCATAGATGCCCCCCAAAGTGCCAGTAAGAAGTCCCCTCATAGATGCCCCCAATCATGTCCCAGTAAGAAGTGCCCCCATAGATGCCCCCCAATCTTGTGCCAGTAACAAGTGCCCCCCAATCATGTTCCAGTAACAAGTGCCCCTATAGATGCCCCCCCAATCATGTGCCAGTAACAAGTGCCCCCATAGCGCTCCTCTCCGTATTGTACCATATGTACCATTGCTGGCAGCGATGTGATGCAGGCCTCCTCCGGCCTGTGTCCTGCGCTGCACGGCTCAGGCGGCGCGATGATGTCATCGCGCCGCCTGCATTGGCCACTGATAGGCTGCAGGCCTAGTGCCCCCAGCCTATCAGAGGAAAGGGGAAGGGAGACGCCTCTCCCCCGCCGCAGCCCATCCATCTGTATCGCTTTCCTGAGGACGGCGATACAGATGACTATGGAGATGAGCGCTCATCTCCCTGTGCCCTGCTGCCGCCCCCCACTTGTCACCAGGGCGATCGCCTCACCTCGCCTAATTGGCGGTGCGGCCCTGCTGGCGCCCCCTGCAGTTTTGCGCCCGGGGAAAAGGCCCCCCTGCCCCGCCCCCCACTCTACGCCACTGGGCGGTGGTCCTTAAGTGGTTAAGTATTTTCATTTTCTTAATTCCTGAAGAACACCTTTAAGTGAGAGACGGTCTTGTTCTCTTACTACGCATCTCAGTAATGTCTGACACTGTGTGATCCTATCTGATTATGCTTCTTTTGTATTGAGTTTGCATCAATGTGAGCACAGTACAATAGTGCAGCATTCTGATAGGATTTCATGAATCACTGTAAGCGGCCAGTATTTGGGTCAAGATAACGGAGCACAGTACGGGAAATGCAGCCTTCGTCTATAGGACCGAGCGTGGATGTGTTTCTGACATATCATAACATAAAAATTATACAGTGGGTGAGATTTTACAATATTAGTCCAAAGTAACCTATTTTAGTTGCCAATAGCAGCCAATGTGATTGATCCTTTCATTTTCACAGTGAACGAACGGTTTCTATGGACATATAAGCCAGCTTACCATTGCACCAGTTTTGTAAAATCACAATTTTTTTATATAAAGAAAAAAAGAAGGTAGTTTTGATCACAGTTTCGGCATGTTTTGTGAAAACTGTAGCTGCTGGGTGTAGGCACATTTTCTGGATGGAAGCGATCTCTTGAGTAGTTCCAGCAGTTGTTTGCTTGCATTTACTGCCAAGAGAAAAAAAATTCTAAATAATTGCAACTGTTAGGCTGGGTTCACACGGGCGTGTCCGGATTAGGTCCGGATGCGTCCCGGTGTATTGCGGCAAACCCGCGCGATTAGGTACGCAATTGCAGTCAGTTTTGACTGCGATTGCGTTCCGATGTTCAGTTTTTATCACGCGGGTGCAATGTGTTTTGCACTCGCGTGATAAAAAACCGACTGTGGTACCCAGACCCGAACTTCTTCACAGAAGTTCAGGTTTGGGTTAGTTGTAGTGTAGATTGTATTATTTTCCCTTATAACATGGTTATAAGGGAAAATAATAGCATTCTGAATACAGAATGCTTAGTACAAGGTCAATTGAGGGTTAAAAAAAAAATTAACTCACCTTGTCCTCTTCATCGCGCAGTTCCCGGTCTGGTAGATGAGCTGTCGGCTAAAGGACCTTTGGTGACGTCAGATCACATGCTCCAATCACATGGTACATCACCGTGGTGATGTACCATGTGATTGGAGCATGTGATCTGACGTCACCAAAGGTCCTTTAGCCGACAGCTCATCTACCAGACCGGGAACTGCGCGATGAAGAGGACAAGGTGAGTTAATTTTTTTTTTTTTTTTTTAACCCTCAATTGACCTTGTACTAAGCATTCTGTATTCAGAATGCTATTATTTTCCCTTATAACCATGTTATAAGAGAAAATAATACAGTGAATAGACTGTCACCTAGCAACCATGAGTGAAAATCGCACCGCATCCGCACTTGCTTGCGGATGCTTGCGATTTTCACTCAGCCCCATTCATTTCTATGGGGCCTGTCCTGCGTTACAAACGCAGAATATAGAGCATGCAGCGATTTTAAAGCATTGCAGAAGTGATGCGTGAAAAAAATCGCTCATGTGCACAGCCCCATAGAAATGAATGGTGCCGGATTCAGTGCGGGTGCAATACGTTCACCTACCGCATTGCACCCGCGCGGAAATCTCGCCCGTGTGAACTCAGCCTTAGTATTATATTCACTTACTTTGATTTAAAATACGGGGTTATCATAGCTTATGGTGCAATAGATAGCTAACATACATTAGCGTGGAATAGGAGATAAACATAGTTTATGATGCAATAGGAAGTCTGCATACATGATTGTGCAATATTGGTTTATCGGACTGTATGATGCACTAGGAGGTTAAAGTACAATGTGGTGCAATATGCATTCAATATGCAATATCCTGCTCTAACGCTGGGTTCAGACCTGAGCGTACTTGAACGTACGCTCTGTATGCGCGATTGTACGGGCGTTTGCAATCGCGCATACAGAGACAAGCGAACGCCCATTGTCGCGCGTTCCCGCTGAAGTCTATGTACGGGAACGCGCGACAAGACGCCCCAAAGAAGCTCCTGTACTTCTTGGGGCGTCGGGCGTTTTACAGCGCTGATTGTACAGATCGTACACGCTGTAAAACGCTCAGGTGAGAACCATTCCCATAGGGAATCATTGGTTCTTGCCCGTTGAGCGTTTTACAGCGCGTAGGAACGCGCTGTAAAACACTCAGGTCTGAACCCAGCCTAAGGGTGTAACAGGAGTGTAACCTGTGGTCGGTGCTTCCCATTTCACTGCTGTGGTCCTGGGCTCTGAGTCTGTAGGTGGTATTGCTTTTGAGGATTCCGATCCACAGCTTCCACTCACCCCCGGACACAGCATGAGGTCAGCTGGTTTCATGTTACACTGCTCTAAGGGCAGAGCGCATCACTCCCTTGGCTGTGTGGGTTAGGTCAGGTGACCTCGCTGACCAACCCTGGCTCTCCTGCAGGTACCTAAGTGGCTCAGCCCTCTTCCCAGATGCCTCAGTATCAAGGTCCTTGAGTTTGCTGGTTCCTGATACTCTCTTGTGCTCCTGATTTATACTTTGTTCCTGGACTCTGCTTATCATCTGATCCCTGCCTGTGTGCCTTGTCTCTCCTGTTGCCGACCCGGATTGTCTGCCCTGACCTTTTGCCTGTCTGATTACGCCTCTGCCTCATCCTTTGGTACTGCACTGTTGCTCCTGGTAACGACCCCGCCTGCCTGACTACACGTGTACTTCTGGTACCTACCCAGGTACCCAACGTTTTGACTTTTGAACAATCTTGAGTAACACTTGATATGCACATAAAATTTCCAGCTAAACTCTGCAAGTAATCATCTACAAGTTGGATCTGTACACAGCTGAACTTTGCAAGCAATTACCTATTACTGCAAGGACTAGCGCCATCTGGCTGATAAGAAATACATTGCAGCCGATAAACACATTGCAGCTGAAACTGAAAGTAGAAAAAATGTGCCATCTAGTGTTCAAAACATAGTACACTAGCAACTTTTACTAATAGTTGGTCATAAGAAAAATATACTACCAACTCTCACCAACAGTGTATCATAGGAGCTTTATCAATTGTATGTTATAGGAGTATACCAACAGTGTGTCATAGAAGTTTTAAAGTTTTATAAAGTGATATATTATTATCTTATATTTAGTGTTTTTATGTATATTTATATATATTTTTTGTAATCGCCAAACCAACATACAGTACACACTAAAAGTTTGGACACACCTTCTCATTCAAAGAGTTTTCTTTATTTTCATGACTATGAAAATTGTAGATTCACACTAAAGGCATCAAAACTATGAATTAACACATGTGGAATTATATACATAACAAAAAAGTGTATAACAACTGAAAATATGTCATATTCTAGGTTCTTCAAAGTAGCCACCTTTTGCTTTGATTACTGCTTTACACACTTTTGGCATTCTCTTGATGAGCTTCAAGAGGTAGTCACCTGAAATGGTTTTCACTTCACAGGTGTGCCCTGTCAGGTTTAATAAGTGGGATTTCTGGCCCTATAAATGGGGTTGGGACCATCAGTTGCGTTGTGGAGAAGTCAGGTGAATACACAGCTGATAGTCCTACTGAATAGACTGTTAGAATTTGTATTATGGCAAGAAAAAAGCAGCTAAGTAAAGAAAAACGAGTGGCCATCATTACTTTACGAAATGAAGGTCAGTCAGTCCGAAAAATTGGGAAAACTTTGAAAGTGTCCCCAAGTGCAGTCACAAAAACCATCAAGCGCTACAATGAAACTGGCTCACATGCGGACCGCCCCAGGAAAGGAAGACCAAGAGTCACTTCTGCTGCGGAGGATAAGTTCATCCAAGTCACCAGCCTCAGAAATCGCAGGTTAACAGCAGCTCAGATTAGAGACCAGGTCAATGCCACACAGAGTTCTAGCAGCAGACACATCTCTAAAACAACTGTTAAGAGGAGACTGGGTAAATCAGGCCTTCATGGTAGAATATCTGCTAGGAAACCACTGCTAAGGACAGGCAACAAGCAGAAGAGACTTGTTTGGGCTAAAGAACACAAGGAATGGACATTAGACCAGTGGAAATCTGTGCTTTGGTCTGACGAGTCCAAATTTGAGATCTTTGGTTCCAACCACCGTGTCTTTGTGCGACGCAGAAAAGGTGAACAGATGGACTCTACATGCCTGGTTCCCACCGTGAAGCATGAAGGAGGAGGTGTGATGGTGTGGGGGTGCTTTGCTGGTGACACTGTTGGGGATTTATTCAAAATTGAAGGCATACTGAACAAGCATGGCTACCATAGCATCTTGCAGCGGCATGCTATTCCATCCGGTTTGCGTTTAGTTGGACCATCATTTATTTTTCAACAGGACAATGACCCCAAACACACCTCCAGGCTGTGTAAGAGCTATTTGACCATGAAGGAGAGTGATGGGGTGCTGCGCCAGATGACCTGGCCTCCACAGTCACCGGACCTGAACCCAATCGAGATGGTTTGGAGTGAGCTGGACCACAGAGTGAAGGCAAAAGGGCCAACAAGTGCTAAGCATCTCTGGGAACTCCTTCAAGACTTTTGGAAGACCATTTCAGGTGACTACCTCTTGAAGCTCATCAAGATAATGCCAAGAGTGTGCAAAGCAGTAATCAAAGCAAAAGGTGGCTACTTTGAAGAACCTAGAATATGACATATTTTCAGTTGTTTCACACTTTTTTGTTATGTATATAATTCCACATGTGTTAATTCATAGTTTTGATGCCTTCAGTGTGAATCTACAATTTTCATAGTCATGAAAATAAAGAAAACTCTTTGAATTAGAAGGTGTGTCTAAACTTTTGGTCTATACTGTATATGTTTATAGAATAATAAAATAGGATTTTATATTTAAACCTCCTGCTCTCTGAGTGAACCATTGTTGCGAGTGCCCGACAAACACTATATACAGTTGCAAGAAAAAGTATGTGAACCCATTGGAATGATATTAATTTCTGCAAAAATTAGCCATAAAATGTGATCTGATCTTCATCTAAGTCACAACAATAGACAATCACAGTCTGCTTAAACTAATAACACACAAATAATTAAATGTTACCGTGTTTTTATTGAACGTACCATGTAAACATTTACAGTGCAGGTGGAAAAAGTATGTGAACCCCTAGACTAATGACATCTCCAAGAGCTAATTGGACTGAGGTGTCCGCCAACTGGAGTCCAATCAATGAGATGAGATTGGAGGTGTTGGTTACAGCTTCTCTGCCCTATAAAAAACACACACCAGTTCTGGGTTTGCTTTTCACAAGAAGCATTGCCTGATGTGAATGATGCCGCGCACAAAAGAGCTCTCAGAAGACCTACGATTAAGAATTGTTGACTTGCATAAAGCTGGAAAGGGTTATAAAAGTATCTCTAAAAGCCTTGCTGTTCATCAGTCCACGGTAAGACAAATGGTCTATAAATGGAGAAAGTTCAGCACTGCTGCTACTCTCCCTAGGAGAGGCCGTCCTGTAAAGATTACTGCAACAGCACAGCGCAGACTGCTCAATGAGGTGAAGAAAAATCCCAGAGTGTCAGCTAAAGACTTACAAAAGTCTCTGGCATATGCTAACATCCCCGTTAGCGAATCTACGATACGTAAAACACTAAACAAGAATAAATTTCATGGGAAGATACAACAGAGGAAGCCACTGCTGTCCAAAAAAAACATTGATGCACGCTTACAGTTTGCACAAGAGCACCTGGATGTTCCACAGCAGTACTGGCAAAATATTCTGTGGACAGATGAAACCAGTTGAGTTGTTTGGAAGAAATACACAACACTATGTGTAGAGAAAAATAGGCACAGCACATCAACATCAAAACCTCATCCCTACTGTAAAGTATGGTGGTGGGGGCATCATGGTTTGGGGAGGCTTTGCTGCGTCAGGGACTGGACGGATTGCTATCATCGAAGGAAAAATGAATTCCCAAGTTTATCAAGACATTTTGCAGGAGAACTTAAGGCCATCTGTCCAACAGCTGAAGCTCAACAGAAGATGGGTGTTGCAAAAGGACAATGACCCAAAGCATAGAAGTAAATCAACAACAGAATGGCTTAAACAGAAGAAAATATGCCTTCTGGAGGGGCCCAGTCAGAGTCCTGACCTCAACCCGATTGAGATGCTGTGGCATGACCTCAAGAAAGCGATTCACACCAGACATCTCAAGAATATTGCTGAACTGAAACAGCTCTGTAAAGAGGAATGGTCAAGAATTACTCCTGACCGTTGTGCACGTCTTATCTGCAAATACAGGAAACGTTTGGTTGAAGTTATTGCTGCCAAAGGAGGTTCAACCAGTTATTAAATCCAAGGGTTCACATACTTTTTCCACCTGCACTGTGAATGTTTACATGGTGTGTTCAATAAAAACATGGTAACATTTAATTCTTTGTGTGTTATTAGTTTAAGCAGACTGTGAATGTCTATTGTTGTGACTTAGATGAAGATCAGATCACATTTTATGACCAATTTGTGCAGAAATCCATATAATTCCAAAGGGTTCACATACTTTTTCTTGCAACTGTATAGAAGCTCACTCATGCTTCTCAACATGGACATTCAAAACTGTGTCTGAATTGAATTACTGTCTCCTTAGTATGTGTAAGAATTCAGTGGAAAGTTAGTAGATCTAAGGCTACCACGAGGTGTTCACCAGGGCCTGCCGCAAAACCGGGTGAGCCTAACTGTTAGGGACCTAGGTTACATCTGTGGAGTAAGTACCATAGAACCATATGTGTAGATTTCTAAGGCGACATTTTGCCAGCTAGGTTCTTTCTTTCCTAGTGATACATAATTTAAAATTTGCTGAATATTAAGCCTCATTCACACGTCAGTGTTTTGCTCAGTGATTTCCATCAGTGATTGTGAGCCAAAACCAGGATTGAAGCCTCCACAGATCTGCACCTTTTCTGTGTTGAGAGCCGAACCTGGTTTTGGCTCACAATCACTGATGGAAATCACTGACCAAAACACTGACGTGTGAATAAGGCATTACCCTGGTTACTAGGCACCATAGCGGAAACATGTTGGAACGTCTACTTTGTTTAACTCCATGCCTCCTAACATTCTAATCGAGCAGAGCTGGTACCATCTGCTTTAGGGCTGTATATAGGGTGCTTTACCACTGTAAGTATGCAGTAAGTTCATTCTTTTTTACATGCAATGTTTACATTTTGCACCCATCTGACTATACAATATAGTTTTTTTTCTTGATAATTTTTTGAGCTTTGTTTAAAGGGGTTATCCAATCTTAGATAATGGGGGCATATTGCTAGGATATGCCCCCATTGTCTGATAGGTGCAGGTCCCACCCCTGGGACCCGCACCTACAAGGAGAACGGAGCGGAGAAAGTGGAGGAGGGCGCACTGCGCATGCGCAGCCACCCTCCATTCATTTCTATGGAGCCGCTGAAAATAGCTGAGCGCTGTGATCGGGCGGGTGCAGGAGATGCGCCCACCTCATCCGCGGCAGGAGTCCGGCAGTCACTGGTAGCCAGACCCCTGCTGCATGCGCTGGCATCGGTGAAATCACCGATGCCGGCGCATTTACCCATGATGTGCCGCGGTTAGCGCTGACCATGGCACATGCGATGTCCTTGCGGGTATCGGAGCTGCCATCAGGTCCCCGTGCTGCTGCGGGAGAGCCTGTGAGATCCAGCCCCCTGGATCTCACAGGCAGAAAAGCTGTAAGTGTATTACAGTGTGTAATACACTTACAGCCAATGCATGACAATAAAAAAGTATTGTCATGCATTATAAAGGGGATCAGACCCCCAAAAGTTGGAGTCCCAGGGTGGGACAAAAAAAAAGTAATAAAAAAAAAAGTAAAAAAAAAATATTGAAGTTTCAAGTAAAATAAAAGAAAATATATATCCTTTTGCCAAAATAAAGAAAAAAAAAAAGTAGACATATTAGGTATCACCGCATCCGTATCGACCAGCTCTATAAAACTATCACATGACCTAACTCCTCAGGTGAACACAAAAATAAAATAAAAACTACTAAATTAACCATTTTTTGGTCACCTTACATCACTAAAAGTGCAACACCAAGCGATCAAAAAGGCATATACCCCCAAAATAGTACGAATCTAACCGTCACCGCATCCCGCAAAAATTAGCCTCTACCTAAGACAATCGCCAAAAAATAAAAAAACTATGGCTCAGAATATGGAGACACTAAAACATTTTTTTTTTTTTTAAATGCTGGTATTGTGTAAAAATTACATAAATAAATAAAAAAGTAGACATATTAGGTATTGCCGCGTCAATAATAACCTGCTCTATAAAAATATCACATGACCTAACCCCTCAGGTGAACACCTTAAAAAAAAAAAAAAAAAGTGTCAAAAAAGCCTTTTTTTGTCACCTTACATCACAAAAAATGTAATAGCAAGCGTTCAAAATGTCATGCACCCTACAATAGTACCAATCAAACCGTCATCTCATCCCGAAAAAAATGAACCCCTACACAAGACAGTCGCCCAAAAAATAAATAAAACTACGGCTTACAGAATGTGGAGACAATAAAAAAATTAACAACCTGCTCTATAAAAATACCACATGATCTAACCTGTCAGATCGCTTGCTATTACACTTTTATTTTTTATGGTATTCTCCTGAGTGGTGAGGTCATGTGATATTTTTATAAAGCATGTTATTACAGATGCGGCGATACCTAATGTCTAATTTTATTTATTTATGTAAGTTTTACACAATGATTTCATGTTTGAAACAAAAAAAATCATGTTTTAGTGTCTCCATAGTCTGAGAGCCATAGTTTTTTAAGTTTTTGGGCGATTATCTTAGGTAGAGTATGATTTTTGCGGGATGAGATGACGGTTTGATTGGCACTATTTTGGGGTGCATATGACTTTTTGATTGCTTGCTATTACACTTTTTGTGATGTAAGGTGACAAAAAGATAGCTTTTTTTTTACACCGTTTTTATTTTAATTTTTTTACGGTGTTCATCTGAGGGGTTAGGTCATGTGATATTTTTATAGAGCCGGTCGTTATGGACGTGGCAATACCCAATATGTATACTTTTTTTATTTACTTAAGTTTTACACAATAACAGCATTTAAAACCAAAAAAACGATGGTTTAGTGTCTCCAAATTCTGAGCCATAGTTTATTTTTTGGGCGATTGTCTTAGGTAGGGGCTCATTTTTTGCAGGATGAGGTGACGGTTAGATTGGTACTATTTTGCGGGCATACGCCTTTTTGATCGTTGGTGTTGTACTTTTAGTGATTTAAGGTGACAAAAAAATGGTTTATTTAGCACAGTTTTTATTTTATTTTTTTGACAGTGTTCATCTAAGGAGTTAGGTCATGTGATACGTTTATAGAGCCTGTCGATACGGATGCGGCGATACCTAATATGTCTACTTTTGTTTTTTTCCCTACTTTTTACCAATTTTTTTTTAACTTTTATTTTAAAATCCGCATCACAGGTCAAAATCCGCAGACCAGTATGATATGCTGTGTTTCTCACCAATATACTGTATATGTGTTTTCTGGGGAGTTACTATTTCTCATTATAGAGAGTACCTAGTATACGTAGTACATGTGCGGAGTATGGTAGCCCAGGCAATGGCCCTCTGGGTTTCTGGGAAAAATATTCAAATTAGCCAGCAGATGTAAGATGTGCTAATTTTCATATATTTTACCAGAAACCCAGAACATTGACTGCTTATGATACTCCTCTTGGATACTCTGCACCCTCCATAAGAAGAAATAGTACTCCAACCAAAGCCTCCCAGGCAGCCAAGCAAAAAGTTTATTTACCCAGCTCTGTTAAAGAGTACCGTATATGAAAGATATAATAAAGCAAAAAGGAGTCGGGTGAACAGGGATGTAGGACGGCAAAGGAGGGAATAGGATATGAGGCACCAATGGATATTTGCAATGAATGGTAGTGAAAGCTCTAGATGTGATGACTCAAAGGGAAAAAGGCAGCTCCCCAAACCATGGAAATCAGTGCACACCAGTGAACTGCTGGAATGATAAGAGATAAGAAAGAAAGGCGGTTATACAGTGCTGTTCCAGGTATCCTATAATGGATTTCTATATATGAATTTATACTACAATTACTAATTTTATACTGTCTATTTGTTTGTCACTTAGAGACTTTGGGACAGATTTATCATGACTCTGACAGCTCACTCCACTTTAACATATGGCTAAAGTCAGTTTTAGCCAAGTCAGATTTATGATTGTCCCTTTAAGACTGTAATAAATGTGGTTTGACGGTAGCAGTTTATCCGTCAGTAAGCAGCTTTACGAAAAAGTCGCACGTTTTTATGAAAAAGTTGCATGTTCTATTAAAAAGTCTCATAAGATAAACATGGTCCTCACTGGAGTGAAATTGCAACTTTTTTGCGACTTTTTAAATAGTTCCAATAGTAAATCTGTCAAGAGATTCATTTACATAAGAAAACACGCTCACTTTCAAAAAACTGGCGAGCATAGTGCAGAGCAGAAAAAAGTCGCAAATTTGTGCACAGTTTTAGCGTTTGGGACTTTTGGGGGGACTTTTTCACTCCATTATTCTGACCTGAGCTAATGATAAATCTGGCCCTTTGTATTCACTTCCTGGTACACTTTTACCTTACTACTCTATTAAGAGTTAATTTTGTTCACCACTCTGGCTTTGGCGATAATGGAATACTGCAGACCGGTGTCTGGCTCTCTGGCCCTCTGGCGCCCCCCCCTGTGCTCCCAGGATATACCTGGAACAGCACTGTATAACCGCCTTTCTTTCTTATCTGTTAAAGGGTAGTTACCCAGAAAGAGCTGGATTCCTGGTATGAAACAGTTTTCCTTTCCTTCTGGGAAGAAGACTAGCTTGCATGTCTCTTTTCCATAAAAACATTATGTGGAGAAGCAAGCACAGTAATAGATAAAAATCTTATTATGAAAAAGCACTGATTGAACAGTTTGAGGCTACCATCAAAAACTTAGGGTAAAATTGCTCTCTCTCTCTCAGTGAATCACAAAAAAGTTAGAATCTAAACTTTTTGGAAAATTCAGGGCGAATTCCAAACCATTAGAATTGATTTGATCATCCTTATACTATATCATTACCACAATACCCTGTAGCATACAGTATAGTATTCCATTTATAATTATAGTTCATTAATTACTATAGTAATGACATAACGTCTCTAAGCTCAGTTCAGCAGTATTTTCAGTGTTTCTCTTCAGTTAGTGTCATGTGAATAGCGGACTGGTTAATGTGTGCAGTGTTACACCAGTTAACACCAGTTATATGGGTGCAGCACCTGCAATCTAGGCAAACCAGTGTTGTAGTCATGACTATGCAGGTTTAAAAATATCACCCTGTCACACGAAAGTGTGTAACATGTGATATATAGTATTTCAATTCACATGAATGAAGAAGTGAAGTAACCAAATGAAATTGCATGAGCTGTAATATTGCTAATGGTTGCATTACATTGCTCCACGCCTAAAGAGATGGGCACACGGTCAGGTTTCTTAATGCAGTTTTTATTTTATTTTAAAAATATTTTTTATTGGGTTATAAGTACAAGTAAATCTTTTACAACCAAGAACCGACATGTTCATTAAGTTTGCATGTTCAGTAAGTATACATGAAAGTACACATGAAAATTAAGAACGTAACAAATGGGAATAGGGTAAAGGAAGAAGGAAGGAAAAGATGGACGGGGGTTGTTGATGTAGTGATGTTGCTTCTCAAGTGTAACCAGAAGAGATGTCAATGATTGTTGGTGGCATTTTGAGATCATAAAGTAGACCCAATAATGCACTTGAGATTCTTTTAAGATATTAATTCAAGAGGCCGCGAAGCCCCGGAATACTTGCCAAGCTTGCCATATCGAGTTGAATATTTGTGGTGTACGAAGTTCCCAATGCGCCAGCTGTTCAAGGCGATATATTTAATCACCTCTGTCGATCCACTGCTGAATCGAGGGAGGAGTAGTTTGTTTCCAGCAGGTGGCTACCAACAGCCTGACCAAGGCAAGTAAGGTGCACATATAATTTGTTTATGTTTTGAACCTTGGAAATTGGTAAATATACCAAATAGGCAAATTGTTGGTGAAGCTGTTATAGCGCATAGACAGTATAGCGCATATCTCTGTCCAAAAGGGTGTAATTTTTTAACAAGACCACCAAATGTGAGCATAAGTGCCTGTTTCTTTATTGCATCGCCAACTGACAGGACTTGTATCAGGGAAAAATTGATGAAGACGCTGTGGTGTGTAATACCATTATGTCAATAGTTTGCAACTATTCTCTTGTAGTTTGACGCACCTGGACACCCTAGAGAATCCTGCTAGCAAGGAAGTCAACTCTTGGTCTGTGAACTTAATATTCAGTTCTCTTTCCCAGGAGGTGATAAAGGAATATTCCTTTGGGCAGAGAAGACTAACTAAAAAGTTATATTGTTTAGAAATCTTCTTCTTGGTTCTTTGTTTTGCAGTGCTAATGTCTCAAAGATCGAGAGTTCCGAGTTATATGATAAGATTGTTTGGTGTTTGTGGCAAACCTAGCCACTTCTGGACTATAATGTAAGAAGGTTGTCCGTACGTTTGAATGCAATATTTGGGAATGTGGTATTTTATATTGCTACTACTGCCCCTTTTAGACTGGGTAGCAGATTGCATTCAGGCTGTCTTAAAGATTATGTATGTTATTATGTGTTCGGTTACATTGTATATGTGTATGCCAGGGTTCAAGTTAGTCCATTACGTTTGGTAATTGTATTTTGTGGATTACGTCTCAGACAATGCTTATTGTGTTGGTTAATTACGTCTCAGACAAGGCTCATTTGGTTTTGTGTATTGTGTTAAAGACAGAGGGGAGTTTGTGTACAATGGCATGGGGAACTGTATAAATATACAAGCTTGTGAATAAAGCGAGTAGTTGTCTCCCAGACTGTGTTTCGTCCGGTTATTGGGAGGATTGGGAATATTGCCGTACTGTTCAGCGCTGACTGTGGATTTACCTGTTATACCAGCGGAGATCGTGGATTCTAATATTGCACTCCGCTACAATTGGTGGCAAGCGACGGGATCCAACCTTACAGCCGAAAAGCGGTGTTCGTGTAAATTGAAACTACCGAACAAGGAAAGTGAAGGACAATTCGTATGGAACAAAGGAACGAACAACGAGGTGAATGGAGATTGATTATGCTGCTTTGAAACGGCAGACATTGAAAGAGCTATTGGAAGCCAGGGGTAAAGTAGCCAGCAACAAACCCAAGGCTGTACTAATTGCCGAGCTGATGGAGGGAGACAGAGCCCGCAGCGCTACACCCCCAGCAGCCATGGAGGAGACACTCTACCAGAGGGAAATGAGAACCAGGCTGGAATTTCTGCCACAGCCTATATCAGAGGCCATGATGCAAATGGTAATGTCAAATGTGCAGGAGTACGTGATGGCACACAGCCCACAGCATGCACCGTCCCGAGCGATACAGTGTTTTTTGATGAAGTGTAGAATATGACCTAGCTGGAAGGTGGATAGGCATGCCAATGTAGGGTTTTCCCTTAAGCTTGTATATGATGGAGTGTCGTTATCTGGACAGAGGGATAACAAAGGAGTGTTTAGTGATCTTGCTGTTTCTGTTAACGTTGCCCAGCAAGCTGGAGATGAGGTACAGAGCACATCTCGCACTTGCATAAAAAGTAAGTGGTGGGGAGCTAAGCTGTTAAGTAACTTAGAGATAGTCCATATTGTGAGTGCGTAATGAGTCAAGTCATTAGACGTGCGTAGCTTTGTGTGAATTAGGGAACGGTCTAGGAATAAGAGAGAGCGCAAAGGAATATTCGACATGGCGTTCTCTATAGATATATTGATGTGTTCTCCAGGGGAGCAGAGCCAGTCCAGACATCTAGCGCACATTATTGCTCTATAGTAAGTATAGAGATCAGGGATACCCAGACCTCCTTTCTTGGGTTGTTGGATTAGATATTTGTGCGGTAGCCTGGGTCTGCTCCCTCCCCATAGGAAGGACGTGAATATACTTTGTAGGCATTTAAAGAATGCACGTGGGATTGGGATTGGAAGGGATTGTAAATAGTAGAGCACTTTAGGCTACTTTCACACTCGCGTTTTGTGCGGATCCGTCTTGTATTTTCACAGACGGATCTGCACCAATAATGCAAACGCTTGTATCCGTTAATAACGGATCCATTTGCATTATTCATTCAAAAAAATGTCTAAGTCAAAACATTGAAAGTCAATGGGGGACGGATCCGTTTTCAATTGCACCATATTGTGTCTGTAAAAAACTGATCCGCCCCCATTGACTTACATTGTAAGTCTAGACGGATCCGTTTGGCTTCGCATAGTCAGGCGGTCACCAAAACACTTTAAGCTGCGTTTTAGTGTCCGTGTAAAAAAACGCAACGGAGAATAAATGCTGCCGAATTGATGCATTCTGAACAGATCCTTATCTATTCAGAATGCATTGGGGCTTCACTGATCCGTTTTGGGCCGCTTGTGAGAGCCTTGAAACAGACCCCACAAGCAGACCCAGAAACTCCAGTGTGAAAGTAGCCTCTGGCAATAGAATTGTTTTAAGGAGATTTTTTCGAGCAAACCAGGACACAAAGGGGATTTCCCAAGATCTCAACATATCCTCCTGAATCCCAGGCATTCCTTGAAAGTTTTCTGCAAACAGTGATGCAAAATCTGGGGTGATTTTTATTCCTAGAAATGTTATTGACTGGGTGGTCCATTGAAATGGGTGGTTTTTTGTAAGCTCTTTTGCCAGTGTGTCGTTAAGACAATCTGTCGATTTAGACTATCGATTTAGAGAAGTTTATTGAGAAATTGGATATATCACTAAAGACCTGGAGAAACGACATAATGGCCGGGAAAGCCTTATCTGGATTCGCGACAAATAAAAGAACATCATCTGCGAAAGCGGCTAGTTGATTTGTTTGGGATCCTGCTTGTACACCCTTAATTTCCTCTGATAGCAGAAAAGCCTGCAGTAAAGGCTCAATAACAAGGATGAAGAGTAACTGAGAAAGCGGGCATCCCTGGTGTTAGTGATATCAAACTATGGGGAGAGAGTTCCGTTAACCAGAACCCTTGCTGTAGGCTTTTTATACATGGCCATTACTCCTTCTATGAAAGGGGTGGGGATTCCAAATTTCAGTAGAACCTGGGAGATGAATAGCCAATCAACTCTATCAAATGCCTTTTCGGCATCCATACTTAATAGAGCTAGAGGCATTTTAGAACTCTTTGCAAGTTGTATAAGTTGTATCACCCTTGTAATATTGTTCTTCCCCTCCCTACCTGGGACTAAGCCCACTTGTTCTGGTGATATGACATCAAGCCAACACACCTTCAATCTGTTTGCTAGCATTTTGGCATACAACTTAATGTCGTTGTTAAGGAGCAAAATTGGACGGTAGTTGGAGCACAACGAGTGATCCTTATGCGATTTTGGGATGATGGTTATCTGAGCTGACAACATAGCACCAGAGAGTTCCTTGCCTTGCTGGGCAGTGTTGCAGACCGCCAGTAAATGAGGCAGGAGTATGCTTTTAAAATAATTGTAGTAATATATAGGTAGACCATCAAGGCCTGGGCTTTTATTTTTAGGTGACTCTTTTAGGGCTGTTTGCAGTTCTGCTAGGGAGAAAGGAAGTTGTAGTTTTTGGGATTGTTCTGCTTTTAGTGAGGGAAGATTTAATGTGTTGAGGCAATTATTGATTTGCTGAATTCTGTCTTCTCTTTGTATAGGGGACAATGGATTATGTAAATTTATATAGTTTGCTGTAGTAGTCGCAGAACTGTTCAGCTATTAGGTCTGTTTTATGGTATTCTTGAGAGCAGGGGGATTTAATAAGAGAGATAAAGGAGGCTGCTTCCCTTTTCTTTATTTGGGATAGCAGTCCTTTTGTAGCTTTATTACCGTTGGCATAATATTTATATTGCGTAGTTAAGAATAATTTAGCAGGTTTTTTAGCTCCGATCTCAGTGTGACCAGGTGCGCCAACCAATCTGCTGCTAGAGATTTTTTATTTTGCATTTCAATAGCCGCGATCCGCGAAGAGAGGTCCTGTAATTTTGCCTGCCTCAGTTTTTTTTTACAAAGGCACCTAAGGCGATGAAGTGACCTCTCATAACAGATTTATGGGCGTCCCACAACATCGAAGCTCAAATGTCAGGGGATTCATTTAACCGGAAGTATTCCTCCAAAATTTCAGTCATTTTGGTGGTATGAGAACCACCTAACAGGGTTTAATTTAATCTCCATCTAAACTCTTTATTTTGCATTCCCGGTATTACCATAATGAAAAAGACAGGAGCATGATCTGATAGGAGGATACTACCAATTTGAGGTGAAATACAGTGTTGAAGGGAATGTGCTGGGACAAAAATGTATTCCAGCCTTTGGTATGAACGGTGAGCGGCTGAGAAGTATGTATAATATTTTTCATTCGCATGCAAAGTACGCGATGCATCTACCAGGCCCTGGGGAAAAAAGAGCGTTTTTGATCTTGCGTAGGGATGACAAAGACATGGCTGAAGACCCAGTTGAACAATCTAGACCTGGGACCAAAGCCACATTGAAGTCACCACCCAGCACAATTATTCCTTCAGCAAAGTCACCAAATTTTGCAATGGCTTGGCAGAGCCAGGGAGCTCGTGCAGTGTTTCGTGCGTAAATGTTTCCAAATGTGTACATCTGAGGGCCTATAATACCTTTGATGAAGATATACCTGCCTTCCCCATCAGCCATAGTTGCGTGATGTACAAAGGGTTTTTTCCAATGAAAGGCAATACTAAGCCCTTTCGAAGCAGTATGTGGGGAGGGACTATGAAACCATTAGTTATATAACTGGTGGGACAATTTGGGGATATGGCTGAGGCGGAAATGGGTCTCCTGCATCAAAGCTACATCTACTCTCTTTTTGTGAAGTAAATGGCATACCTGGCTTCGTTTTGATGGGGCATTGAGTCCCCTAACGTTAAATGTACATACCTGCAGGCTAACCATCGAGATGATCAGAAAAACACTGCACTCTACAGCTGTGCCTTTTCCTGCATTGCAACATCAAGGGGTGTGGGGAGGAAAGACTGGGAAAGAGGTAGAGGGAAAACTTAACATAATAAAAAAGAACAGTACTATAAGCAAGAGATTTAATGAGATTTCTGATCAATCCTGACTTATGAAACATATTAACCTGGTATGAGAGGTCCAGACAATGTGGCCCAAGGGTCTAGGTGGGCATATGTAATGGGTCTTTACCATATTCTTTGTGAGATTGTCACCCAAGCGGGGCACCATATAGCCAATCGTAACCATTTGATCAGATGGGATAAATAGTGCCGCCACTGGGCGAGATCTCATGTACAATATAAAGTATAGGGAAAAGAGAGGATTCCTTTATAGACATTGGAAAGAAAATGAAATGGGTAAGGAGGACAAAGACTGACAAGGGGAAGAGAGAGAAAGAGGATAAATCGAAGAAGAGCTTTACATATGAACTCTTGTGTATCCAACAAGAGAAGGTGGTTTAAGCTTAGAAATTATTCAGTGTCTCTCATATCTCTCTTTGAAGCCTGAGGTCTTCTTCTGTCTCCATGGCTTTGCTGGGACAATTTTCCTGTGTTCTGTCGCAGGTAGAGGAGGCAAAGAAGCCACGTTTTGTGCAGGGAACCAATCTGGGATTTCCAGGTTTGGAATGTCTAGTGCTTCACAAGACTTTTCTAAGTCGGCGTCGGTTCGGATGACAAGCTTGCGGTTAGGTGTAGTCATTAGAAGGCCAAAAGGGTGTAGCCATCTCTAAGTCATTTGGCGCTTTTGGAGGACTTCTAAAAGTGGTTTTAGCATTCTCCTTTTGTTCAGGGTCATCGGGGAGATATCTTGAAAAACAGTTATTACCGACCCCTCGATCTCTAAGGTCTTGTGGGACCGGGATGCCGCCATTATTCTTTCTTTGCTGAGGAAGCTTGTCAAGCGCAGGGCCGTCTTTACCAAGGGGCAAAAGGGGCAGCTTCCCCGGGCCCAGTTGCCCCTGGGGGCCTAAGGCAGCTGCCTCTTGAGCCCTGCTAGCCACTGCCCCGGGTGTCAGGCTGTCAGCTCTACCAGGAGTCCAGGCATCATGATCGTACTGTGTTAAAGTTGTGCTTTAGGACCTTAATGAGACATCACCATGTGACCAGTAACCTAGCAATTGCTGGTCACATGGCTATGAGGTCATCACAGGTCCTGTGGAGTGTTGCAGAAGTTAACTGTGGAGCTTTTTTGTGTGAAGATTACATCAGAAAAAGGTGACACTCAGGGGCTGTTATGTTAATATACTGTAAACTACTGTATAGTGGGGTGCTGTATACTGTGGGGGGCTGTATACTGTGTGGGACTGTATACTGTGTGGGGCTGTATACTGTATGGTGGGCTATATACTGTGTGGTGGGCTGTATACTGTGGGGGGCTGTATACTGTGGGGGGCTGTATACTGTGTGGGACTGTATACTGTGTAGGACTGTATACTGTGTGGGACTGTATACTGTGTGGGGGCTGTATACTGTGTGGTGGGCTGTATACTGTGTGGGGGCTGTATACTGTGTGGGGGCTGTATACTGTGTGGGGGCTGTATACTGTGTGGTGGGCTGTATACTGTGTGTGGGCTGTATACTGTGTGGGGGCTGTATACTGTGTGGGGGCTGTATACTGTGTGGTGGGCTGTATACTGTGTGGGCTGTATACTGTGGGGGGCTGTATACTGTGTGGTGGGCTGTATACTGTGTAGTGGGTTGTATACTGTGTGGGACTGTATACTGTGTGGGACTGTATACTGTGTGGTGAGCTGTATACTGTGTGGTGGGCTGTATACTGTGTGGGGGCTGTATACTGTGTGGTGGGCTGTATACTGTGGGGAGGGGGTCTGTATACTGTGTGGTGGACTGTATACTGTGTGGGGGCCTGTATACTGTGGGGGGCTGTATAGTGTGGGGGGGCCTGTATAGTGTGGGGGGCTATATTGCTGTACTGTATACTGTGGGGGTCTGTATAATGTATACTGAGGGTGCGGTATAGTGTGGAGTGCTATACTGTTGTACTGTATAGTGTGGGGGGCTGTATTGTGTATTGTTTGGGGTGCTGTATACTGTGAGGTGTTGTATACTGTGGGGTGCTATATACTGTGGGGTACTGTATAGTGTGTGGTGCTATATACTATAGGGTGCTATACTGCATACTGTGGGGTGCTGGGGTGCACTGTAACACTAGGGTGAGCCGAGCCCTGGTCTCCTTCCTGTAGAGCGGTGCCCACTTCCAGCCTGAGCCCAGCTGCCCAGAACACTGATCCTGAGCCGCTGGAGTCTTCAGAACTGGAGGTATTTACAGTCATTCACTGTACTCTACCAGATGTGTGGATTTATTGTGTGTGTGTTGTGATGGAGGGCGTGATTGCCTGCTAAGGTGTGGGAAGGCGGGATCCAGGGGACCCAAGTACATTTTTGCCCAGGGTCCAATCAATATTAAAGACGGCCCTGGTCAAGCGACATACCTATTCCCTAGGGGGCTCCTGGGGTTTTGGCACAGAGCGGAGAGTGCGATGTACCCTGTCCATGCTAAAGGCCTCCTGGGTTTCCGAGGGGAGTAGGCGTTCAAAAAACGGCGTAATTGTTGTGCGCAGCATGTCTGGGCTCACAGCCTCAGGGACCCCTTTAAGCCTTATGTTATTACATCTCCCCCTGTTGTCCTGATCTTCAATTAGAGAGCTTAGAAAATTAATATGGGCTTGTGCATTATTAAGGTTATGGGATACTTGCTCACCAAACTCTGCATTAGCCCTCTGAGTGACCTCCAGTGCATCTACTCGGGTGCCTAGCTGACACATGTCCTGCTTTATCTCTTTCATGTCCTGCCGGATGGGTTCCAGGACTGCACTAAGCAGACTCCTCATTAATTCTCTGGAGACCGGTAAGTCCTCTGTGAATTGAGTGTCTTCTCTTTCGCTCTCATCTTCTTAAGCGGCTTCCCCTCCTGCTCTGCGGACTGTATGCCTCGCCATCGCCATCTTGTTTTCTCCCCTGGACTCGGTTCTTTTAATGAATCTGTCCATATCGCTTTGGTTTGCTGACATTTTTGGTCTGCTAGGGGTCTCCTTGCTCCTTTCTCTCGTGGTTTTGCCCATGGCTGCTTTGAAAACTGCTGTAATTTGCCCGCTTTAGAAAGGTCTGCAGCGGAGCTCACGGATCAGCCTGCATTCACCTCGGCTGCCAGACTCCGCCCCCCTTTAATTAAGTTTTTGAAGCCAAGAACAATGAACGCCCTCACAAATAATGAAAGATTTAAATAAGAGTGAATGGAAGGGATGGCACTCTGATCATAGGTAGTGTATGGAAAAGAATACTTATTAAGAGATGGCTTGTTAGGCCAAATAACAACGAGATAAAAGTAAAAATAGGATATAGATATATAGATATTCAGATGAAAATAAAAGATATTAAAATATATGAAGGATAATAAAATATAAAATGATGGACCTTCAATTGAATGGTATATCCTAAGAAAATCAAGCATACATAATATTATAGCAGTGCATATAGAATACAAAATAGTTAAATAAAAAGCCGTAGGTGGTGATATTATATGAGTCTTATGGACCTACTGGAGGTAGGTGTAGGTATTAAGTCCAATAGTGTCCAAAAGCATAGATTGGGTAGGGAGTGGGGGCCTCCTTTGGGGAGTATGGTACCGTTCAATTCAATTTGATTTGCCCTCTTATCCCAAATAAATGAGATATCCAAAGATGTTAAAGTGTATTCACATGTTACCTGCGAATTGAACAATACCATACTACCCAAAGGAAGCCCCCACTCCCTACCCAATCTATGCTTTTGGACACTGCCACCAGTGTGTAGGATGTTTTTATCTTAGTTTTTTCTGAGATTTTTTTGTCTATGTAGTATTTGCTTGAGGGAGTGGCACCTTCAAGTGTGAATGCGCACCTATTTTATCTTGGGAGTAGCATTCCTCTGCACTTTTGCCCTTCCTATCCAATAGAGTGCCTTGATTAGTTGGTACATATGGCTGTGCTTGCTCCTCCTCCCATTGGTTGCTTGATGCACATGGAGGTGACTAGGAGCGGCACACCATATGTGCGGTGTCTGCGCTCCTGAACATAGAAGCCCAACGGCTTAGGTAGGTTTAGCGTAGGACCCGCCTGACCTGAGACCACCTTGGCGTTCGGTAGGCGGGCTTAGATGTGTTTTGATCAAAATATATTGACTAAGTGTCTCAGATATTATCATATCAGAGTGAGGACTTTGTCCATATATAGTGCTTGCATCTACTTTACTAAGTCCATTATTATCTTATTTCTGTGGTTTTCTTCAAAAATTTGGCCAGCCACATCCGCACATTTGTATATCATATCGTGCAGGATGTTTTTATCTTAGTTTTTTTCTGTGGGATTTTTTTATAATGTATATGTTGACATAAATATAGGGCAGCTTAAACCCCTTGATGACCAGCGCCTTGCATGTATGCCATAAGTCATCTCTTTAAAGATGGGGCACACAGCAGACACCCAGGCATATTGTCTGTGATTGGCGATAACGACATTTAACCTTTCAGATGCCATGGTCAAATGTGACCAAGGCATCTGAGCACTAAAAACCTGGGATCGCTGCACTCCCGGCGCTGAAACTGCTCCCCCTAATGGCAATCAGGGGACCCATTCATTCCCTGTTACAACCTCGGCCCTTCGGATTGAAGGCTGCTACAGCAATGCTTCTATGGAGACCCTGCCTGTGGCAGGGCTCCATAGGAACATAGCGAATTTCTCATAAACTTTGATACTAATGGATTCTATGAGAAAAGCGATCTGATGATCGCTTGTGCAACTTCCCTAGCGGAACTTTTAAAAAATGTAATAACATTTTTTAAATTACCCTCTCTCAAAATTAAAATAAACACCAATACTATCTCATATGCGAACGGCATGACCAAAGAAAATCAAAAAGGCTGATTCACTATTTTTTCGTTGCTTCACCTCCCAATAAAATTGAATAAAAAGTGATTTAAAAAGTCACAAACACTCCAAAATGTACAAAATAGGAAATACAGCACTGCACCAAGTCATAAAAACAAAGGGGCACATTTATTAAGACCGGCGTTTTAGACGCCGGCCTCTTCATAACTTCGGCGGATCCTCTGCCGGTTCTAAATGTAAGACAGCTTCCTTGCTGTCTTACATTTAGACTTTTTTCTACGCCTAAAACAGGCTTAGAAATTGGTAAATAAGAAGTACCTGCCGGCCTGTCCCCTCCCTTATACAGGGAGTGCAAAATTATTAGGCAAATGAGTATTTTGACCACATCATCCTCTTTATGCATGTTGTCTTACTCCAAGCTGTATAGGCTCGAAAGCCTACTACCAATTAAGCATATTAGGTGATGTGCATCTCTGTAATGAGAAGGGGTATGGTCTAATGACATCAACACCCTATATCAGGTGTGCATAATTATCAGGCAACTTCCTTTCCTTTGGCAAAATGGGTCAAAAGAAGGACTTGACAGGCTCAGAAAAGTCAAAAATAGTGAGATATCTTGCAGAGGGATGCAGAACTCTTAAAATTGCAAAGCTTCTGAAGCGTGATCATCGAACAATCAAGCGTTTCATTCAAAATAGTCAACAGGGTCGCAAGAAGCGTGTGGAAAAACCAAGGCGCAAAATAACTGCCCATGAACTGAGAAAAGTCAAGCGTGCAGCTGCCAAGATGCCACTTGCCACCAGTTTGGCCATATTTCAGAGCTGCAACATCACTGGAGTGCCCAAAAGCACAAGGTGTGCAATACTCAGAGACCTGGCCAAGGTAAGAAAGGCTGAAAGACGACCATCACTGAACAAGACACACAAGCTGAAACGTCAAGACTGGGCCAAGAAATATCTCAAGACTGATTTTTCTAAGGTTTTATGGACTGATGAAATGATAGTGAGTCTTGATGGGCCAGATGGATGGGCCCGTGGCTGGATTGGTAAAGGGCAGAGAGCTCCAGTCCGACTCAGACGCCAGCAAGGTGGAGGTGGAGTACTGGTTTGGGCTGGTATCATCAAAGATGAGCTTGTGGGGCCTTTTTGGGTTGAGGATGGAGTCAAGCTCAACTTCCAGTCCTACTGCCAGTTTCTGGAAGACACCTTCTTCAAGCAGTGGTACAGGAAGAAGTCTGCATCCTTCAAGAAAAACATGATTTTCATGCAGGACAATGCTCCATCACACGCGTCCAAGTACTCCACAGCGTGGCTGGCAAGAAAGGGTATAAAAGAAGAAAATCTAATGACATGGCCTCCTTGTTCACCTGATCTGAACCCCATTGAGAACCTGTGGTCCATCATCAAATGTGAGATTTACAAGGAGGGAAAACAGTACACCTCTCTGAACAGTGTCTGGGAGGCTGTGGTTGCTGCTGCACGCAATGTTGATGGTGAACAGATCAAAACACTGACAGAATCCATGGATGGCAGGCTTTTGAGTGTCCTTGCAAAGAAAGGTGGCTATATTGGTCACTGATTTGTTTTTGTTTTGTTTTTGAATGTCAGAAATGTATATTTGTGAATGTTGAGATGTTATATTGGTTTCACTGGTAAAAATAAATAATTGAAATGGGTATATATTTGTTTTTTGTTAAGTTGCCTAATAATTATGCACAGTAATAGTCACCTGCACACACAGATATCCCCCTAAAATAGCTAAAACTAAAAACAAACTAAAAACTACTTCCAAAAATATTCAGCTTTGATATTAATGAGTTTTTTGGGTTCATTGAGGACATGGTTGTTGTTCAATAATAAAATTAATCCTCAAAAATACAACTTGCCTAATAATTCTGCACTCCCTGTATACGCCTAATATTTTCTGGGTAGTGTTTGAAACTCTGTCCGATCCTATTATATTCAATGGGGGTGGGCGGCATCTGGCTATGCCGGATCCAGGTAACTCCAACAGGTTATTATCTGCCAGAACAGTCTTCTGAAGAGCAATAACACAGATGTGAAAGAGGCCTAATCCCTCACAAGCAGCAAAGTCTGTATAGCTGTGGTGGCAGGTTACCTTGCTGACTCTTATGCTTGGCGTTGCAGAATGTAAGTTTTTGTCTCTTGCATATTTCGTTCTTGCTGTAGCAGAAGCAGTATATCTTACAGAGATTGGTTAGTCTCTGGATTCAGAGGACTAAGGAGAAGGAGGACATGAACTTGCCTCCTCACTCAATATTCTAGAACTACCCCTCCAGGCAGGAAACAGGACCAGCCTTCTCCTGCCAAGAGGGGAGGAACAGGTTGGTTAACACTGTCCCTGCCAAACATTGAGGACACAGATCACATAAGTACTATAGCTAATTAATAAATAACAGACCAAACCTTTAGATTTGGAATAAAATAGGCCTGTTGCTTTATTCGGGGTAACCAAAGTTTAATCAACCAAATAAATAATTAATAAATAAACCATGAATAATCACCAATAAATATTAAAACCAATAATGAATAAATATTTGACCACCAAGTCCACTCAGCATTAGCTGGGCGACCATATCCCCCAAATAAGCAACATGACTAGAAATTGGGAGGGGGCACAGGTCCCGGTCTTCTGAACACTGCCACTGACAGACGGCAATCTCTCTTCTTTTAAATCTGCAGCTTTCCCGCCGAACAAGACTTCTGCTAATCCATCGCCGCCAATCTTCCCGCCGCCGGACAGCTGACCAATAAACAGCTGACTCCTTAGACAGCTGTCACTGGGCAGAAGATGTCACAAACCAGCTGTAACCAGATTTGATGCCAAGTAAGACTTTAAATATAAAAAAAAAGGGGGTGGGGGGAAGGAGACCTACCACACAACTACCACCGGCTAATACAATAAAACTAGCAATAACATAAAGTGATCGTGTCCCCATGTGTCCCCCAAGCTATCCGCTCTGGGGGGCCCCTTCATAGAGGACACAGATCACATAAGTACTATACCTAATTAATAAATAACAGACCACACCTTTAGATTTGGAATAAAATAGACTGTGTTGCTTTATTCAGGGTTACCAAAGTTTAATCAATCAAATAAATAATTAATTAATAAATAAACCATGAATAATCACCAATAAATATTAAAACCAATAATGAATAAATATTTGACCACCAAGTCTGGGCGACCATATCCCACAAGGCCATGGCTCACAAAGACATGCCCCCCCCCCAAAAAAAAAAAGCAACACAGACACCTTTCCAGGGCATTATCCAAACCCAAATTAAAGATGTCTAAACCGACGTCAGACAAGTGAACATTGTCTGACCTATATAGACCTGGAACGAACCCTTCCAAGTCGCTGTGCCTATAACTAATACCTCCCAAAATAGGCATAAATGTAAACATTGCCCTGTTAACTCTTTTCCTTATCCTTTCAAAAGGCCGACCTTCTACAGACGACCATAAATACCTCTGAACAATTTCAGAGAACACCAGAACAGTTGCTTATGCGAAAATGTCGGGCGGCACTGCGTTACGATGTGGGTGCTCGGTCAGCGGGTGTCATCCCAGATAAATCGATAAAGAGAAAACCGGCATTCCAATAAATTGCTGAATGATTCTTTTTAATGGTCACTCATGAATACAGTGACGCGCGTTTCGGCACGTACATGTGCCTTTGTCAAATAGTGAGTGTACAGCTGATTGCAAAGAAACAAATGAACACGGATTTAAATGGCCCGCCCTGAGTCACATGACCTAAGCGTCACGTCACCAGGGAAACAGTGGGCGGTAACAAAACAAGTGGAAAAAAATATACATAGTAACTATGCGAATTCTGTAGTTCCTCTCCGTAGTTGGGTTATGGAAACTTCTTAGTTGCACTGCGAAAAATTATATGCACAAAAAGAAAATTATTCATAAAAAGCTTGTCACAACACAATCCCGATTTAACCCCTTGGGTGTTAATGTCTGCAAGCGGTGAATCCAATATGCCTCTCGTTCGAGTACCATATCGGCTCTATTTCCCCCACATCTGGGCAATATGACCTCTTCAATAATTTGGAAACGGAGTTGCGAGACATTATGGGCCAGATTTATCATTAGCTCAAGTCAGAATAATGGAGTGAAAAAGTCACAAAAAACTGCACAAATTTGCTCTGCACTATGCTCGCCAGTTTTCTGAAAGTGGGCGTGTTTTCGTATGTAAATTAATCTCTAGACAGATTTACTATTGGGACTATTTAAAAAGTCGCAAAAAAGTCGCAATTTCACTCCAGTGAGGACCATGCTTATCTTATGAGACATTTTAATAGAACATGCGACTTTTTCATGAAAACTTGCGACTTTTGTAAAGCTGCTTACTGGCGGATAAACTGCTACCGTCAAACCACATTTATTACAGTCTTAAAGGGCCGATCATAAATCTGACTTGGCTAAAACTGACTTTAGCCATATGTGAAAGTGGAGTGAGCTGTCAGAGCAATGATAAATCTGGCCCATATGTCCCAACAGATTGAAATTGTATGGGATGGGTAACGGTAAATTTTTGTTGCGTATAGTGGACTTGTGCTTGCCAAAGGGGTCTTTCGTGCGCATAGTAGTTTCCCTTACGTAGCAAAGACCGCAAGGGCATTTCAATAAATACACAACAAATGTACTATTGCAAGTAAAGTGTCCTTTCACTGGGATCTGCTCACCAGTATATGGGTGTGAGATATGTGGTCCTCTAATAACACTGGAACAGTGAATACAATTGAGACAGGGAAAGGTGCCTTTTTTTTTTTTTACTTCAGGCTCCTTTCATTCGTGCCAATATCAGCTCTTATGACCCTGTCTCTTATATTACCTGCCCGTTTATGACACAACATTGGAAGATTTAGAAATTCTACTACCTGCCGGTAGGATTTTGCGACTATGTTCCAGTGTTTATTAATAATTGACCTCCCCCAATTAATCCATGGGCGGTATCTCACAATGAAATATTCTTTGCTGTTGTAACAATTCTTCAGGGAACCCTCTCTGTCTGAACTTGTCAGTCTTCTCATCTAAACGATCACTGCGAATGGATGGATCACTCACAATTCTATTAACCCTTTGAAATTGGGAAAAGGGTAGGGATTTATTTATTTATGGCAGGTGGATGGTTGCTTTCATATCTAAGCAGACTATTACGATCCGTGCTCTTGGTGTAAAGATCGGTCATACATTTGCCATCAGCACCCTTGATAACCTAGGTATCTAAAAAGGATATTTTATCATGATCCCAGTGTAGGGTAAACTTCAGTTCAGATCGTACTCCATTGATGAGGGCAGTAAAATATAATAGGGTCTCAATGCCGCCCCGCCATATGCAAATCAATGAAACGCTTCCAAAAAAAGCAATTTTGCTGATAAACCAAACTAGGGTATATATGGTCCTGTTCAAACTGTGCCATATAGGAATTTGCGTATAGCGGTGCGGCATTGGACCCCATTGCGGTCCCGCACCGCTGTTGGTAATATGTGTCCTGAAAAATAAAATAATTACGTTCCAGGACAATGGTCAGGAGGGCAATAAAAAAATCATTTTGACCTTGTGAGTATTCAGCAGATAAGTCCCTGGTATGTGGGATTGAGGTGTGTGCAGTCTGTACACCTCAATCACGCACACCAGGGGCTTATCTGCTGTTAAAGCCCTGTTAGATAACAGTGAATACTCACAAGGTAAAAAGGATTGTTTTATTGCCCTCCTGACCATTGTCCTGGAATGTAATTATTTTATTTTTCAGGACACATATTACCAACAGCGGTACGGGACCGCGATGGGGTCCAATGCCGCCCCGCCATACGCAAATTGCTATATGGCGCAGTTTGAATAGGACCATATATACCCTAGTTTGGTTTATCAGCAAAATTGCTTTTTTTGGAAGCGTTTCATCAATGATGTGTTTTGCATATGGCGGGGCGGCATTGAGACCCTATTAGATTTTACTGCTCTCATCAATGAAGTACGATCTGAACTGAAGTTTACCTTACACTGGGATCATGATAAAAATATCCTTTATAGACACCTGGGTTATCAAGGGTGCTGATGGCAAATGTATGACGGATCTTTACACCAAGAGCACGGAATATATACGGTATACGGTAACTCCTTTTTCTGGCTCTCTTCTGGGCCCAATAAATATAGGAATGACCAACAACCCAAACTATGTTGGACACCTGCAAAATGTAAGAGAATTCAACTACAATAAATCTGGCCTGATATAAACTTTAAATCTATTAGAGCTCCAACGGCCTAGTCTCTTTATGATCGCATCCTCCAATCCCATTCCTGCCGCTACAGAAGCTGCACCTACACAAAAGGAGTGGGAGGATATCCTCAAGTGCCCCATTTGCACGGCACTGAGGGATTTCTTGAGCAAAAAATTAAACTGAAACTTAGTTAATGGGCTTAAGTCAAAATGCAACAAGAAAGGACCTTTGACAGCTCTGACCGGACATGAACTTGAATTAGACCATCTGTTCAAAGAAATAATCTGTCCCCGACCCAACTGATTAGTTTTTGAACGTCTAATTTTTATCATACCCTTGTCTTCTAATACTGTCATATCTGAAAACAGAAGGCCAGGGGCTGAATTCTTTGAGACACTAGCTCACCTATCCTAAACGCCCCAAAGAAATCTAAAATAAACGCAGTCTGAAACAACATCATTTCAAAATGATCCCTTGTGACATCTGAAAGCACAGTTATCAATTTTTCAAGAATGTCTAAAGAAATAGGACGCCTTGAATCAGTACTAAAATTGGCCCTGCAATAGCCTTTCAAGACATCCCAGACAAAGGCGACTGACCATATAACTTTTGGAAAAAAGATACTCCTGCTAACGTTTTTGCAATATAGGGCACTGAAACATTTCTAGCCATGAGTGACGAGACAAACATAAGGAGGCCCAAATTCTCTAAACTCACATCCGAAACAGATTCAATGAAAATCAACCAATTATCCCATACAGATGCATATGCAGCCCATGTTCTAGGAGCCAAAAACGTACGTATGCTATACATAATTAGTCCAGCAGCAGGTCCCATAAATGTGGAGGACAAGGCACGCCGACTTGCTCTGCTGCAGGGGCCAATTCCCAAAACCTCCTCCACTGAAATCGAGATAGAGAATCAGCTATATCATTCAATTTACCCTCAATGTATTTTGTCTTTAACCAGATATTGAATGACAAACAACATAAAACCAGATGTCTTAACAGGCAAACTGTCATCTCACGCTTCGATAACAACGTATTTATAGCAAATACCACCCCTTTGTTATCTGAAAACAGAAGGATGCTTTTATTCATAAAAAAGGAACCCCAAACCACCATACCAACCTGAACAGGAAACAACTCTAACACAATATTAACTGTAATTCTTCTTTCCACCCAAAACGACGGCCACTTCTCAGCACACCACTTATTATTCAAAAAAGCACCAAAACCACAACTACCTGCTGCGTCAGTATATACAACTTAAGCGCATCCGAATCTTGAAACTCTTCCTGCCAACAGCTTCTGCCATTAAATTTAGACAAGAACTCCAACCACATACCCATATATATCATCTTTAAGAAGTCTAGTTAACATGATACGGTATGTGCCCTAGCCGGCTTCAATCCCCTTATAGCAAAATACAATCTCTTACAGAATACACGACCCATTGGTATAATTCTGCATGCAAAATGTAGTGATACTAATAAAGATTGCAATTCTTTCAAAGTACATTTGTCCTTCGCTAGTAAAGACTAAACTAAATCTTAATGATTCTAGCTCAGTCTCCGAGAAGCGAAATTCCATCTTATAACAATCTATAACTATACCTAAAAACTCTAAAGATGAACAAGGAAAAATAGTTTTTTCCACCGCAATAGGGATACCAAAAACAGAAGACATTCTAAGAAAACACTCTAATAACTCTGAACACAACTTAGAACCTGCAAAACCTATAAACAAGAAATCATCTAAATAGTGCAACACTCCGCCTTCCGGAACCGACACCTGCACAACCCAATGAAGGAAAGATGAAAAGGATTCAAAATACGAGCAAGATTTAGCAAAACCCATAGGTAAACATTTGTCAAAATAAAACCTAAAGAATTAAAACCACAAGGCCTAACGGGCAAGAGCCTGAATGCTGCCTTAATGTCGGCTTTAGCCAATAAAACGCCCTGGCCATAATGTCTCAACAAATCCACTGCCTGATCAAAAGACGCATATACCACGGACGCTTCCTCTTTGCTAATTTCATCGTTAAGTGACTTGTCAATAGGGAAGGATAAATTATGAATTAACCTGCATTTCCCTGGTTCCTTCTTAGGAACAATACCCAGCGGAGATACACGAATATTCTTTAACCGGTGGACAATCAAAAGGACCTGCAACTCTACCGTTAACCACTTCATTGTTAATTTTGTCCCGTACAATATTGGGAAACAAAGAAACCGATTTTAAATTTTCAACTAAAAAACACCCTTCTTTTTTAAATTCTGAAACAAAAAACCCTTCTGAAAACCCCTCAAAAAGTAGTCTAGCTTTCACCTGATCTGGATAAACTTTGAACCAAGGTAGCATTCTTTCCAGCTTCACTGGCGTCAATGCTTTTGGAAAGTTGCTTCTTGGTTGACAGAAAGTTCCCGCTACGTTCAAAGCACTTTGACACAGGATGGGTACCTCCACAAAACGAACATTCGTGTTTAGAACGGCAGTTTGCTAACCATCTGCATGTACTTTCATTAAATGCAAAGCAAACTCCCTTCCTCTAATTTTGAGAAGAGGGAGCTTGCTTCAGCGGAGTGGATCTTTGCGGGAGCATTAAGTTAATCCATAACCCAATGTCTTTGGAACCCCATTTTAAAGAAGGGTGAATGGCCAATTTCTGTCTAAACATCCACTGGCTGTTTAACCCACACACCAGATGGCGAATTAATGTTCTCTTTTTGCACAAATTCAAAAAGAGAACATAAACCTGAAACAAAATTCTGATTAGACAATAAATTAGACAAAGACTGTACATTCAGTTTCTCACCACTAGGTGGCACCTCCTGCCCAGGAACTGAGGACTGAGGAAACTTCAACTTCAGCTTTCCAGGAAAACCACCACTACACAGACTACAGGAACACTTGTCGCTGCTGACGTAGAAGGATCTTCCTTGCTTTCTCCAGGTAAGGCTACTTTCACACTGGCGTTTCTGGGTCCGCCTGTGAGATCCGTTTCAGGGCTCTCACAAGTGGCCCAAAACGGATCAGTTCAGCCCCAATGCATTCTGAATGGATAAGGATCCGTTCAGAATGCATCAGTTTGCCTCCGTTCAGCCTCCATTCCGCTCTGGAGGCGGACACCAAAACGCTGCTTGCAGCGTTTTGATGTCCACCTGACGATGCGGAGCCAAACGGATTAAAATAGACAAAAAAGATGCGGAGCCAAAAGGATTAAAATAGACAAAAAAGATTAAAATAGACAAATCGCCAGGACCGGATGGCATACACCCCCGTATCCTAAGGGAAATAAGTAATGTCATAGCCAGACCCTTATTTCTGATATTAGCGGACTCTATACTAACAGGGAATGTCCCTATTTGGCGCATAGCAAATGTGGTGCCAATATTCAAAAAGGGTCCAAAAACAGAGCCTGGAAACTATAGGCCGGTAAGTTTAACATCTGTTGTGGGTAAACTGTTTGAAGGTTTACTAAGAGATGTTATCTTAGAGCATCTCAATGGAAATAAGCAAATAACGCCATATTAGCATGGCTTTATGAGGATTGGTCATGCCAAATTAATTTAATCAGTTTCTATGAGGAGGTAAGTTCTAGACTTGACAGCGGCGAATCAATGGATGTCGTGTATCTGGACTTCCCAAAGCATTTGACACTGTACCACATAAAATGTTAGTATATAAAATGAGAATGCTTGGAATGGGAAAAAATGTCTGTATGTGGGTAAGTAACTGGCTCAGTGATAGAAAACAGAGGGTAATGATACACACTCAGATTGGGTCACTGTCACTACTGGGGTACCTCAGAGGTCAGTATTGGACCCCTTTATCTTCAATATATTTATTAATGATCTTGTAGAAAGCTTGCACAGTAAAATATCAATTTTCGCAGATGACACTAAACTGTGTAAAGTAATTAACACTGAAGAGGACAGTATACTACTACAGAGGGATCTGGATAGATTGGAGGCTTGGGCAGATAAGTGGCAGATAAGGTTTAACACTGACAAATGTAAAGTTATGCACATGGGAAGGAATAATCCAAGTCACCCGTACATACTAAATGGTAAAACACTCGGTAACACTGACATGGAAAAGGATCTAGGAATTTTAATAAACAGCAAACTAAGCTGCAAAAACAAGCGTCAGGCAGCTGCTGCCAAGGCCAATAAGATAATGGGTTGCATCAAAAGGGGCATAGATGCCCGTGATAAGAACATAGACTTACCACTTTACAAATTGCTAGTCAGACCGCACATGGAGTACTGTGTACAGTTCTGGGCTCCTGTGAACAAGGCAGACATAGCAGAGCTGGAGAGGGTCCAGAGGAAGGCAACTAAAGTAATAACTGGAATGGGACAACTACAGTTCCCTGAAAGATTATCAAAATTAGGGTTATTCACTTTAGAAAAAAGACAACTGAGGGGAGATCTAATTACTATGTATAAATATATCAGGGGTCAGTACAGAGATCTCTCCCATCATCTATTTATCCCCAGGACTGTGACGAGGGGACATCCTCTGCGTCTGGAGGAAAGAAGGTTTGTACACAAACATAGAAGAGGATTCTTTACGGTAAGAGCAGTGAGACTATGGAACTCTCTGCCTGAGGAGGTGGTGATGGTGAGTACAATAAAGGAATTCAAGAGGGGCCTGGATGTATTTTTGGAGTGTAATAATATTACAGGCTATAGCCACTAGAGAGGGGTCGCTGATCCAGGGAGTTATTCTGATTGCCTGATTGGAGTCGGGAAGAAATTTTTTATTCCCCTAAAGTGGGGAAAATTGGCTTCTACCTCACAGGGTTTTTTTTTTGCCTACCTCTGGATCAACTTGCAGGATGACAGGCCGAACTGGATGGACAAATGTCTTTTTTCGGCCTTATGTGCTATGTTACTATGTTACCTGAAAAGGCACAAGCTGAATGTTTTACCATGGCCCTCACAGCCCCATGATCATTGAAAATCTGTGGATTGACTTCAAAGGAGCAGTACATGCAAGCTGGCCCAGAAATCTCACAGAACTAGAAGACTTTTGCGAGGAATGGATAAAATTCCCTCAAACAAGAATTGAAAGACGCCATGTGTCATCTTTAAGTTTCTGGCTTTCAGAGAACATTTCATCTTGCTTAACTGTTTATAGTAATAGTAATTTTGCCCAAATTTTTGCATGCCACTGTATGTCTACAGTAAAATTATCCATAAGATTTCACTTCATCTGATGTAGATATGAAACCACACTCACTTGCTAATGCAAAAGGTTGGTTCTACTAACCAGTTCTGCAGAAATTAAGGTCAAGTTTTATCCATTTATGGAAAATGTTGACCATGGTGGCTCGTTGTGGTTGCCTATGTTTACTGCCACTTGTAAAAGTCAAGATACATCCGTTTAGTCTAAAGAATGTTTAAATGATAAAAACGGAATAGAACCCACGCTGACTAGGTAGCAAGTTGTAACACTGCAGTGTATGAGAGATATTAGCGTGGGAATATATACTGGCCAATAAGATCATACAATGTGGTGACACCAGTATTTCAATGTGTCCATAAACTTTGATAAGTAGAGTCCAATAGAATAAATCTCAGAGCATGTATAAAACAAAGCCAGCAGGCACTTACTGGTCAGCGCACTTGGAGATGAATCTGTTCATGCAACTGAATTCCTTCCCCGCTTGTCGCGATACTTCTCTTGTGATTATTCTTTTTCGGTTCTTCAGTGTCTCTCCTAGTGCTGTCTTCTGCTTTCCTCGTGGCACGCACGTAGCTCCGTCCGGTAGCTCGCGTGCGCTCCTGGAAGCAATGTTTACTTGTTGTCCTGGAAACCTTACATGTGACGTCACACCTGAATCTACGGAAGCTTCTCGCTTCTCTGGTCCACAATACCTCCAACGTTTTTATTACTATTAGGTTTTCCTATCTATTGTTTTTTTTTTTTGTCAATTATCTCCTTATCAGAACCTAGCAGCGACACGCCCCACTGAAATTCTTTTACAGTGTGGGTGATCTCCCCCCCCCCCCCCTCCCCACTTAGACGGCAGCGCTAGCATCTCTGCTACTACTAATGTTTAAAGGGCTTCTGTCAGCCCACTAAACCGTATTTTTTTTTGTTTACTAATAATCCCTATACTGCGAGCTCTGCATACATAAGTCCAATAATCATTTTGGTTCAGTAGAATTTGATAAAAAGCTATTTTTAAAATATGCTAATTACCTTGCTACCAGCAAGTAGGGGGCTACTTGCTGGTAGCAGCCGCATTCTCCGATCCTAATGACGCCCCCTCCGCATTGTGATTGACAGGGCCAGGGAACGGAATCGTTCTCTGCTGGCCCTGCCTGTTTGCATTCAAAATCCGGCGCCTGCGCCGCGGCCGTACCTATCTTCAATCTGCGCAGGCGCACTGAGAGGCGGCGGCTCGCTCGGCCGCTCCATCCTCAATGCGCCTGGTGTAGATGTGATGTCATCGGTGCAGGCGCATTGAGGATGGAGCGGCCGCCTCTCAGTGCGCCTGCGCAGATTGAAGATAGGTACGGCCGCGGCGCAGGCGCCGGATTTTGAATGCAAACAGGCAGGGCCAGCAGAGAACGATTCCGTTCCCTGGCCCTGTCAATCACAATGCGGAGGGGGCGTCATTAGGATCGGAGAATGCGGCTGCTACCAGCAAGTAGCCGCCCTACTTGCTGGTAGCAAGGTAATTAGCATATTTTAAAAATAGCTTTTTATCAAATTCTACTGAACCAAAATGAATTTTGGACTTATGTATGCAGAGCTCGCAGTATAAGGATTATTAGTAAACAAAAAAAAAAATACGGTTTAGTGGGCTGACAGAAGCCCTTTAAATGATACTATACAATGATTGGCTAATTGTCCCCTTACATAAAGGAAGCCACAATAATGTATGTATCTCTAATTTGTTAAATGCTTTTCTAGGGCCACCCAGGGCAGAGAACTTCCCTGAGACGTTTCAATCTACATATATCTCTATTGATTCTCTCCGGTATACTAGATTTCTTCTTTAATTTGGAACTTAGAGTGAAGGCTATAATGAACTACTTTAACTGTGTAATATTTGGGACTTCCGGTTCCGGCGCCGACATGTAAAGATGCACAGAGAGCGAGCTCCTCGGCTGCCAAGCACTTTGCGTGACACATTGTCCGTGAATACTCTCCTACTCTCCTCCGGATAAGTAAGGGGGAACAGCTGAATCGGGAGCGGTGTATGGACCGGTACATCGTTAGCATGGACAAAAAACTCAAGAGCAGAGTGATATCGTCACCGCTGCAGGAGGACACTATGCCTTCCAACATGGCGCCAAATTCAGGGACGACGGAGAGAGTGCACTGTCTCTAGACCCGTCAGAACAAGTAGCAGACACAATGGGGATACAAAACCCTAAACCAAACTCCCTGGTCAACTATATTGATAATAAAGCATTGGCGGTAGAAGTAGCCGCACACTTAGCCCCGGACCTCCGGGAGACTTTGGCATCCTCTGTCACAAACGTTATGCAGCAGCTGCAAGAAACAGTGCAGCATCATGACTCCCGATTGGAGATAGCAGAATCTCAGATACAGATGGTGGAGGACACCAGGGAATCTATCTTATACAAAATGCAGAGTGTCCTATCCGAAAACAAGCGACTATGGGACAGGCTGGAAGATTTAGAGAACCAATACAGGCGTAACAACCTGAGACTAGTCGGTCTACAAGAATCGATACAAACAGGAGACCTGCTGAGCATTTGCGAACAAGAGCTACCCTATGCATTAGGGATTTCGTGCCATTGCAAAGTTGAGCGCGTGCACAGAGTGGGACCTAAACGTCGTGGCGATAACCGTCAGACAGACAGACCTAGACAGGTCATAATGAGGTTCCTGGACTATACTGACAAAGAAGCTATTTTCAGAGCCTTCAAAGCACGCAAAGGTCCTATCACACTAAAGCCTCATGCACACGACCGTTGTTGTGTCCCGTGTCCGTTGTTCCGTTTTCCGTGATTTTCTGCAGACCCATTGACTTTAAATGGGTCCGTGGAAAACTCGGCTAATGCACCGTTTGTCATCCGCGTCCGTGTTTCCAGTCCGTTTTTCACGGACAACGGTTCGCAGACTTATTCAAGTCAATGGGTCCATGAAAAAATACTGAGGCACAGAAGATTGTCATCTGCGTCCGCATCCATTTTTTTCCTATCATTTGCATGGCAAACTTGACTTAGATTTTTTTTTACTTTTCTTCATGTCTGGTGATCCTCCAAAAATAAAGGAAGACACACGGAAAAAAAAAAAAAGGACACGGATCACGGAACAATGGAAGCCCTTTTTGCGGACCGCAAAAAAATACTGTTGTGTGCATGAGGCCTAAGAGGGACAAAAATACTAATCTTTGGAGACTACTCTGCGGAGGTTACCAAGAGGCGAAAAGCCTTTTCACCAATCTGCACACAGCTACATCACAGAAACATCAGATTTGCCTTGATCTATCCGGCCTCCCTCAGAGTTTTTCACTCAGATGGCTCATCGGCATTGTACCATTCTCCAGAGGAAGCGTCTGGAACACTTGAAGGCAACCTATCACCACAGAGGCCAGGAGGATCGCCACAAAATCGTAGCCCGAGAGACAGAGGAAACGCAGGAAAACCTGTATCACCAGGGACACAAGAAGAACCCTCCGGGGATCCAGATAGTTCAGGACTGCAGAACGGGGTCCGTTGAAATTCCAGGACTTAAAATTAAGAAAACCTCCTGCACGAGTCTGGATAACACCTTGGACTGCAAGCAGTGAATATTTGCATAATGTGGATGTTGCCGTCTGGACCTGGGAGGCTAGGGGCGATATTGCTCCTGCAGGGGATGACGGTTTAATAAGCAGAATAACATACTTCTTTAACTCCCCGGGGCCCTGGCTTCCCAGACCTAGATGGTGAGTCTAATTCAATGTTATGATATGCTGTAATGGCGGTAATCTGTTCCGCTCTATCATTGCATCTGAGGCAGCTGGGGAGAGAAGCGAATTTTGTTCTACTATTACTCTCCTTTACATGCGGAAAAAAGTGAAGTCACATACAGCTCAATTATGGTCACTAGGGCCATCTCAAGTGCCTAGAGCTCAATTGTTAACTTTATATTGTTTTTATTGTTTGATAATGTTGAGATTTCAGTCTCAGAGGAATTTGTTCTTGCAGTTATTATTTGGATGTCTGCCAATACTCGCCTTCACAATTAGGTATCAGTTCAGGGAAAACCACTATGAAGATAGTATCCTGGAATACTAAAGGTTTGCGCTCCCCTCAGAAGCACAATAAGGTCCTCAGGCACTTAAAACACCTCCGTGCTGACATAGCCCTCTAACAGGAAACTCACTTGCAAAAGGAGGACTTTGTCAGAATGGAGAAATCGTACATAATAACCTAGCTTACAATATTTTAGATTGGGCAAATGATGAAAATGGAAGATGGTGCTCCTTGCGCATAATGACCGGTGCAGGTGAAATCACACTGTATAATGTCTATGGACCCAATGGTGACAATAGACACTTTTTCGCAGAACTAGCGGTCTTAATAGCTAGAGACACCTCAACGAACAAGATAGTGGGGGGAGACTTTAACACTGTGGTTGCCTTGAATGAAAATCGGAAGAGCTCACGCCTACAAGGCTTCATACAGGGGAAAGGGTTCTAGCCCAGTTTTTAAATGACACGGCTCTGACAGATGTATGGCGACTCATGAATCCTAACATAACAAGCATAGCAGACTCCCATGGAGGAATACACAGAAACACAGAGAAAATAGTATCTGTATTGCGAGACTTTTTTGCAACGCTATATAGCGACCCGGGCCCAGGAGTCCCTATGTCAGAGTTCTTTCTAAAGTGTACCTCTCTTCCATCTCCTTCACAAGCTGAACAAGAGAGTTTAAATACCCCGATCACGGAGTCAGAAACGATCAGTGCCATAAAGAATTTGAACTTACATAATGCCCCAGGCCCAGATGGGTATACAAGCGAATTCTACAAACTCCTGGTAGGGGAGATAGCGGAACCTCTCACAAAGGTCTTTAATGGCCTCCTAACAGGAACACCTCTGTCCTCGATAGACAATGTAGCCTATATCACACTGATTCCTAAATCTGGGAAAGACATACTGCAACCTTCCTCTTACCGTCCCATCTCACTGATCAATGTCGATCTAAAACTGATAGCAAAAATAATGGCTGATAGGCTATCTTCCATTATGCCCAATTTAGTGTCTCCCTCCCAGTCGGGATTCATCAAGGACAGATCTGCGGTATCGAATATCCGTAAAGTACTGACTGTACTTGATGCAGTTCACTGGAAAATTGGTAATTTTATAGCACCTTCGCTGGTGGCGTTTAATGCGGAGAAGGCATTTGATAATGTTAGATGGGATTGGTTGGAGAAAGTATTAGATTGGATGCAAATTTTTGGCCCCTTCAGAGTTTTTACATCTGTACTGTATAGCGCCCCCAAAGCTAGAATTTCGATTCCTGGATTTTTATCAACACCCCTCGCATTGGCTAAAGGAACACGTCAGGGATGTCCCCTCTCGCCACTTTTGTTCTACCTGGCTTTAGAAACCACTTATACGACTGCTGGAGGAGGGGGATATCTTCCGTGGCATCAAGATAGGCAACCAGGAGGTAAGAACATTACTCTTTGCTGATGATCTTCTCCTCTTTTTAGCGGATCCGGTGGAAGATCTAGAAAAGGTGCTACAGCTCTTGAATGCTTTTGGCCCAGTATCTGGCTTTAGAATAAACCTTAACAAGTGTATGTTATTGCCGCTGAGCACTTCTGCATTCAAATCCAAACTACCAGAATCCTGTCACCAAATCACGATATCTGACACATATATTAAGTATTTAGGGATTAAAATAGGGAACACCAGAAACTCTGTATAAGTTAAACTATATCTCATTGTTTAAAGCCATTAAATAAGATCTGGAGAGATGGAAGACTTTACCACTATCTATAACGGGCAGGAGTCATCTTTTAAAGATGATTTGTTTCCCAAAACTTCTTTATCCCCTTCAGACATTACCACTACTTTTAAAACATTCAGACATAAGAGATCTTCAATCCATTTTCACGTCATTTCTCTGGACAGGTAGGAAACCAAGTATAGCCTTATCTAAACTAATGTTACCCAGACATCGTGGAGGTCTTAATATACCAAATCTGCGACTTTACAATCTTGCTTGTGTCTTCAGACACTGTATGGACTGGGTACACAGCACCCAATACTACTCAAATTACCTCCTAGAACAACAAGTGGCCATTAATAAACCTATTGCATTCCAGGAGACAGGCACTACCACTTCACCTAAAACAATCACTCGTTGTGAGAGACACCATAGTGACCTGGAAGGAAGTGCGCAAACTAGCAAAGAGGCCATTCTTACTCTCAAGAGATATGGAATTATGGCGACACCCAGAGTTCCCTCAGGGAATGCAAAATAAGATGTTCACAGCGTTGAGACTTTAAGGGGTGAATACCTTCATTGATCTATTGCAGGTTTCTGAAAAACGATACCGCACGTTTCTGGAAATCTGCACTAAATATGACCTGAGTGAGACCCAGTCTCTGGCGTACCAACAAATTATTCACTTTTGTAAACAGAGATTGCTGGATGTATCTAGCGAGTGCAAAACTCAATCACTGGCACTTTCACTAACTCATAGGGACTTTAAATACTCTATTTCTCACATATGTCATGTGCTTAGGGATTCAGGAGACAAAAAAACAGAAGCTAATTTGTTTAAAAAATGGGGGGAAAAACGACAGGTTACATTACCAGTTAGTGATGTATTGCAGGGCTGGATGAGAGTATGTAAGCTGTGCCGTGTGAAAAGTGGAGGGAATCACACTTTCGCCTCATACACACAGCAATCTATGCGTTCAATTTCTCGAGAAAGCCAAGAGTGACAGAATACCTTACATCATGTCCAAAATGCGGGTCAGATAAGGCAGATCTGACACATTGCGTATGGTCTTGTGTCCATGTTCAGACATTCTGGAAGATGGTCCCCAAATGGATCAAGATACATGGGGAGAGACATTAAATCACAATCCGGAAACAATACTGTTCCACATATTTGATGAGCCATCTAAACCAAAACTGGTAATAGATGTGGCTTTATTGGTGTCTCTCCATAGCCTTCTAAATAATTGGCTGAAGCCAAATATCCCACAGTTACAGGATCTAATATCCCAGATGTCTCACTTTATGTATATTGATAAACTAGACACGGAACTCCAGAAGGAAAAAAAAAACTAAAGGCTTCTTTCGTAAATGGAAGACCTTTATTGAAAAACACCTTACACGGACAGACATCAATAGGCTCATGTCAGCTTTCCAATACACAGAATGGTACTCCAAAGCTGTGTTAAAGGGGAACTTGGGAAAATTAAAAATGAGGACTCTGGGTTTTTGTCCAATGGTATCTTCATCGTGATGTTACTTATTTATGATTCTAAAGTTGGGGAGGGAGGAACTTGAGCAGATATCCTTTTGGGAAGTTTTGAAGGGATAGGGAGGGTGGGAATATCGTTCTTTATTTTGAATATGTCATGTATTCAATTATTGTTATACTAAAAAACAAAATGCATCCTGTATCTTTATATATGATTCTGAAAACTTATGTAATCTTTTTTACCTGATGATGCATCAATTAAAAAATATAAATATATTAAAAAAAACGGTGTAATATTTTAGATCACAGATTTGTTGAAAATCACATCAAAATACGACAAAACCGCCATGTAGAATGATTCCCAGAGACGTCTGCATGCCAACCTCAAACAGGTATACCAACTATTAGTTGGTTTTGTTTAAGACAGAATTTGATCAGCAGGAGTGCCGATCCGGGTATCGCCGTATCTGTAACGACCTGCACTACACAAATATCATGTAAATTAACCTCTACGGTGAACGTCATAAAAAAAGAAAAAATGTATTATTGTTTACCCATTGGGAATGCCCGATGCCTTTTTACATTGTTAAACTCAATAAAAAACTATTGAAACAAAAAAAAAAAAGAAATAAATTCAGGAATTGCTAATTTATTCTTAGTCTCCACCAAAAAAACTTCATAACAAGGGATCAAAAAGTGTTATTTACCCCAAAATAATACCAATGAAAACTATAAGTCGTTTTCCAAAATTAACCCTTCACACAACTCCGTAGAAAGAAAAATAAAAAAGTTATGGGTCTTGGGATGTGGCTTTTATTAAACAAAAGTAGGAAAACGTAAAAAAAAAAAAACTATATGTATTTGGTATCGCTGTAATCGTACTGACCCAGAGAATAAAAATATTATGTTATTTATGCTGAAAAATGAACGCCGCTAAATTTATTATGTAAAAACTCAGTTGCAGTATTGCTGTTTTTTCCCATTTCCCTCCCAGAAAGAGTTAATAAAAGTTAATCAGAAGGTAACATGTACCCCAAAATGGCACCATTAAAAACTACAAATTGTCCCGCAAAAAATTAAGCACCCTTACAGCTACATAGATGGAAAAAAGTTATAGTCCTTGGAAGGCGACAATGAAAAAAGGAAGAAAAATCTGAAGTCATTGTTACCTTGTCTGACAAGTGAATAATTGTACATATAATAAAGTCGCACTGTTGATGGTGTTTTTTTCTTTTGGGTTCAATGACAAATACTTGTTAGGGCTCATACACATGACTGGATTTTGGGTCTGCATCCCATCCCCATTTTTTGCAGATTGCACTTGTACCCATTCATTTCTAAGGGTCTACAAAAAATGTGGAGACCACACATAGTGCTCGGCTATTTTCAGCAGTGCAATAGAAATAAATGGAAGGCGGCTCTGACATTAGTGGCACATCCAAGTGATATGCCAATGTGTAAGATGAAACAACCCATTACTTACAATCTAAAGCAAAGGAAATAATTAGGATGCAAAGGCTAGAAGCGCTATTCCAACCACTGCTGCAGCGCCTATCAAGCAAAATGATGCACATTTCCAAGTAGTTATAATAAAAAAAATCTATATATCCTAGTTCTGTGTAAACAGGGCTTTGTCCATATTATTATAGCCTACAACTGTGTAGTCTGACCCTGCAGTCTATCTGCAACTTATGCGCCTATGGGACTGTACAATTTGTATGCCAATTATTGGGAATGAGCATTCACAGGAACACTCATTCCCAATAATTGTCCTACATAAACATGCCGCCCATAAAAAAGTTTGTCGGACGATTTACATCTTTCATAAGAATAGAAGATGCAGGAATATCGGCAGCACATCTCCTTGTGTAATCAGGGATGTGCTGCTGATAATAGAACTGACTGAGGGAGGAATGAACGTGGTAGCAATCTTGCCTCCCCCATTCATTTTGCATCGGCCTGTGTAGTAGACCGATGCAAACAAGCGCCGATCAACGCGTTTATCGCCGATCAGCACTAGTCCTTTCCGAACACTGTGCAATGTAATAGAGCCCTTCTCTTACCTTAGCTAGAAATAGATATAGTCTACTATATACGCAGACCTGAAGAATATTTTTGCTTAAGGCTTGTGCAGATACCCCCTGCTCTGAGGTACTGCACAGAGGGGGTCTCTGCACTTGCACCTGCTTTCTTTTTTAAAGAACAAATATCATCAATGAATAACACAGTTACTAAAATACATATATACAGGACAATATACATGTTGCTAGAGTGAAAGCGGCGCTGATTTCTTGAATGCCGGATGCATTTATACTTTGAATTTTCCGCAGATCTAAACGGCAAGAGTAGCTCAGCTTATCCTCTGAAATCTCTGCTTCTGAAGGTCTCACGTTCAGCATCTCATCTCTAACCTGCACATTTGGAAGACACAAAAGAAGACACAAATATATAAAAGGCCTGATTCACATAACTATAGCTTGCATTCCCATTTATACATCAGATAGTATTTTTGCCAAACCAACCAAAAATATGTAATGGGAACTAATACAGTCAGAAATTTTCTTAATCTTTTCCTCTCTGCATTTCAGCGGCGATATCTATTTAATTCTTTCATTGGTGTGGCTGGCTGAGGCCTTGTTTTATGCAGGAGCAATGTTATTTTCTGGCATTGTTTAGGGGTAAATTTAAATTACTGTGTAATTTATAGGGTTTTAGCTGTGGCTTTTTTTGGTTTATTTATTACATCGTTCATGATTCAACCTAAATACCCTGATAAATGAATTCTTCAGGTTATTATGGTCGTTTGGATATCTAATATGTACAGCATATTCTTTATTTTTATTTAATGTTCACAATAAATTAATTTTACACAAAGTAATGGCGATATTTTTTTTATATTATTTATAAAAAATGTAAGTCCCATTTGGACATTACTATTTAATTACTTTATTTCAGGCTTATAATACATCATGCTCTGTGTGACTATGACACAGGCTGCTGTTAGGGCAACACTAGTGAGCCCGAACTGCAGGCTTACACAACTGACAGCCCTGGGGTCCTTCATGGGTCCTCAGAGCTGACTACAGATGTCTCCCCCAATCTTCAATCGGGTCACTGGGAACCTCAGTGACCCAATTGCATGGAGGAGTTCCCTTTGATCATGCTGCGGTATGGACCACCACAATCAAAGGGTTAACAGCCAGGATGGGACCCCGGTTATAAAGCAGGAGCCTGCGCTAAGAAACAACACTGATAGTATCAGCCAATTCTTATGGCAGGAGTGCTGCTGAAGCTGTTAAGCCCCCTCAATTGCAGCAAAGACAAAAGACGTCACTGCAGACTGAGGCCCTGTACCACCCTACATCAAAAGACCATCAGGCCTGACGAAGCGCTACTAGTGCAAAACGCCCGTGTATTTGCCTGAATCGGTGACTGGTTTTATAGAGGAACTAAATAAAGAGTTGCAAAAGGAGCCTGGTGAGAGCCGCAAATTATTCTCACAACACGTAGTTTTTATGTTTCCTACTTAAAAAAACAAAAAACCTTTTTTAAAGAAAAACAAAACATTGATCTGTACAGCCATATTCTGACATCCATAACTTTATATTTTTGGGTCATTGTAACTATGTGAGGATAGTTCTTTTCTGGGATAAGCTGTAGTTTTCATTTATACCATTTTAGGGTATGTATGAATTTTGATACCCTTCTACTGAATTTATTTGGGAAGCAAGTTGACCAAAATATTTTTAATTCTGGCGTTGGGAATTTTTTTACGGCATTTACTGTGCAACATGAATAAGGTGATAATTTAATATTTTGGAAATTTTTGGACCAACTGTTTATTTTCAATTATCCTTTTTTAGTCCCCCTAGTGGAGTTGATGGCCTCCAGGCCTAGGCCATGTTCCATTCTCTGTTTCATTCTGCTGTGTCTAGTACAGTGTATAGTACAAAGCATCAAAAGATTGAATGTTCAACTTCCCTATGGGGACTAAAAAAATGTAAAAAAAATAAAATAAAAAGCCAGTTAAGTTTTTAAAAATATTAAAGGGGTTGCTTAATATTGATGACCTGTCCTTCCGAATGAGACCGGAACAAGCAGTTATAATTACTCTGCATTGCCTGGGAGACAACACACAGGAAACTTTCAAGGGGAAGCAGTCCTGATCAGTAGGGGTGTCGGGAGCTGGAAAAATAAAATTGTTTTGATTTTTGAAATGCAGAGATGAAATTTTTTTTATTTATTTAAATGCTGTAGCCTTGCTGTACTACTATTAAAGGGACAAAAAATGTATTTAAAATTTAAAACCTAGCCTAAGTACAGGTAAGAACAGAGGTGAAGTAGGACAGTGGTAAGAGTATCTACCTTATCGCTATACAACAGACCATAATTAAACCTGCTCACTTATGTAATACCCCAGAGAGGTATTACCATTCCTACACCCTACTACTCACTTTAATTGCTAACCACAATGTCATCTGTGTATTTATTTCAGGTCCTTTGTAGCTGTGCATTGATAATGTTCTCAATTTCCAAAAGATCTGTAAAAGGTGGAATCTGATTGGTTGCTATGGGCAACCAAGCCAGTTTTACATTACACCAGTTTGATAAATCTCCCCATAGTGTGTTTCTAATGCTGATGCTTTGGAATCTATGAGAGAAGCAATCTTATGATTGCTTGTTCAAGATCCCTAGGGGAAGTATTAAAATGTGTAAAACAAAAAAAAAGTTTTAAAAAATATAAAGAAAAAGAAAATTTCAAAATCGTCCCCTTTCCCCAAATTAAAAATTCATATACCATTTAAAAAATAAACACCATAAGCCTCCCTAGCTCGCCCCCATCACTGCCTGCCATTGGCTGCCCGAAACACCCCCCAACATCGGATGTTTTCATCTACGCATGGGGAGTAGCAGCGGCGGCCGTGTGGGGACCAGGAGCGGCGCGGGGAGCCAGGTAAGTAGAATCAGTGTGAGGGGCCCGGGGGTATGGGGCATTTCCAGCCTCGGATAACACCTTGAAATTTATTCAAATTGGACTAGAAATACATTTCTGGTAATTCGCTCATCTCTAATCGCAATGCATAAAAATAGTACAAAAAAAACCACTTTTCCTTTCTTGCACATATTTTTCAATCAGGAGTAATGGAACTACTTTGTCACTTACTTGCTCGACCTCGCCAAAAACTCTCAAGAAATTTTCCCTTAAAATAGCTTTAATTTCTGAATCTTGCCACCCACGTCTCAGCAATTCCTCAACCAGCAGTGGATATTTTGATACATCTTCCAGGCCTTCAGGAAAACTATGAATGTTAAAGGGAATCTGTCAGCAATTGTTCACCTGTAAAAAAAGTTGCTGGTTCTGTTACACAAACATGGTTTACAACCTTTGGTATACTTCTGTGCATTTGTGATTGCAAGAAGGATACCAAAAGTGCAAGTTCTATATGCAAATGAGCCACAAAGTGAATTTCCAACCTTCCAAAGAGCTCAATCCCACTTATTCAATGAGCCCAATCCCGCCTCTTCAGAGAGCCCGGTACCTTCCCCTTGTGCCCCTAACTCCTGCAGCGTCACCGATGCCCTCTGCCGGTCATCTCGCCTCTCCACGGTCTACCTGGTCCTGTACGCCACATATATACTGAATGTGCACAGTTGGCTCCGTCACTACAGGACTGTGGCACTCCGACAGTGATGATGCCAGCGGTATAGTATAGACTTTGACAGATTGCAGCACTTCTTTGGCCTGCACAGTTGCCATATTTATCATCAATTGAAGATTTTTGGGGCCAGCTGGGACACCAGCTTCGGCAACCTAGGAGTGCTACAACAACTGTGGGCAAATGTGCTGCAGGATGCCATACAGAACCTGTATGCCTCCATGTTCAACCGTATCTCATCTTGTATCCAGGCTAGAGGCCATATCACATCTTGCATCCAGGCTAGAGGCCGTATCTCATCTTGTATCCAGGCTAGAGGCCGTATCTCATCCTGTATCCAGGCTAGAGGCCGTATCTCATCTTGTATCCAGGCTAGAGGCCGTAGTACCTCTTGTATCCAGGCTAGAGGCCGTATTACCTCTTGTATCCAGGCTAGAGGCTGTATCTCATCTTGTATCCAGACTAGAGGCCGTATCTTATCTTTTATCCAGGCTTGAGAATGTATCACATCTTGCATCCAGGCTAGAGGCCATATCAGAGCTTGTATCCAGGCTAGAGGCCGTACCTCATCTTGTATCCAGGCTAGAGGCCGTACCTCATCTTGTATCCAGGCTAGAGGCCGTACCTCATCTTGTATCCAGGCTAGAGGCCGTACCTCATCTTGTATCCAGGCTAGAGGCCGTACCTCATCTTGTATCCAGGCTAGAGGCCGTACCTCATCTTGTATCCAGGCTAGAGGCCGTATCTCATCATGTATCCAGGCTAGAGGCCGTATCTCATCTTGTATCCAGGCTAGAGGCCATATCAGAGCTTGTATACAGGCTGGAGGCTCTACCTCATCTTGTATCCAGGCTAGAGGCCGTACCTCATCTTGTATCCAGGCTAGAGGCCATATCAGAGCTTGTATCCAGGCTGGAGGCTGTATCTCATCTTGTATCTAGGCTAGAGGCCGTATCATATGTTATATCCAGGCTAGAGGCCGTACCTCATCTTTTATCCAGGCTAGAGACGGCCAAACAGGATACCAGAGCCTCCTTTTAATTGTATATTTTTTCCCAATTAACTTCTTTCCCTCTAATATTGTAATCACTTACATATATCATCATTACAGTTACGCAGAGGATGTTTCATTCCTACAATTCCTTCTTGGTGCATTATTTCTTTTTGTCAATGAGTGTAAAGTGTGCAACACAAATTCTGGGACAAATCAAGACACTTTCCTGATACAGTGACATTGATAGATCTCTTCCAATTTTCTCAGTCTCTTGCACTTGTTCCTATGAACACCACATGGTACAGAGAGTCACACTTTTCAATAATCAGTTCTAAAACGAATGACCTACCCTGTTACTCCATCATAATCTCCTCCAAATCCAATATATTCGGGTCCAATTATCGTCTTTATGTAGTGAAAATGGTCTAAAGGGGAAAAAAGTTATGAACATAGTTGTTAGAAAGGTTTATTTATTTTCATTAAAATCTGTTTTACGCCGGTCTTTCATATCCCCTGCGCCACCAGTGCCTAACTGAAATCTACACCAGCCCATATCTAGCCTAGATTTTAGTCATCATTTACACCAGAAAAAAGGCAGAAATGATGATGACTCTGTCTGGGTTGACGGCCCCACCTAGACCCCAACATGCTCCCTTTTTGGAACGTGGCAAGGACGGCATAGATAAGCCACTTGGGTCTAGATTTAGGCATAATGGTGGTTAAAAAGTTGGTGGTTTGTGACTTTTTTTACACCAGAAAACTGGCATAGAAGGGATGATAAATTCTCCCTAATGTTTACAAACACAAGTAAAATTCTGATCTAGAGTTGTTGTAATTTGAGGAACAAAATGACATCATATGCATGGCTGAATGAGGGGGTGGTGTCCATTTATATGTATGTAATCTGAAAGTGAGCATAAAGGATGATATGAAGGATAAAGTGAGTACTGCATGGGCGGTGTTTGCATTAAGCAAGTACTGCATGGGCGGTGTTTGCATTAAGCAAGTACTGCATGGGTAAAGTTTGCATTAAGTAAGTAATGCATGGTGCTTGGCTAGACACTTTCGTCTAACTTTGCTCCAACATTCTATACCAGAAACACACCAAATTTTGGCACACTTTATAATAAGGTCTAAACGCAATCATATTTGTACATTTTCCCCAAATTTCTTAAATAAGGGCACTGAGGATATATAGGTATTGGCTGAAGGGATTGCAAAAACAACAGATATAGAGTACCATGCAGTTTATTTCCAGGAGTGGAGAATACACACCAAATCTGAGTCTTAACCTATGAGTCTTACAACAAATGTAAAAAAATGAAATAAATGCAAAAAACATTTAAAAACTATAATCTGATCATATGTCATGATCGCCACTGAATACATGACTTGGATGTTACTCCAGAGAAAAAAGGCCCTGAAGTGTTGCACGACCATATGTCAAGTCAGCAGGCAGTTATCTGTAAGGACTCATGCACACGACCATAGTTTTGGCCTGCATACAATTAGCATTTTCTGCAGATTGCACGAGCACCGATTCATTTCTGCGGGTCCACAAATGATGTGGACAGCACACAGATGTCATCCATGTGCTGTCCACATCTGTATGGTCGATACACAAATGATAGAAAGTGTCCTATCCCTGTCCATTTTGTGGACAAGAATAGGCAATACTATTGAACCACAAAGAGCATATGCGATCGGCACTACTTCATTGGTCATCCGGACACCAATGGGTCAATGAGCTATAGATCCTTGGTGGTGCTCAGCGGTACCAAAGTAAAAACAATATCCATATATTAAAGTAGAATAACCCACGGCACTCACCGATGTTTTAATCCATTTATTGTAGTACAAGAAGTGCATGCTGCATCAAGAAAATTAGCATTGGGGAAGGTGGCCTATGGCCGGGTCGCTTCTGCTGACACTTTCTCAAGGCAGTAGGCCGGTTGCCACCTTCCCCAATGCTCATTTTCCCGATGCACTTTTTGTACTACGATAAATGGATTAAAAGATCAGGATTTTTCTACTTTAGTATAAAGGCGAATCTACTGATGAAGGGAGTGAGAAAATAGTGGACTGAATGCGGCCAGTATCCGTATTTTAAGGATCCTGCAGTTTACAGAAAGTGGCACAACCTTTCAAGGCGGTACTTAAACATGCGGATCTCAATCTCTGCAGGAGTTTCTACTAAGATGGGATGCACCTTTGCACACAGAGTTTGGTCACATGTCACATGAGAGTGTATTGTAAGGGTATTTTTTAAGTAATGATTGGTTCTGTCCCTTTAATTCTGTTCCTTTAATTATTACCATTCTGTGTGATGATGTGCCTTGTAATGTAGTGCCCATCCCCCATTGTGCTGATAAGACCACATTCTTGAGTGATCTCAGAGACATGAGACATACGTGCTCCACACTGGAGGAGGGGCTGATGGGAGCAACTGGCGTCTGCGCTAACAATTAATTGGGATTCCACCAGGCACTTCATCCTAGGTAGGATGTAAGTAATAAATTGCCCTATCTATTGTACACCCTAGGGCGTTGGTCATGTCTTATAACGTGATAGACAGCCATGGGTTATAGCATGATCGACTGAAACCCTTCCCCATATTTAGGCTAGTGATATTTATTTACTTTTTATTATTCTGTATGTGATTTGTTTCTGTTATCGTGTATATATTTATTCACTTAGCCTGGGTAAGTTTTTCATTCTCAAATCTTTTGAATTCACATTAAGTTACAGAGGGTATGACTGATTCAGCAGTGGAAAACAGGCATTTTCCACTTCTGAGCTCACATTCAGTACTCCATAAACAGTTTCCCATTGACTTCAGTGTAAGAGCCATGTGCACACCTTGTAGAACTAAGTTTTTTTCAGTAGCTGAAAAAATGTTTGAGAAATGACATGTTACTTCTTAGGGAACCTGTCACCTCAAAATCGCATATAAAACCGCCAGCAAGACCTTATAGTAGCCCCCAGTCTGCTATTAATTATGTGTTTGATCCAGTAATTTATTTGATGCTCCATACAAGACAAAAACGATGTTTTAATCACCATGAGCGCTATCTCGCCGGTCAGTTTGAAGTCAAGGGGGCAGCTTGTATCATTGAAGAGTTATCTTTTTACGGTACTTTGTGGCAAACACATTTTAAAAGGAGTCTGTCACAAGCGACCTTCCTATCAAACCAAGAGCACAGATACCGTAGATAGCATAAGGTCACCCCGAGTAAAACATTCTTATCTGCTTCCCGATCCAAGGCTCTGTTCTCAAGTTATAGTAGCATTCTTCATAATCTGCAAATGAGCCATTTGGTGCAACAAAGGTACCATGGTTCCTCTAATTGCACCAAAGCTCCTTTTTATTCTGTGCCCAGCTCCTTCCTCCCTGGTTTAATCACCAGGACCAATGCAATGACAATGTAATCACTCCTGACCCTGTGTTTTCACACATGCACGGTAGCTTCACATATCAGTGCATGCACAGTACACATGATTTCGGCTCGGTGAAAAATAGCGCTGTACTGCACATGTGCAGAAATGCAAAGCTACGGAGCCTGCACCACAGTTGGGACCTAACTAACTGCAAAGATTTACCATCACTGCTCTTAACTTTCTTTTCTGGGCTCAACACAAAGGAGTTTTCTTGGAATACCGGCTCATTCAAGACAATCCAGAGGAAAGCATTGAAAAAACATGACATGGACATTCAAACCTGCCAATGTAGATATGTTTGCTGTTTTCCCGCATGCTATAAACGTGGTATGAAAATTCACCATCACCATTCCCTTATTCTCTTTCTGAAATCAAGACAAAAACATAAGTTATTTAAGTGTTCCTACAAAGTTTTATAACAATTTCCAAATGTAGCTGAATCTGTTGTCAGTGGGGCTTTTAAGCACCTGCAGCTGCTCAGTCAGTCCCATATTATGCTTTAAAAGTTGTTTTCCGGGATTTTCAGATTGAGGGTCTATTCTCAGGATAGGTCATCAATCGGCGGAGATCCAAACACCTGGGACCCCAGCCAATTAGCTGTATGAAGCACTGTGGCCTCTTCATAGGCCATGTGATGTGATCAGTCAGGTGGCCTAGGTGCAGCTCACTCCCATTCAAGTGAATGGCAGTGAGCTGCGATACCAAGCACAGCCTCTATCAAATGGACGGGGTGAGAGGTGGACTGGGAACTTAAAGTGGCCCTGGAAGAAAAAACTAAAAGTGGTCCCATATTGTAGGTAGGTTCAAATTGGCAGAGGGTGGGGCAACACAAGTAGGCAAGGACAACAGAAGAAATACCGTAGTGCAGAACAAAATACCACCCCTGCAGAACCAAATACAACAGTGCAGCACTAAATATTGCCACCTGCTCCACAGTATGCAACCTGAGGTTCATGGGGGCACCTGTGGCCATTGGTCAGGTGTATAAGTACCTACTAGCATTAATTAGTGCTGAGAACATGAGAATGTTATGTACCCAGCCAGCGGCCGTGAACAGGGCTCAGGTGGCCCGTTGGGCATCGTTCCACCAGGAAATTTCCCTGTAGGGTCTATGTCCAGTCCTGCCCGGACGGGGCTGTGCTTGGTAAGCTGCAATGACTATACACATAGTATAGATATGGACCAAGAAGACAGTCTCACCCTGACATACATTTTGTTGTTTGCTTCTTTCAAGCGGGTAATGAATGACTGATGTAATGTTGAATATTTCATAGGGCGCTAGCCAATGGCCTTTTAGATACTACAGCTGTGCTAAAAAATCAGGTGTTGGCCTCATGAGAAAAGTCATAGAGTCCATAAGCTTCCACCCCCACCATACTCGGGGGAGTGGGCAACGACTTACAGGAAAGAGAATTAATTAGAACAGGAACTGAGACGTAAGTGGCAGTGATGGGTCACATAGGGGCACCGGAATTTGCAATCCACCAAAGGAGGAAGTGATCAAATAAGCAGGTCATATTGTATGCCACAGTGAAACATGGGAAGAAACATGTCTTCCAGATGCAACGAGCCGGACTGCAGGGGCAACACGTGAGGCTATGGTGGGCCAATGGGGGTAGTAGTTGTCTGTACTCACGGTTAGCAGAGCCTTCCTGGGCCGGCAGTGCAGTGGAGGGAAGGACAGCACTAAATCCTCCGGGGCACTCTCTATTGCAGGGAACACCAGCCAGATAGAAATTGAGGTGCCCTTGATGGTATAATAGGTGTTTAAGGTGCTTTGGTGGCTGGGCCCCTGTGTTTGTGACGCCAGCACCGTAGGTGCAAATGAAGTTGGTAGGAAGGATGAGGAGTCAGTTGTAGTAAAACACAGTTGAACTTTTACTGAATCAATGGTCTCAGAACAGTTGGTACAACAATAATCCGGATGTTCATTTAGCTGGAATTCCTTATAACAGATCTGGCAATTGTCAGTTGAGGAGTTCTCTAATGCTGTTACTTTACAGGCAAAGAATGGGTACATTTGAACTAAGTCCACTTTCTAGCACTCAAGTACTAAATATAATGATTTCTTATTTATCTTGAGCAATCCAATAAGGGGCGTTCTCCCTCGTGGCAGACAAACTCTCAACTACATTATTTGATGCAGGATGCTTTCCTGAAATATTCAGGTTCACTACGTTCCTAGAAGGCATTTCGTGAAAACGGATAATTCTGCACACTAATCATCCAATCGTGTCCAGGTACCTTTAAGTTCCTCCTGGTTACTGGTGCTTGTGAAGTCCTTCGGCTAAACTCAACTCTAATCTTCACTAGTCTTGCTTCATATTCATACTTAGACTTACTGTCCTGTGCTGGGCTGCAGTAAACTCTTGGTTGGTCCTCTCCAGGCTTGATCAGGGCCCAGAGGAAAGAAAGGCAGCTACATCTTGGACTGAGCCGGCTCTCCTCCTCCATTAACTTCCTTCTCCTCTCTCAACACTACTCCAACTCCAACTACTTCCTCCTACTCTCCCTTAAAGAGGACCTATCATGGGTCCAGACATTATAGACTAAGTATCAGGATACATAGGGCATAGTGCAGGGATCTAACAGCGGGCTCCGTTCGCCCGCTGTGTTTCCTGTTGTATTCTCCGGCCTGGTATGCTAATTTTAGCATCGGAGCAATGAGGAGGAGGCTGTGAGCGGTCCAATCGCAGCAAAGAGCGTCACAGCCAAGGAGAAAAAAAAAAACTCAGCTTCTCCCTGGCTGTGACTCTTTCCGCTGCGATTGGACAGCGCTACAGCCAGGGAGAAGGAGACGCCCGCGGAGAAAGACTCAGTCTCCTCCTCATTGCTCCAATGCTAAAATTAGTATACCAGGAGGGAGAATACAACGGGGGCCACAGCGGCGGGCGAACGGAACGGTGCCCAGAAAAATAGTAAGTGCAGTATCCTGATACTTACTCTATAATGTTTGGACCCATGAAAGGTCCTCTTTAAAAAGGACCTTTCACTGGATTTTATTAATTGAGATAGGTACCAGTACTTGCGGGGTACCCCCCACTGATGCTGCCACCCTGCCTTTTTTGTTAAAATAGCGCTCCTACACCGCGCTGTGCCCCCCGGTATTTTCCCCGCTCAGTATTCTAATACTGAGCTTTGGAGCAATGGGGAGGAGACACAGTCTTTCTCTGTGGGCATCTCCTTCTCCCCTAGCTGACACAGGGGAAAAGGGGAAAAGGGAGAAAAGGGAGAAGAAGCTGCGAGAGTTACTCGATCAAAGAGGCCACCAACGGGAACCAAGTCTATCAAGAAATAAATGATGAACAGGACAATACTCTAGTGGTAAATATTTCCTCTTGTGAATTATCTAGAAATGAAGTATTGCTCCTGAATAAGGGACTAACGTTCAGTCCAGAGACTGAGATCGACTGGTTTCAGATTGAAATGGACTTGCATAATTTCTTCAGGCGTATTAAACTTAAGGTACACTTTTGTGAAATGGCGCCTGTAGATGATAAGGAGATACATAACGAGATCCTTTCACTTAAAAGCGTGGGCCTCTTTCTCAAAAGTGACTTCCAACCACCAATGTATAATAAAGCTATTGAGACCTTTGTCTCCCTTGTCAGACTGGAGATTGAAAAACTTAAGAGATCGAAAATAGATCCTAATGTCACCAATCTGACAAGGGGAGAGAAAGTAGCTTTAAAGACCCTGAAAAATAGAAGGGAAATCACTATCAAAAGGGCAGATAAGGGAGGAGCCACCGTGGTAATGGACACAGAGAAGTATAAAATGGAGGTGATGAGACAAGTGAATGACAAGGAGATATACAAACCTCTAAGTCAAGATCCAAAATGGACCATTATACGCAAGATCAGACTATTGGCGGATAATGCATTCGCAAATGACCTGATTGATGCAAATTTACATACTTACCTGGTGCCTCAGAACCCGGTGACTCCTCTCTTATATATCCTCCCTAAGATACATAAAGGGTTGATAGACCCGCCAGGTCGCCCCATTGTGTCGGGCATGGGGTCAGTCTTTTCCAATGCAGCAACTTTTTTGGATAAAGTTTTAAGATCCTATGCAATGGAGGCTAAATCTTATGTGAAAGACACCACAGATTTTCTGTTAAAAATTGATGCACTAGAATTTCAAGAGGGAGATTTTTTGGTTTCATTCGATGTAACCAGCCTCTATACCAGTATCGATCATGAACTGGGATTGGAGGCAGTCAAATGGGCCCTGGAAAGGTCGGATTTTGGGTCTGACACTAAATCATTTTTAATCTCCCTACTTGAAATTCTACTGTATCATAATTATTTTTTGTTTGAGGACGTGTTTTACGAGCAATGTCGGGGCACCGCGATGGGGTCCAACGTGGCCCCGACATATGCGAATATATACATGTCGAAAATGGAGGAAACGTCTATATACCCATCCACCTTCTACAGTAATGTGAGGGGGTGGATGCGGTATATAGACGACATTTTCCTTATATGGAATGGTACAGAAGAAAAACTACAGGAATTTCATGGTTACATTAACCAGTTGCATGATCAATTGAAATTTACAAAGGTGTATTCAGTGGAATCATTACAATTTTTAGACACGTTGGTTTATGTAAGGGAAGGTAAACTAGAAACCGATCTCTTTATTAAGCCAACGGATAGGAACAGTATGTTACGCTTTGATAGTGCACACCCTAGGAGGTCGGTGGAATCTTTACCGTTTAGCCAGTTCCTGCGAACGAGAAGAATAGTGTCTGAAGAAAGTCTGGTAGATGATAGATTGAAAAAAATGGGACAGAGATTTAGGGAAAGGAAATATCCCAAAAAATTGATAGATAGACATTTGGAAAAAGCCAGAAACACCAATCGACAGGAATTATTAGCCAATACAATAAAGAGAGAAGGAAAAACAGGCAGGATTCCATTTGTATCAACCTACAGTAAAATAAGTAATCGCATCTCAGGCATATTAAGACATAATTGGCATATATTGACACATTCTTTTCCTAATGTAATTGAATTCCAATCCCCCCCACTGATGTCATACAAGAGGCCTAGAAACCTCAAGGATAGCCTGACATCAGCTGATGTTAAAACTAAGAAAAAAGAGGTTGGCAGAAGGGGGTGTTACCCTTGCTTGGGTTGCTGTAATTGCGGCAACCTAATCAAGGGTGACTCCTTCTGCCACCCTAGAACAGGGAAGAAATACGACATTAGAGGACACTACACGTGTAACACAGATTTTGCTATTTATAGCTTGCAGTGTCCGTGTGGCCTTCTCTATATAGGCGAGACGACGCAGCCCTGTAAGAACAGGATAAATCAACATCAGTACACTATACGCAAGCTACTAGCGAAAAAAGAAAAAGAAAAAAATCAGCCAAGTCTAGACTGTGATGAGGAAACGGAGTTACCAGTGCCTGAGCATTTTTGGAAATATAGACATAATGTCTCTCAATTGAGATACAGGATCATTGATAATGTTCCAACTTTAAGGAGGGGTGGAGATAGGGAGAAGCTGCTAAAACAAAAAGAGCTAAGGTGGATTTATGAGTTGGAAACAATGGAGCCGAAGGGCCTGAATAGGGAATTCAAGGTTGGTTCCCTTTTCTGACTCTCTACTGGGTTGTGCGTAAAAGACATTAGGCTGAATAGCCGTTTTTATGTATGCATATATATGTACAATATCTAACTCCTTTTCTTTTTATTTGCCTATATCTCCATTTTTATGGTAAAAGTTCATTTAATAAAACCTTTTCTTTTGTCCATAGATGGTGTCAACATACATGCTGTGGGAGAACCGCCTCTTGACGCTCACGATGCCTCTAAATAAAAGGCCTATAGTTGATAAGGAAGCATGGGAAATAATTGAACGGGTCCTCTGGTGGTGATGTGGGTCTGACAAGGTTTGCACCATATATAAAACGTCTTTTGTGATGTTTTTTGAGACTGCAGCTAGAAGGACCCAGTCCTAGATATCCTACAATTTGAGAATTTCTCTGTAAGAATAATTGAGTGAAATGGCGCTGGAGGCTATTAAAGATGTAGCAGGATTAGCCATAAAATATTAGGAAGTCATGAGAGGATGAGGGTGACTCCCCGTAAGGAAGGGCTACCCTGCGTGCTCCCATTAGAACTTTCCTATAGAATGAATGACAGTATGGGACTGGATGAGCAGGTGGACTAGGGGCTAACTACCCCTAGAACGCTAGCTCTATACACCAGCCACTGGATGAATGATGGCAAACCTGCAAGAATAACCTGTGAATAGAACGCCATGCGATTCATTCTGAAGTGTTGGAGATGTAATAAGAAAATGCTGATGCATTAGGGATGTAATAATGGACCCGATAGCTGCAGCCTCTTAATAGCAATTGAATAGTAGTGAAATGGTACAGCTGATAGTTTGATAAAACATCGGCTTGTATTTGATATGCACCAGACGGCCCGCATCATGAAACCACAGGTCTCGTCCTGCTTATAATGTTTGAATATCTAGGGTAACTGAGCCTGAACATCTAATGACAACTTAGATAAATGATCGATGTACGATCACATGACACTACGTCACCAGAGCGACAGAATCACATGATTCGAAAGCAGGGCATTGCCTGGCGGAAGTACGCATGGAAGGGCGGAAGTGACGATGTCGCGCAGGCGCAGTAGGCATGCAGGGACGCCGAGAACACATGGGAAAACGAAAGCATGAAAATGCACCCGAATAAAGAAGGCAGAATCTCCTACAGCATGGTAATGTGACAGACAAAGGCATATGTTGTTTTAGATAGATTATGGAGTGGGCAATATGTGAATGTTGTTTTAGGAAAGTAATGGGAGGGTTAATGGGTAGGGCCTAGCAGGAACCAATGCGGGGCTATGGGACTGTATTTAATGTTCACTGTGTTACCTGTGTATTGGGAGCTTGATAAAGACCGTTAGGTTGAAACGTTGCTGCACAAGGTGTAATAAAAAGAAATCGATTGGAATCCCTCTGGAGTGCCGTGGCTTATTCTACACTCTTCTCCCCTAGCTGTCGCGCTGTCCAATCGCATCGGAGATTGTCACAGCCAGGGGAGAAGGAGACGCCCACAGAGAAAGACTGCGTCTCCTCCCCATTGCTCCAAAGCTCAGTATTAGCATACTGAGCGGGGAAAATACCAGGGGCACAGCGCTGTGTAGGAATGCTATTTTAACAAAACAGGCAGGGTGGCAGCATCAGTGGGGGTACCCCACAAGTACAGCTACTTATCTCAATTAATAAAATCCATATGGGGGCTTGATTTTTGAACACATAACTTAGGGCTCTTTCACACCTGCGTTCTTTTCTTCCGGCATAGAGTTCCGTCGTCGGGGCTCTATGCCGGAAGAATCCTGATCAGTTTTATCCTAATGCATTCTGAATGGAGTGAAATCCGTTCAGGATGCATTAGGATGTCTTCAGTTCCGGACCGGAACGTTTTTTGGCCGGAGAAAATACCGCAGCATGCTGCGCTTTTTGCTCCGGCCAAAAATCCTGAAGACTTGCCGCAAGGCCAGATCCGGAATGAATGCCCATTGAAAGGCATTGATCCGGATCCGGCCTTAAGCTAAACGTCGTTTCGGCGCATTGCCGGATCCGACGTTTAGCTTTTTCTGAATGGTTACCATGGCTGCTGGGACGCTAAAGTCCTGGCAGCCATGGTAAAGTGTAGCGGGGAGCAGTATACTTACCGTCCGTGCGGCTCCCGGGGCGCTCCAGAGTGACGTCATGGTGCCCCACGCGCATGGATGACGTGATCGCATGGCACGTCATCCATGCGCATGGGGCGCTCTGACGTCACTCTGGAGCGCCCTGGGAGCCGCGCGGACTGTAAGTATACCGCTCCCCCGCTCCCCACTACTACTATGGCAACCAGGACTTTAATAGCATGCTGGATGCCATAGTAACACTGAAAGCATTTTGAAGACGGATCCGTCTTCAAATGCTTTCAGTACACTTGCGTTTTTCCGTATCCGGCGTGTAATTCCGGCAAGTGGAGTACACGCCGGATCCGGACAACGCAAGTGTGAAAGAGGCCTTACTGATTAACTTTTATTCACTTTTTTTCTGGGGGAAATGGGAAAAAAAACAGCAATACCTCCATTGAGTATTGTATGTTTGTAATGTTTATATTACAAGTCTGTACATTTTGCTGTGTTCATTTCTCGGCAAATATAACATAACTTTATTCTCCGGGTCAGTAAGATCACAGTGACACCAAATACACATAGTTTTCTTAAAGTTTTTTACTACTTTTGCACAATAAAAACCCTTTAAAAAAGCAGGCCAGAGAAGAAACACACCACACCGCCTCTTGAGTTTGGGCCTAGCCAGGAAGGGACTTGCCGGGAATGGTGACATGAATGCTGTAATTTGCCAATGGAGATTAAACCAGCACTTTGATTTTATATTGGGCTGTGGAATCCATGTAACAAAGCTATTGTATAATGGTCTTTTAGGTCATTCAAGTTTTAATATTTTTTTTAAATAATCGTACTATTGTGTATTAATATACTGTACATAAACTTCTGCATTGAAGCTATACCTTATCCGTTTTCTCTTATAGTGTACCTAACCTTTCAACAAACTTTGCATTAATCAATAGTACACTGTGTGTGTACATGAGGCATATCATTATTTCTGGCCATTATATAGCTTTCTTAACAGTTTTCTCATCTCTTTGCTACAGCTTTAGTTTTTAGTTCTCCCAGACCTGTTGGCTGGAGATTAGAACCCATCCACTGCACTCAAAAAGTAGAGGAGATTCTGCTGCCTAACTGTCTCACACTCCTTAAGAAGCAACCCTAGGATCATAGAGGACAGTACAGCAAAGTACTGACCAGTATGCATGTGAATAAAGTATATGGGCTGAGATAGAAACTGTTTATTTAGCTGCAGCGGTCTCTTTGGTGTCTCCTGAAGTCATGTCTCACTCATCTCATGCTCACTCCTGCCCCTCCTCCTTGTATGGGATGATGTTTTTTGATCCTTCAGTGAGCAGACAGCTGTCCTGTTCTCACCAAGATGATCAGAAGGAGATTTATCATAGACTGGCATTTTAAACCAGTTTTTTACATCTCTCGTGCTGCTGGAGGTTGCGCCTAATTTATGACAAGGAACAGCCTTGTTATATATTAGGTGCATCTTCCTGAAATCCATGCGTCTAACCACAAATCTACAGCAGCTCAGCACTGCCATAGATTACTGGCTTAATTTATGTCAAACTGGCGTCAATGAATATAAATGTACCGGGTCCAGTGGTCCGCCCCCTCCCCACCCTCACCATGCCCCTTTTTCAGAATGAGTGTGGTAGAAACGGCACCTGCAACAAAATTTTGTTGCAGTGCCAGTTAAAAAATCATAAACACATGGTTTGTGACTATTTTATGCCAGAAAAGTTGCATGGGGGGAAATGATACATTTTAGAAAAGGAGGGGGGTGGGGAAGAAACAGCTGATAACTCTAGAACAAGGCATTTTCTCCGATAAGATATATTACAATGTTTCTTAAAGTCACTTGTACTATTGACTTATGCAAAATTGTGTGAAAAGTTATTGACTATTTAATGAAGTGCAATGTGGGACACAGATGTCCTAAGGTTCAACAAGACACTTTAGTTTATTTATACCTTGTAGATTGTAAGCTCTCGCGGGCAGCAGTGTCCTCTCTCCCTCTGTTCACATTCATTGTACTTTTTTATTATGTATGTATACCCATTCTTAGATGTTCAGGACCATGGAATTAATAATAATAATATATTACTTACGATCTTTAGCAGAATGTCATTGGGGACATTACGCTCTATCCCACATAAAGCATAGGCTGCTGAGTGACTGAATATAACCGGTGCTTGAGATATTGCTAGGACTTCCCGAGATGTGTCGAATGAGGTATGAGATAGATCAATGATCATACCTATTCTGTTCATTTCCTTTACCACTTCCTAAAAGATAAAAAGAGAACTTTTGTCCTAATTTTCTATTTAGAGACAGTCATCTATTTTGTAGTATGAAAAGGGTGTAGGAATTTACGTGACGAAACTCATGTCGCTAACATACTTAACCTTCCCTTTCCCCACAGTTTTAAGATCTCTATTTGCAGTAAATGAACGGGAATCTTATGTAAATTCCAATTCCTGAAAACTCATCAGATGCATGGCTCATAGCTGCTGTGTAGTGTTTCCCAGCACAATGACCCTTGAGGCTACCCACTATGCAGGAAACTGCAGCACAGCCATAGCATTCTATAATGGGAAAAATCTTTAAGGGTAGGTTCACACACGGCAGATTTGTTGCAGAAATGTCATGACATCTGGCTGGAGCTTCGAAAATGTGCTTGCCACCATAAAAAACCCCACTCGGGTACAGCGGTTTCTGCAACAAACCTGCCAAATGTGAATATTTACTTAATGTATCAGAGGTCTCGAAAAAAAACATAGGCATCTGTGGTATTTTGCAGAGAAAAATGAAATGCAACTTTGTTTAAATTTTTTTAAAATAAGGTGTCTATCACTGCGATGTCTCCATAAAACATAAACTTTATTATAGCGGGTTTAAAATACAAGTAATGCTGTCAAGTTTTGAGTTACACTAGCCCATTTCTCAAAGCAGGGCTAGCGTAGCCCAAAACGCGCCAGTGTTGATGGTATTTTTACCCCTGCTATACAAAGTTTAAGTTTTATGGAGACATCGCAGTGATGGACACCTCATTTGAAGTTTGTCTTGGAGCTCCAAGTCGGTCCATGCCACAACACTCCAAGTAAATTTTATTTAAAGGGGTTTTCCGATAATTTTTAACTGATGACTTATCCTCTGGATAAGCCATTAGTATCTAATCGGTTGGGTCCGACACCCGGGACCCTCGTCGATTAGCTATTTGAGCACCTTGGCCTTCTCTCTGCAAACCAAGCACAGCACCACACATTGTATAGCGGTTGTGGTTTACATCGCAGCTCAGCTCCATTCACGTCAATAGAGCTGAGCTGCGCCTCCTAGGCCATATGACAAATGAACGTGATGTCACATGGCCTAAGCAAATCTGCAAGAAGGCTGTGGCGATACTGCGTGCGATCGTTGGTGCCTTCTCAAACAGCTGATCGGCTGGAGTCCTGGGTGTCAGACCCCCACTGATCGGAAAACCCCTTTAAAACCCCTTAAATTGATTTAGAATCCGAAGTATGTCAATTTATGCTGCAGATATCCATCATGGACTTCCCCCTTTGCAATGCAGTGCAGAAGAATGGACAGCTAATGGTCACTGCTTCTCCTCAGAGATAAGGACAAGTGAGGACAGGTGTCAATCCTTTGTAAATGACCCCACTGTGCTTCCAGTTTTAGACTGCAGACCCCCTCTTTCTACCTTGCCAAACTCTGTCAAGCCTTTCGTTCCTTGGTAGACTTTATGTGGACCTCCAGCAGATGTTTGTGCCCTGCAGATAGAAACAAAGGACTTTGGGTAATTTTGTCAAGTGAAGTATCTCAATCACCTGTCTCACTTTCTGTTGTTCCTTTCTTCACAGAGTTATTTCAACCCACTCTACTCATGATCCTGTCATCTACTGTATTACATAGAAACATAGAATGTGTCGGCAGATAAGAACCATTTGGCCCATCTAGTCTGCCCAATATACTGAATACGATGGATAGCCCCTGGCCCTATCTTATATGAAGGATGGCCTTATGCCTATCCCATGCATGCTTAAACTCCTCCACTGTATTTGCAGCTACCACTTCTGCAGGAAGGCTATTCCATGCATCCACTACTCTCTCAGTAAAGTAATACTTCCTGATATTACTTTTAAACCTTTGCCCCTCTAATTTAAAACTATGTCCTCTTATAGCAGTTTTTCTTCTTTTAAATATTCTTTCCTCTTTTACCTTGTTGATTCCCTTTATGTATTTAAAAGTTTCTATCATATCCCCTCTGTCTCGTCTTTCTTCCAAGCTATACATGTTAAGGTCCTTTAATCTTGCCTGGTAAGTTTTATCCTGCAATCCATGTACCAGTTTAGTAGCTCTTCTCTGAACTCTCTCCAAAGTATCAATATCCTTCTGGAGATATGGTCTCCAGTACTGAGCACAATACTCCAGATGAGGTCTCACTAGTGCTCTGTAGAGTGGCATGAGCACCTCCCTCTTTTTACTGGTAATGCCTCTCCCTATACACCCCAGCATTCTGCTAGCATTTCCTGCTGCTCTATGACATTGTCTGCCTACCTTTAAGTCTTCTGAAATAATGATCCCTAAATCCCTTTCCTCAGATACTGAGGTTAGGACTGTATCACTGATTTTATATTCTGCTCTTGGGTTTTTACGCCCCAGGTGCATTATCTTGCACTTATCAACATTACATTTTATCCCTGGTTAATTGCTCTGAAATGATCTTTGTGGAGTTTTATTTTTCTACAGAAAAAGAAAAAGCTACTGACGAGACACACTGGGGGTCATTTATTATGACCCTCTACACCAGAAACTGCCGTAAAAAAGTTGACACCCTCCAGTTGACTTTTTGAATGCCTGCGCGCCTACAATTTAGGCGCATGTGGTGTTCCTACACCACCCATGCCACTGGGGAGCGGTGGGGGAGGTGTAAATGATGACTGAAATCTACTCCAGTCCTTAGCTAGATTTCAATCTAGGCACATGGAGTGCTGGAGGATTTGCCTAATTTATGACTAGGCCTATGCCGCATCATATATTAGGCACATCTTCTGGCAGCGCAGGGTTTATAAAACGCAGAGGTAAAACTCTGGTCTTGTGTGCAAAAACTCTCTGGTCTTGTGTGCAAGACATTCCACAAAACAGGTGGCAAAAAAAAACACTTGCACTTATTCTGGATGTTTTTTTTTTTACTTGTGAAATAGCTTTAATTCCACTTTTTGCAAAAATATTCTATGGATGCAGAAAAGTGGTTATGGCTATAGATGAGCGAAGTTCTTAAAAATTAAATTTGTCTGCTTCGCCGAATAGAAGAGTATTTGTTTGTAAGTAGTGGGTGCAATGAAGGGGAATGGCGATTGCGCCACTCCCCATCATTGAACCCCTCAGATGCTGATCGTGGAACTGAGATTAATATTAAGGTCTTTAAGGGATTAATCATTTAATTTAGAAAAATTTAATTGTACTTATCCATTTGAGCTCCAAGAGTCCGCCACGGCGATCTTGCTCGAAGATCCAGCACAAAAACTTGCGTGGGGCCAGTGTGGTAACGTCAAAGTCACCGCGCACGAGATTTTGTACGGAATTTTCAAATAGGATGGCCGCGGGAGCCTCTTCATGCTGCTATGTGGGGGAATGCTCCAACATTTCAGTGCTTGGTTATCAGCACTGTGATGAATCCCCTGAGGATTTTCCAGTTTGTATTTATGTGATTTCCTGAGTCTGACCATCTTGCATATTGTGCATACCCCCCAACTGTCCCAGATCTGGCAGGACAGTCCCGGATTTCATTGGCTGTCCCTTGGTCCCGGCGTGGGGGAGGTATGTCCCGTTTCAGGCAGCTGTCCCTGCTTCCTTAGGAATAGGGATGAGCGAACCCGAACTGTATAGTTCGGGTTCGTACCGAATTTTGGGGTGTCCGTGACACGGACCCGAACATTTTCGTAAAAGTCCGGGTTCGGTGTTCGTCGCTTTCTTGGCGCTTTTTGAAAGGCTGCAAAGCAGCCAATCAACAAGCGACATACTACTTGCCCCAAGAGGCCATCACAGCCATGCCTACTATTGGCATGGCTGTGATTGGCCAGTGCAGCATGTGACCCAGCCTCTATTTAAGCTGGAGTCACGTAGCGCTGCACGTCACTCTGCTCTGATCAGTATAGGGAGAGGTTGCAGCTGCGACGTTAGGGCGAGATTAGGCAGTGATTAACTCCTCCAAAAGACTTCATTCATTGATCGATCTACAGCTGTGGATCATTGAACTGCTGATATTCAATTGCTCACTGTTTTTAGGCTGCCCAGAGCGTTTTTCATTCACTTTTTTCTGGGGTGATCGGTGGCCATTTTGTGTCTTGTGGTCCGCCAGCACAAGCTGCCACCAAGTACATTTAACCCTCAATAGTGTGGTTATTTTTTGGCTTTATCCTACATCAGGGTCAAGCTGTCACCAAGTGCATTTAACCCTCAATAGTGTGGTTATTTTTTGGCCATATACTACATCAGGGGCAAGCTGAGCCTGTCACCAAGTGCATTTAACTCTCAATAGTGTGGTTGTTTTTTGGCTATATCCTACATCAGGGTCAAGCTGTCACACAAAGTGCATTTAACCATCAATAGTGTGGTTATTTTTTGGCCATATACTACATCAGGGGCAAGCTGTCACCAAGTGCATTTAACCCTCAATAGTGTGGTTGTTTTTTGGCTATATCCTACATCGGTCAAGCTGTCACACCAAGTGCATTTAACCATCAATAGTGTGGTTATTTTTTGGCCATATACTACATCAGGGGCAAGCTGAGCCTGTCACCAAGTGCATTTAACCCTCAATAGTGTGGTTGTTTTTTGGCTATATCCTACATCAGGGTCAAGCTGTCACACCAAGTGCATTTAACCATCAATAGTGTGGTTATTTTTTGGCCATATACTACATCAGGGGCAAGCTGTCACCAAGTGCATTTAACCCTCAATAGTGTGCTTGTTTTTTGGCTATATCCTACATCGGTCAAGCTGTCACACCAAGTTCATTTAACCATCAATAGTGTGGTTATTTTTTGGCCATATACTACATCAGGGGCAAGCTAAGCCTGTCACCAAGTGCATTTAACCCTCAATAGTGTGGTTGTTTTTTGCCTATATCCTACATCAGGGTGAAGCTGTCACACCAAGTGCATTTAACCATCAATAGTGTGGTTATTTTTTGGCCATATCCCAGTCTAATTCTGACTGTAAACGTATACCTGTCACCCAGCGCCTAAATAATAGGCCTCAAATTTATAGTCAGCTAAATCTGTGGTAATTGCTGTGGCTGGGCAAGTTATTTAGTGTCCGTCAAAGCACAGTTTTTGTTCTGGGTTGAAATACAATTCCCAATTTAGCAATTCTCTAAATTAGTGGTTTCTGCTGTATCAGGCCTACTTTAAATCCATCCCTAAAAGGGTATATTGGAATCAAGGTGCTGATAGGGTCATTCTCAATAACTTCACACACACGCTACTGTGCATATCCAAGTCTAATTCTGTCCGTAAACGTATACCTGTCACCCAGCGCCTAAATAATAGGCCTCAAATTTATAGTCAGCTAAATCTGTGGTTATTGCTGTGGCTGGGCAAGTTATTTAGTGTCCGTCAAAGCACAGTTTTTGTTCTGGGTTGAAATACAATTCCCAATTTAGCAATTCTCTAAATTAGTGGTTTCTGCTGTATCAGGCCTACTTTAAATGTATCCCTAAAAGGGAATATTAGATTCAAGGTGCTGATAGGGTCATTCTCAATAACTTGACACACACGCTACTGTGCATATCCCAGTCTAATTCTGTCCGTAAACGTATACCTGTCACCCAGCGCCTAAATAATAGGCCTCAAATTTATAGTCAGCTAAATCTGTGGTTATTGCTGTAGCTGGTCAAGTTATTTAGTGTCCTTCAAAGCACAGTTTTTGTTCTGGGTTGAAATACAATTCCCAATTTAGCAACTCTCTAAATTAGTGGTTTCTGCTGTATCAGGCCTACTTTAAATGTATCCCTAAAAGGGAATATTAGATTCAAGGTGCTGATAGGGTCATTCTCAATAACTTCACACACACGCTACTGTGCATATCCCAGTCTAATTCTGTCCGTAAACGTATACCTGTCACCCAGCGCCTAAATAATAGGCCTCAAATTTGTAGTCAGCTAAATCTGTGGTTATTGCTGTGGCTGGGCAAGTTATTTAGTGTCCGTCAAAGCACAGTTTTTGTTCTGGGTTGAAATACAATTCCCAATTTAGCAATTCTCTAAATTAGTGGTTTCTGCTGTATCAGGCCTACTTTAAATTTATCCTAAAAGGGTATATTAGAATCAAGGTGCTGATAGGGTCATTCTCAATAACTTGACACACACGCTACTGTGCATATTCCAGTCTAATTCTGTCTGTAAACGTATACCTGTCACCCAGCGCCTAAATACTAGGCCTCAAATTCATAGTCAGCTAAATCTGTGGTTACTGCTGTGCCTGTATTAGTGTAATACGGTACCTAAATAGATAGCCAGATGGTGTTAGGTGTCTGTAAAAAAAGGCCTGAATTTGAATTCAATACATTGGGCCAAATAATATTTTTGTTGTTGTGGTGAACGATAACAATGAGGAAAACATCTAGTAAAGGACGCGGACATGGTCGTGGTGGTGTTAGTGGACCCTCTGGTGCTGGGAGAGGACGTGGCCGTTCTGCCACATACACTCGTCCTAGTGTACCAACTACCTCAGGTCCCAGTAGCCGCCAGAATTTACAGCGATATTTGGTGGGGCCCAATGCCGTTCTAAGGATGGTAAGGCCTGAGCAGGTACAGGCATTAGTCAATTGGGTGGCCGACAGTGGATCCAGCACGTTTCACATTATCTCCCACCCAGCCTTCTGCAGAAAGCGCACAGATGGCGCCTGAAAACCAACCCCATCAGTCTGTCACATCACCCCCATGCATATCAGGGAAACTGTCTGAGCCTCAAGTTTTGCAGCAGTCTCTTATGCTGTTTGAAGACTCTGCTGGCAGGGTTTCCCAAGGGCATCCACCTAGCCCTTCCCCAGCGGTGGAAGACATAGAATGCACTGACGCACAACCACTTATGTTTCCTGATGATGAGGACATGGGAATACCACCTCAGCACGTCTCTGATGATGACGAAACACAGGTGCCAACTGCTGCGTCTTTCTGCAGTGTGCAGACTGAACAGGAGGTCAGGGATCAAGACTGGGTGGAAGACGATGCAGGGGACGATGAGGTCCTAGACCCCACATGGAATGAAGGTCGTGCCACTGACTTTCACAGTTCGGAGGAAGAGGCAGTGGTGAGACCGAGCCAACAGCGTAGCAAAAGAGGGAGCAGTGGGCAAAAGCAGAACACCCGCCGCCAAGAGACTCCGCCTGCTACTGACCGCCGCCATCTGAGACCGAGCACCCCAAAGGCAGCTTCAAGGAGTTCCCTGGCATGGCACTTCTTCAAACAATGTGCTGACGACAAGACCCGAGTGGTTTGCACGCTAGTGCCATCAGAGCCTGAAGCGAGGCATTAACGTTCTGAACCTTAGCACAACCTGCATGACCAGGCACCTGCATGCAAAGCATGAACTGCAGTGGAGTAAACACCTTAAAAACAAGGAAGTCACTCAGGCTCCCTCTGCTACCTCTTCTGCTGCTGCCGCCTCGGCCTCTTCTGCTGCTGCCGCCTCGGCCTCTTCTGCTGCTGCCGCCTTGGCCTCTTCCTCCGCCTCTGCACCTGCCGCCCAGCAAACAGGGGATGTACCACCAACACCACCACCTCCGTCACCAAGCATCTCAACCATGTCACACGGCAGCGTTCAGCTCTCCATCTCACAAACATTTGAGAGAAAGCGTAAATTCCCACCTAGCCACCCTTGATCCCTGGCCCTGAATGCCAGCATTTCTAAACTACTGGCCTATGAAATGCTGTCATTTAGGCTGGTGGACACAGACAGCTTCAAACAGCTCATGTCGCTTGCTGTCCCACAGTATGTTGTTCACAGCCGCCACTACTTCTCCAAGAGAGCCGTGCCTTCCCTGCACAACCAAGTATCCGATAAAATCAAGTGTGCACTGCGCAACGCCATCTGTAGCAAGGTCCACCTAACCACAGATACGTGGACCAGTAAGCACGGCCAGGGACGCTATATCTCCCTAACTGCACACTGGGTAAATGTAGTGGCAGCTGGGCCCCAGGCGGAGAGCTGTTTGGCAGCACGTCCTTCCGCCGCCAAGGATCGCAGGGCAACATTCTTTGCCTCCTGTTGCCTCCTCCTCCTACTTGGCTTCCTCCTCCTCTTCTTCCACCTGCTCATCCAGTCAGCCACACACCTTCACCACCAACTTCAGCAGAGCCCGGGGTAAACGTCAGCAGGCCATTCTGAAACTCATATGTTTGGGGGACAGGCCCCACACCGCACAGGAGTTGTGGCGGGGTATAGAACAACAGACCGACGAGTGGTTGCTGCCGGTGAGCCTCAAGCCCGGCCTGGTGGTGTGCGATAATGGGCGAAATCTCGTTGCAGCTCTGGGACTAGCCGGTTTGACGCACATCCCTTGCTTGGCGCATGTGCTGAATTTGGTGGTGCAGAAGTTCATTCACAACTACCCCGACATGTCAGAGCTGCTGCATAAAGTGCGGGCCGTCTGTTCGCGCTTCCGGCGTTCACATCCTGCCGCTGCTCGCCTGTCTGCGCTACAGCGTAACTTCGGCTATCCCGCTCACCGCCTCATATGAGACGTGCCCACCAGGTGGAACTCCACCTTGCACATGCTGGACAGACTGTGCGAGCAGCAGCAGGCCATAGTGGAGTTTCAGCTGCAGCACGTACGGGCAGTCGCACTGCGGAACAGCACCACTTCACCACCAATGACTGGGCCTCCATGCGAGACCGGTGTGCCCTGTTGCGCTGTTTCGAGTACTCCACCAACATGGCCAGTGGCGATGACGCCGTTATCAGCGTTACAATACCACTTCTATGTCTCCTTGAGAAAACACTTAGGGCGATGATGGAAGAGGAGGTGGCCCAGGAGGAGGAGGAGGAGGAAGAGGGGTCATTTTTAGCACTTTCAGGCCAGTCTCTTCGAAGTGACTCAGAGGGAGGTTTTTTGCAACAGCAGAGGCCAGGTACAAATGTGGCCAGCCAGGGCCCACTACTGGAGGACGAGGAGGACGAGGATGAGGAGGAGGTGGAGGAGGATGAGGATGAAGCATGGTCACAGCGGGGTGGCACCCAACGCAGCTCGGGCCCATCACTGGTGCGTGGCTGGGGGGAAACGCAGGACGATGACGATACGCCTCCTACAGAGGACAGCTTGTCCTTACCTCTGGGCAGCCTGGCACACATGAGCGACTACATGCTGCAGTGCCTGCGCAACGACAGCAGAGTTGACCACATTTTAACGTGTGTGGACTACTGGGTTGCCACCCTGCTGGATCCACGGTACAAAGACAATGTGCCCACCTTACTTCCTGCACTGGAGCGTGATAGGAAGATGCGCGAGTACAAGCGCACGTTGGTAGACGCGCTACTGAGAGCATTCCCAAATGTCACAGGGGAACAAGTGGAATCCCAAGGCCAAGGCAGAGGAGGAGCAAGAGGTCGCCAAGGCAGCTGTGTCACGGCCAGCTCCTCTGAGGGCAGGGTTAGCATGGCAGAGATGTGGAAAAGTTTTGTCAACACGCCACAGCTAACTGCACCACCACCTGATACGCAACGTGTTAGCAGGAGGCAACATTTCACTAACATGGTGGAACAGTACGTGTGCACACCCCTCCACGTACTGACTGATGGTTCGGCCCCATTCAACTTCTGGGTCTCTAAATTGTCCACGTGGCCAGAGCTAGCCTTTTATGCCTTGGAGGTGCTGGCCTGCCCGGCGGCCAGCGTTTTGTCTGAACGTGTATTCAGCACGGCAGGGGGCGTCATTACAGACAAACGCAGCCGCCTGTCTACAGCCAATGTGGACAAGCTGACGTTCATAAAAATGAACCAGGCATGGATCCCACAGGACCTGTCCATCCCTTGTGCAGATTAGACATTAACTACCTCCCCTTAACCATATATTATTGTACTCCAGGGCACTTCCTCATTCAATCCTATTTTTATTTTCATTTTACCATTATATTGCGGGGCAACCCAAAGTTGAATGAACCTCTCCTCTGTCTGGGTGCCGGGGCCTAAATTTATGACAATGGACTGTTCCAGTGTTGGGTGACGTGAAGCCCGATTCTCTGCTATGATATGAAGACTGATTCTCTGCTGACATGAAGCCAGATTCTCTGTTACGGGACCTCTCTCCTCTGCCTGGGTGCCGGGGCCTAAATTTATGACAATGGACTGTTACAGTGGTGGGTGATGTGAAGCATGATTCTCTGCTATGACATGCAGACTGATTCTCTGCTGACATGAAGCCAGATTCTCTGTTACGGGACCTCTCTCCTCTGCCTGGGTGCCGGGGCCTAAATTTATGACAATGGACTGTTACAGTGGTGGGTGACGTGAAGCCTGATTCTATGCTATGACATGAAGACTGATTCTCTGGTGACATGAAGCCAGATTCTCTGTTACGGGACCTCTCTCCTCTGCCTGGGTGCCGGGGCCTAAATATATGACAATGGACTGTTACAGTGGTGGGTGACGTGAAGCCAGATTCTCTGCTATGGGACCTCTCTCCAATTGATATTGGTTAATTTTTATTTTTTTTATTTTAATTAATTTCCCTATCCACATTTGTTTGCAGGGGATTTACCTACATGTTGCTGCCTTTTGCAGCCCTCTAGCCATTTTCTGGGCTGTTTTACAGCTTTTTTAGTGCCGAAAAATTCGGGTCCCCATTGACTTCAATGGGGTTCGGGACGAAGTTCGGATCGGGTTCGGATCCCGAACCCGAACATTTCCGGGAAGTTCGGCCGAACTTCTCAAACCCGAACATCCAGGTGTTCGCTCAACTCTACTTAGGAAGCAAGCTCAGCTGCCTGTAATGATGAAGCTGTCTGTCCGCTCCCTGCTCAATCATTCCTCCCCCCTGTCGGCACTCCACACTGCTGGTCTGGGAAGGGGGTGGTGCCGACCAGCAGCTCAGTGCATCCTGCTGCTGCTGCCGGAGAACGAGGTGAGTATGTTGAGTTTATTATTTTTATTGCCTGTAAAGCGGGTCACAGTCCTGGGCATATTACTGTGAGGGGGGCACAATTGGGCATATTACTGTGAGGGGGCACAGCTGGGCAAATTACAGTGAGAGGGCACAGCTAGGCAAATTACTGTGAGGGTGCACATCTGGACATATTACTGTGAGGGAGCACAGCTGGGCATATTATTGTGAGGGGGCACAGCTGGGCATATTATTGTGAGGGGGCACAGTTGGGCATATTATTGTGAGGGGGCACAGTTGGGCATATTACTGTAAGGGGGTGCAACTGGGCAAATTACTGTGAGGGGGCACAACTGGGCAAATTACTTGAGTGGGGCACAGCTGGGAATAGTACTGTGAGGGGGCACATATCTGGGCATCGCTACTGTGAGGGTACACATATCTGGACATCGCTACTGTGAGGGGGCACATATGTGGGCATAACTACTGTGAGGGGGCACAGCTGGGTATATTACTGTGAGGGGGCACAACTGGGCAAATTACTGTGAGGGGGCACAACTGGGCAAATTACTGTGAGGGTGCACAACTGGGCAAATTACTTGAAGGGGGATCAGCTGGGAATCTTACTGTGAGAGGGCACATATCTGGGCATCGCTACTGTGAGGGGGCACATATCTGGGCATCACTACTGTGAGAGGACACATATCTGGGCATTGCTACTGTGAGGGGGCACATATCTGGCATTACTACTGTGAGGGGGCACATATCTGGGTATCGCTACTGTGAGGGTCACATATGTGGGCATAAGTACTGTGATACTGTGAGGGGGCACATATCTGGGCATTGCTACTGTGAGGGGGCACATATCTGGCATTACTACTGTGAGGGGGCACATATCTGGGTATCGCTACTGTGAGGGTCACATATGTGGGCATAAGTACTGTGATACTGTGAGGGGGCACATATCTGGGCATAACTACTGTTATCCGGGCATATCTACTGTTGAGGAAGGGTGGAGCGTGTTGTATGGGTGTGTGTATGTGTATGTATTGGCGGTGCAGAGGGCGATGTGCGCAGATGTGCCCAGCACCTGTGCCCATCCGCCTCCGATATTGCCCAGGGGCTCATCCATGCCCCTGTGGGAATTCATACAGTGTGGCCCGCGAATACATAAACATATATACATGTGTGTATATATGTGATGTGCCCCTTTAATCTATATATATATATATGTGGCCCCTTGATATTGCCCCCTTGATATATGTGCCCCTTGACATGCCCCCTTGATATATATATATGTGCCCCTTGATTGCCCCCTTTGATATATATGTGCCCCCTTTATGCCCCCATATGCACTGTCCGTTCATATATGCTTATAGATGTGCCCCAAGCATCTATGGGCATATATGCCGGAATCGTGCTGCCTGCTGGAGGGGTGGAGGAGACCGACAGTTGGACAATCATGTCCAGCGTCGGCCTCTACAAAGGACAGAGGATCAATGAGATCCTCTGCCCTTTGTCACCATCTCCGATCGCGCCGGAGATGGTACACCTAACAGAGACATGGGAACAAAGAGTTCCCATGCCCCTGTGAGTGGCTGACCTCCGGCGCTGTAATTACAGCGCCGGAGGTAGGCGTCCGCTTCACAGGCGGGAGGATCAAAGGATCCCCCCCCCCTGGAAGCGCGCTCCGAGATCCTCGGGCCGGCGCGGTGACGTCACATCACCGCACCGGCCCACGTGTTCAGGCCGGCCGTGCGCATGCGCACGGCGGCAAAAGGAGGACTGCGAGCGGGCGCCGCCAAGTTTAAATAGGCGGGCGGCGCTCCGCTCAGCAGTCAAAGAGAGCCGGCCGCCCACCTGACCTGGAGGATCATCCCCTGGACTGACGAGCCCCCCTGGACAACGAGCAAGACCCCTAAGTATCTCCTATTAAGCCCCCCCACTATCCCACCAACGATTAACCCCTCAATAACCCCCCACTATCCTATTCCCACCAACGATTCAATAACCCCCCACTATCCTATTTAACCCCTGCCATACCCACATTCCCCTGGCATGAACCCCTGCCATACCCACATCCCCTGGTCATTCCTTTGGTTCCCCTGATTAACCCCTGCCATACCCACATCCCCTGGTAACCCCTGCCATACCCTCATTCCCTTGGTTCCCCTGATAAACCCCTGCCATACCCCCATTCCCTTGGTTATCACCCCTGCATCGGTTTGTGGTCTGCTTTACCCCAGCACGACCCCCGTTAACCCTCGTCGTGCCCCCTAGGGATATAATATTAGTCAGGTGGGTGGGTTGTTAATGTTACTTGTATGTATGTATGTATTGTATAGTTAGTTTGTGGGTGGAATTTGGGAACGTGTAGAGTAGTTAAGTACTGTATATTTAGTGTTGTGTTGACAGTATTGTGTGCGTAGTGTATTGTAATAAATACTGTGTTACTTGTACCCTTTGTGTAGTGTGTACTTGTTAGCGGTAGTAAGTAAGGCGCATGCAGCTAGTATAGTGATTAGTGTAAGGCATAGCGAAGATATTGTGTAATTATTGTTATATAAAGGCATAAATAGGCGGAGTCATCACTAGACGGCTCCTCCTATTTAGGAATATTAATTATCGATATTCGCATAATATTGGTGATTAATATTCCCCCTTTACATTGGCGAGCCAGGCCCACTGCGTGGATTTTGCGTTTGTTTTTTGGTCTTAAGGCTGAGGGTTGCTGGTACTGTGAATTATCGGGCAGGAGAGACGCGGTCAGCGGAGTGTCTGAGCGTCTAGGACCCGATAATTGGACAGGAGAAGCGATACTTCCCTTACAGTACCAGAAATAAAACAAAATCTTTTGCAGAGAATCTATAATCTATCTGTGTACTAATATTTTTGTATTTGCTTTACACGTCACCGTCGCTGGGGTGTGAAGAAGGATACGTCACGGAAAGAGATCCATCTTCGTTGGAGGTACATAGAAGTCCGGCTGGTCGGGAAGAAGCGTTCCGGAAGAAAAGGACTTCTTTCAAGCAGCTGCAAGGGACGGGAAAGTACAGCACCAACAAGAAGATGGAGGCTCAGAAAAATGTGAGTATGAACTTCTCCACACTCCAACACTTAGCCAAAAATAGCACTTTTAATCCCATTGTTCCTACTACATACAAATCCGCTGAGCTGCTGTGGTCCGCTTTACTGGACCAGGCTTATGCTCATGACCGGGTTTGTATTAGTAGGAGTGTCTTCAATAAGAACACCAAACGCCTCCAAATGCTAGCCAAATTGGTTCTTTCCTATGAGGATACCATTTGGAAGGTGGAACACATAGAGACACTTACCAGCACAAGAAAGGCAGGGGAGGTTGCGGACAAGGCAAACTTCCACTGCAATTGTTGTGTTGATAACTGTAAAAGAATTCACACACTAGAGGTTCAATTACAAGAGGAAGCCCAGTGTACAGTCGAGAGGGGAAGAGAAATCTGTGTGTTAGAGTCGAGACTCTCGGATAATGACAGTCTCTACTCTGATATGGACAGAGAGCTACTCCGGCTGTACACTGAGATTAATCAGTATAGGAACAATACGGTATCTACGGATGCCCTGATTGTTCAGATGAGGGAGGACCTGGCTGCAAAGACGCAAACCATTGCAGACTTGCAGCGGGCAATCTCCAATTTGTCCAGGCCTAGTACCAACGGTATGGTGCCCACGAAACAAGTTTGTGTTTCGGGAACGGCACAGGAGGAGACAGCGGCGACAGCGCCAAGGTCTTCGACGGATAATACATCCGCAGTGGTAGACACTAGGGGACATGTGGAGCGGTCACTACGATTCACCCCGACACCCGGGGAGAATAGGAGTAGCAACCGTTACCAGGAACAGGACAACGGTTGGGGAGAGGAGAGTGGAGGATATTCCGCTTCCAATCCGCCAACACGTCCGGAAAAACAGGAAGAGATGTATCCTAACCATTCAAGTATGGAAAGGATAAACTTCCTGTTACGGATCTGCAAGGAGATCCCGAAATATGATCCCCATGTAGATCCGTTCGCTTCATGCGATATTTTCGAAGGTCACTGTAACAAATATTCAGTGGCTCCGGAATATCGCATGGAGCTGTTCAGATTATGGTTACCAACACACCTTAATCAAAGGTATGAGGTAACGGGGAGGATGCAACCCACGAATGGCCAGTTTCATGATAAGGAAGAACGTCTCTCCATACTCACGAGACTGGCCACGGGTCACTGGGATGTCACTCCAGAGGTCCTGTCAAAATTCAAGCCTACTATACATGATGAACCCTTGTCATTGTGTAGTCGGTTTGAAGCAATGTACAGGAGGGTTACCAAAGATCAGGGTATTGGGATTCCACAAGGCATGGTGCGCATGTTTGTGGAAAAATTCCCATATCTTGATACTGCAATCCGGCTGAGTGCAGCTAGGGAGCCATCCCTCACGGACGCAGCCATGATTATTGAGCAGTGTAGACAAGACATACTGCTCAGTAAGAGGTCTGTGAAAGTGAGGGAGCGTGTGCCTGTATACGGTAGGTCACAAGACGACCGGGTACAACACACGAGGTATACATCCACCGTTCGCCCCACGGCCCCACCGTTGGAAAGGGCAGGAAACTTTCGTTGTTTCCTGTGCTTACAAGAGGGGCATATAAAAAGAAATTGTCCACAGTGGTTACACATTAACCGGACAAATTCGGATAAAAATGGCAATAATAACGGTTTCAGGATGAAACCCAATTTTGCCAGGCCTGTGGGGGGACAGGGTGATATGAATCTGGGACATTCATCAGGGCAAGCACCAAAATGCTTGGCGGTCATGAATGTCCCAGGGGGCGTGGAATCAAGAGATTCCACACCTAAGGATCAGGAACAGAGCGCAAGAGTGGCAGTATGTACCACACAAGTACCTACTGGGAGTCTGGTGGATATCGAATGAGGATTAGGGGTCCCTAAAGAGTTGGCACCAGTATGTCCAATCATACTGGATCCTTCAGGGAGACCCCATATAAAAGCCACGATAAAAGATAAAGAAACGGAAATCATGCTTGATACTGGGGCGGAAATCTCCATTACCAATATCAAGCATGATCTACTCCCCAACAGCCCTCAGTGTGTGGTGATCGGATTTGATCACCAACAAGGGGGGGTGAAGGCCCACAGAATTGATGAGGTAATCATTCAGATTACCAGGTGCACTACCCTCAGGATACCCATGTGGTATTACCCCGGTTCTGATAACATTATCGGAACCGATGTAATGACACAAAATGGGTGGATCCTGGATCTGGCAAATTGCATTGTGTGGAGAGGTCCCAGACGAGCCAAGGTGTTTGTCATTCAACGCCAGTATCTGGGACCACCTTTGCCAGCAGTAGATAACTCTACTGATGTGCTGGAACACAAGTGGCCTGAGGTCTCACACAATCCAGACCTTGAGCCTATTGTGTACAAGCACCCTGATCTGTGGGCCCAAAGTAAGAATGACTGTGGCAGACTGATTGGCGTTTTGGTAGACATAGAGGGTCCTGACCCTCCACCTCAACGCCAATATCGATTTCCACCAGAGGCCACCCATTCAATTATGGACACAATCCTTGAATTGAAGACTAGGGGTGTGGTCATTGAGGGCAACTCAAAGTGCAACAATGCCCTCTGGCCAGTTAAGAAAAAGGACACGAATGCATGGAGGCTGACCATAGACCTCCGTGTCCTTAACAAATACACCCCAATGTCAGCCCCGGTGGTGGCCCAAACTCCCGACATCATGGCCAGAATAAGTGGCGAAAGCCGCGTATTCTCGACCATCGATGTTGCCAACGGGTTCTTCTCCATCGAACTCACGGAGTCGTGTCGGTACAAATTTGCCTTCACGGTGGGGGACAAACAGTACATGTTTGCGGTACTGCCCCAGGGGTTCCATAGCAGCCCCACGTATTTCCATCAGGCATTGGCGGCTGTGCTGAGTGTATTCTCACGACCGGAATGCCTTTTACAATACGTGGACGACTTGCTTTTGCATACAGAAACCATGGAGGAACACTTGGTTCTGTTGAAAGAGCTGCTAGGACTCCTGGCAAAGTCAGGACTCAAACTGAGTCCCCATAAGGCAAATCTGGCTAAAGCAGAGGTAACTTTCCTTGGGGTCCAAATTTCCTGTGGAACCAAAGGTATCATGACGACCCGTGTGGAAGCCATGGTAAAGTTACCCAGGCCTGGCACCCTTCAGGATTTGAGAAAATTCCTGGGGGTCGCCAACTTCATGAGGGAGTTCATAGAGGATTTCGCGGCCAAAGCGAAAGCCTCTCTACGAACTCCTTCGGGGAGAGGAACCCTCAATCAAAGGATGGTCCGATGCGCAGGAAGAGGCCTTTTCAACCCTGAAAAGGGACCTCTCCTCGGCGCCTGTGTTGGCCACTCCACATTCAGATGGGGAACTGGCCATACAGGCGCATGCAGGGATCGAGTCTATCGCAGCGGTCCTGGTACAGAAAGTAGGCTACGAGACCAGACCGCTGGGATACTTCTCCAGGCTGCTTTCGCCCGTCGAACGAGGGTTCGATGAATGCGCCAAGCAATTGGCAGCCATACACTATGCTGTTAAGACCACTGAGCATATTGTTGGCTTCCGGCCCCTCACTTTGCAGACTCCACATTCACCGTTGACCCTTTTACTCCGTGATACTCTCCCTGGAGTCTCCCAACAGAGATTCGGGAGATGGATCATGGATCTCAGCGGCCGGAATCTGCAGGTGGACCACAAGGCCAAGTATGTTCTGTCCCAGTTGCTTAACCTGACTGGAACTGAACATGACTGTGGCCAACCGGTAATGGACGACTCTCCACAGATGTTCAGGACTGACAAGCATCCAGATGACAGAGTCATCTTTGTTGATGGCTCTCGGTTCTATCTGGATGGGGAATATGTCACAGGTTTTGCTGTGCTGGATGAGACCACTGGTACCCAGAGTCTTGTCCGGTTACCGGGTCACATGTCAGCACAGCGGGCAGAGTTGGAGGCTGTTAAAGAGGCTCTGCTTCTTCACCCTCCAGGGAAACGAACTATATATAGCGACAGCTCATATGTAGTTCGCTCCCTCACATTGCACCTGGACGTTTGGAAGAGAAGAGGATTTGTGGACAGCCAAAACAAACCTCTGGCTCATGTGTCAGTCCTGAAGGAGCTGTGGGAGTGGGGTATGGCACACGTGGCGGAAGCAGCCATCATAAAAATCCCGGCGCATCAAAAAGGGGATGAACCTTTGACAATAGGTAACAACCAGGCAGACGAACTGGCAAAACTAGCAGCAGTATCTGGGACCTTTAGGGAACCAGGCACTGAGCCACTGCCCGCATTCCGGATTGCAGCACATACCCATCTGAGTGACAGCCCGGTGTCATTCGAGGAGGAACAAGCTAAGGATCCTCTTCTAATGACACACATCCAAGTACCACAGCATCCCTGGTCCTTACAACAGGGGATCCTGTGTTACGACACCGGTACACAGTCGCTTCCTCTCCCGGTGGTTCCTCAGCATCTGCAAGCAGAGCTGACACGGTTGAACCACCAAATGTTTGGACATCTTGGCCGGAATAAGCTCTTGCCTCTCCTGAGAGACAAATTGTACTGGCCCGGAATGTCCAACACAGTAGAGGAGGTTACGCAACAGTGCCTGGTGTGTGCTCAGGTTAACCCAAGGGCATCTGCCTTGAAGCCAGTGTTACAGCGGGTTCCTCCTGCCGATGGTCCATGGTCCGCTATCCAAATTGATTTCATCGGACCTTTGCCAACTGGGAGTCGTAACTGTCGTTACGCCCTGGTGGTAGTGGATGTCTTCTCGAAGTGGGTAGAAGCCATCCCTACGGTCAATGATTCGGCCTCCACCACTGCCCGTGTTCTCTGGGAACAAGTTCTGTCACGATGGGGGTTACCCAGATTGATAGAATCCGACAGAGGGACCCATTTCACGGGTAAGGTCATGAAAGCGCTTTGTGGTCTCCTAGACATAAAGCAAAGGTTTCATGTCCCTTATCACCCTCAGTCAGCGGGCATCGTAGAGCGGATGAACCGGACCATCAAAACCCGGCTTTCCAAGGCACTGCTGGAGAAAGGTTCCTCTTGGGTAACCTCCCTTCCAGCTGTGCTAATGGGTATCCGAGCCACAGAGGCCTCTAGTACCGGTATCTCCCCATTTGAACTCATGACCGGACGTAAGATGCCCCTATGTCTACCAAACGAACCCCAAGTGTCGGAGCCCACGAAGAACGCCATCGCCAGGGACTTGTTTCTTCAACAGGTTCAGCAGAACCTGAAGGAGTTACTGCCTCATGCAGCTATACGGTTACACAAACCGTATCTACAGGGGGAAACACCTATGCCCTCTGTAGGAGAAATGGTAATGGTGAAAGTCTTTCGTCGGGTCGGCCCATGGGACGCAAACTGGGAAGGACCGTACAAGGTCCTTGAAGTGATGGGGGACACCATGCTGAAGGTACAAAGGCCTATCACGAGCAAGAAGAAATCCCGTAGACGCCAGGAAGTTTTTTGGATTCACATCGACCAGGCCAAAGCCACCCGAGCCTCCCCAACTCAATAACGAAGACCGTTCCGAGTTGGGTGAGGGGGGGGGGGAGAAAATGGCTTGGTGGATCGAAGGTGAATCCGATACACTTATACACATTCCATCTCATTGCAGAACACAAGAGGGAGACACTCCATGGGACCTCACTACCAGGGAAGAGCTAGGCATCCTCTGAATGGGATACGTATCCAGCTTGTGACACTGGTGGTAAGCATGTTGGTGGCAGGCTCAGCCTCTTCAGGGGAGGACCTGGGGACTAATATTGGTATGGCCAGCATATCACTTGATGGACCCGGCCTTTTAATGGTGGAATGTTTGGGTGGCAAAATCCTGGAACCATACGAGCACGTTACCTTTACACCAGGTCAATGGTATCTGTATGGTTTCCAGAGAGAGGGTTTTGCCAACGGTGTAATTCAGCATTATACCCCGGTGGAGAATGTGTCTGCCATACAACATGACTTGCACGCTCTCTGTCTCAAGGAATACAGGCATTTTCAGGACTTGGACCCTGTACCTATCAAATCCTTAAGATGGGTGTCTAGGAATCCACACCTGCACCCTTACCAGCAAGTGAGAGCCAACACTACCTCAGTGTTGTGTACAAAGGAGGGTTTGCTGAGTCCTGAAGATGTCACTGGGGCAGAGTACAGCGGTTGGTATATCCTGAAAGCTACCTTCCTAGGGAAGGATAGCAGAAACGGGTTGAGGGTTAGGACATATTTCGATAGGCCCATTCCGGTAAAAGGCACCCTGAAGGCTTATTGTATGTTGAGGGATTCCCAGATGATTATCACCAGGGAATCCAGTTATGTACAGGGACATGTATCCACAGATTACTTGCGAACCAGCATAATGATGTTAAAGTTAAATTGCAGTGACTCTGATCAGGCCATCTGGAATGATCAGAGTGGTCCGGTAAAACTGGAGGGTTTGTATCGAGCCACAGTTTTAAAGGTACGGACCGATGCCAAGGACCCAAGGTATGCGCAGTTAAAGGGGTCTCCATCCATACGGTCTTTCATGATTACGATCATGAGAGACAACTGCGTTCCTGAGGTGACGGGATACTATTTCGTCACCTATGCCCACTGGGAACAGGATACCCAGATGGTGATGTTAGACACTAATCCCTGGAGGTGGGATTTAGTGTGTAATGGGGTGGACACCCCTACAGTGGATGTATGGATGGATGGTACCCCTATGACTGAGGAATACCGGGGTAGGTATGTGTCTTCCGATTGGACAGACCCCAGAGGCAGGGACATTAACTTTGACATCAATATAGACTGGTTCATTCAAGTGGCCTTTTTGCGAGGCAGCCGACGAAGGGTGCTGGACCTTTACTCAATGGGTCTATCTGTCTCAAACCAAACCCGTAGGGAAACTAGTGTTACAAGCTGGAGAAGACGAACAATGGTATCCATTCAAAGGACGGGGACAGGTCTGTGTTACGGTAGTAAGGGTCCCTTACGAAACAGAAGGTCTCCAACCCGTAAGACCACATTCAGACTCTTGCACCACCCCTATCCATCAATTGGCAGACCCTGTAGCTCCTCAACTGTCATCCCCCTGGAAGATCATCACGGAGGCAAAATTCATCCTGTTTACCTGGAGAATTTCCGTAGATGACTTCCGAGTTGATCACTGGGATCACAGGTGTGAGGAGTTCGTTAGGAACCAAATTGACATGGTAAGAGGTTGGATAGAGGCGGGGCAAGAGGTCAGGAAAGACGACTCTCGACCCAGGAAGAACAGGGGGAGGAGAGACCTGGTGGCTATGGGACTTGGCGGAGGTGCTTTGGGAGTGGGTGCCCTGAACACTATGGATATGGAAGTCCTGAGAAGTAAGCTTGGGGAGGTTGCGCAACACGCCGGGGAAGGATTCAAGACCCAGATTGATGTGGACCACGTCTTAGAGGGTTTACAACACTCGCACATTGATGCCACTACCTCTCTATCTTCTGCTATACGTGAGAAGTTTAGGAGGTTAGTTGTGGGTCTTTTGGAGGAGCAGGATCGGGCTCAGCTTGCTCTGGCGTGTACGCAGGTCCAGAGTGAACTTTCGGACAACCTTAAACATATGGTCACGGCACTTCACAACGGCCACTTCCCATTCAACCTCCGTCAGCGAATAAGTCCACTGATTTCTCCTTTTGCCATTAATCACACCAACTGGTGGGTGGTTCAGTGGCATGGATGTCAAAATTTAACCTGCACTGCTTCGTCCCTGGCACCTGTATCCGGTCGCATCAGACAAGGATACAGTGTCATCAATCTAGGAACGATGATTAACAACCAGACGGTGCTTCATCCCCAGCTCCCCTCGGGCGTTCTAACCTATGAGGAGGGCCATCCCTCTTTGTTTGATACAGAGGGATGTCGGATAAAGGAGAATGCCATCCTCTGTCAGGGTAGTCGGGAGCGGATGCTCAGACACCAGTGTTGGAACACCGAGGGGTCCTGTGAGATGAAGGCCAACCCAATGCCCTCATCCTCTTTGAAATATTTGGGGCAGGGGTATTGGTGTTGGTACCAAGGGAGTGATCCATCATATGCAATTTTTGGGCTTAACTGCACCGAACGAGGAACACTCCGCCCCGGAGCGTACTGCACCCTTAGTCCCGTTTTAGGTTTGAATGTCGCAGAGCAGCAGGGAAGAACCCCAATTACCCCAGAGAAAAGACTTGACATCCGCCCCGATGTTCCTGTAAGACTTCAGAAGATTCCTCTTGGGTTCGGCAAAGAACTTAGACATCTCCTGATGGATTCCAGCCAAGAGGAAGAGATCATACAACGTCTTCGGGAGACGGAGAAGCAAGCCACCATTCAACTCACCCATGACAGAACAAAGATTATCGCGGTTGCCACAGCATTGGACAAGGACTCAAAGGTTTCGTGGTGGGAGAGTCTTTTCGGATACAGTCCTAAGGCAACGTCATTTTTCAATTTATTGATACACCCGGTGATAGTGCTTCTGGTTCTGGTTGGACTCATGTACCTTGGACTATGGTGGATGTATCGGAGAGTCAAGAGACTAACGGACCAACTAAACCAGAACCAGACGGCACTTCATGAAGTCAACCGCCGAAGGCCCAGGGCTTGACTTCACAAGAAGTCCTGAGGCCTAATCACCCAAAGGACAGGACAATTGGACGGAACTCTTGGGTTTGGGGGGTTGGGGGTTATTGTGTAAATAGGTGGTGTGAATGGGGATAGAATAGGGCACGATAGGGACAGGCCCCTCTGGTTGCCATTTGCCACTTTGACCCCTGAACGGTAAGGATCATGAGGGAAAACCTGGATGTGTAGTGTAACGGAGGTATTCCCGTTGTTAGAATTTAGGTACCATGACATCACCTCTATTGAAGAAAGATCTGACCTGCCTCGTAAAGACCGATTCAGCTGTCCATGGGAGAACCGCACCCATCCTTCGATCAAGATGGAACAAGACATGACGCAAAATGGAGACTGAGACTGTAAGGGTGGACCCACTCCAGATTCCTTGGGCGTGGACGACACCTGAAGATCGGCAGCAATTGCCGAGAGACAGCGAGGGTGTGGTCATTCTAAACTTCAGGAGTGACCGACACCGGAAGAATGAGAGAAAGACCAGTCAAAGACTGCGAGGTACAAGCCACTCCGGAAGTCCAGAAAGAGATGACAGTAGGAGGGGCTGACACCGTAACAATCAAGGCAGAAGAGTTCCTGGGAAAAGAAGACGACGGTGTATCCTGTGGATGGAGGAGTCGGTTACAGTGAAGGGCAGGTCAAAGGAAGTCGTTGGGTTAGATGATGTCTAGGTACCTAAGAGACAGGGTGCACTCCGGTTTTCCTGGACCATCACCGAGGATGGGGTTGAAGGGGACAAAGATGCCTCCACCCTTCCCCCCCCATGATATTGTCGTATTTCCGACAACAGGGGGATTGTTGAGGAAGGGTGGAGCGTGTTGTATGGGTGTATGTATGTGTATGTATTGGCGGTGCAGAGGGCGATGTGCGCAGATGTGCCCAGCACCTGTGCCCATCCGCCATCCGATATTCCCCAGGGGCTCATCCATGCCCCTGTGGGAATTCATACAGTGTGGCCCGCGAATACATAAACATATATACATGTGTGTATATATGTGATGTGCCCCTTTAATCTATATATATATATGTGGCCCCTTGATATTGCCCCCTTGATATATATGTGCCCCTTGACATGCCCCCTTGATATATATATGTGCCCCTTGACATGCCCCCTTGAAATATATGTGCCCCCTTGATATTGCCCCCTTTGATATATATGTGCCCCCTTTATGCCCCCATATGTACTGTCCGTTCATATATGCTTATAGATGTGCCCCAAGCATCTATGGGCATATATGCCGGAATCAGTGCTGCCTGCTGGAGGGGTGGAGGAGACCGACAGTTGGACAATCATGTCCAGCGTCGGCCTCTACAAAGGACAGAGGATCAATGAGATCCTCTGCCCTTTGTCACCATCTCCGATCGCGCCGGAGATGGTACACCTAACAGAGACATGGGAACAAAGAGTTCCCATGCCCCTGTGAGTGGCTGGTAGGCGTCCGCTTCACAGGCGGGAGGATCAAAGGATCCCCCCCCCCTGGAAGCGCGCTCCGAGATCCTCGGGCCGGCGCGGTGACGTCACATCACCGCGCCGGCCCACGTGTTCAGGCCGGCCGTGCGCATGCGCACGGCGGCAAAAGGAGGACTGCGAGCGGGCGCCGCCAAGTTTAAATAGGCGGGCGGCGCTCCGCTCAGCAGTCAAAGAGAGCCGGCCGCCCACCTGACCTGGAGGATCATCCCCTGGACTGACGAGCCCCCCTGGACAACGAGCAAGACCCCTAAGTATCTCCTATTAAGCCCCCCCACTATCCCACCAACGATTAACCCCTCAATAACCCCCCACTATCCTATTCCCACCAACGATTCAATAACCCCCCACTATCCTATTTAACCCTTGCCATACCCACATTCCCCTGGCATTAACCCCTGCCATACCCACATCCCCTGGTCATTCCTTTGGTTCCCCTGATTAACCCCTGCCATACCCACATCCCCTGGTAACCCCTGCCATACCCTCATTCCCTTGGTTCCCCTGATAAACCCCTGCCATACCCCCATTCCCTTGGTTATCACCCCTGCATCGGTTTGTGGTCTGCTTTACCCCAGCACGACCCCCGTTAACCCTCGTCGTGCCCCCTAGGGATATAATATTAGTCAGGTGGGTGGGTTGTTAATGTTACTTGTATGTATGTACAGGGGAGCACCCAGGAATTTTGTCTAGGGGGGGTCCGAAAGGCAAAAAAATGTGGCATGTGTAGTGCGCTGTGCTAATTAAATTTTTCAAAGCCCCCTTTATATTTAAAAATGCAGGAAAGGGGTGTAGTGTGTTGCACTGATTCTTTTACTTGGCGATTCTAAAAGCTCTGTAGGAATTATTTTTGGCCCCGCCCATTATTAAAAGCCCCTCCTACATATAATAGGCCACTCCCAACAAACACTGTACAGCTGACATTCTATAGTTGCGGTCTGTCTCTACACATCATACGGAGAGAGGGGAGGTCTGTCCTGGCTGCACTGTCTGCTTCACATTATACAATAGACAGCCGGCTACAGCCAGGAAGCTCCTCCGCTCTCCTCCCTCCCCAGATCCTGCTCAAGGCCTGTGGTTCCCCCCACCATCTGCCACCCGCCCGTGGCCTGCTGCCCCCTTTGACCGTCCTCACCCAGCTCTGAATCCTCCTTCTGCAAATGGCAGGGGGAGGAGCCGGAGCATCTCCTCTCCTACATAGCGCCACCTACCTCTTACATCCAGTGATGTCACCTTTGTTGTAGACGTTCTCTTTCCTCATCTTCTCCATTCAGATCAGACCGCCATAATGATTTTTCAGCCATCTCCCATCTCTGCAGAGGTTAACAAACAGACATTAGTTTCCCACATTTCCATCATCTTCACATCTTCTGTACACCCTTTCCTGCCACCCCCAATACTGTGCCCACTGTGCCCCAATACTATACTGCAGAAACAGTCCCCCTGAAAATACTGTTACCACACAGATAGTGCCCCAATACTATACTGCAGAAACAGTCCCCCTGGAAATACTACTACCACACAGATAGTGCCCCCCTCAACAATTATTGGCACACAGTGCTCTAAAAAAATAACTGCGCCCAAACACTAATAGTATAAAGATAATGTCCCCCAAAAATTATTGTGCTAAGCTGATACAGTGGCAGGGTGCCCCCCAAAGTAACAGGGCTCCCCAAAATAGAAATCATTCTCTGCCAGAGCACACTTAGTAGTAATAATGCCCCTATAGTGCCCATACTAGTAATCATGTTCCTCATAGCCCCCCAGTATTAGCAAAGCTCCGTATAATACCTCCTAGTACTAATAATTCTCCCTAGAATATGACAGTACATGAAATACCCCCGCTTAGTGCCCGCTGTTGAGCTAATGTCCCCATAATGTATGCCAGTATAAAATACCCCTATATAGTGCCCCAGTAAATGCCCTCATAGTGCTCCTCTCCCCCTTCCCCATAGTGTCCCCCATAATATGCCAGTAAAAAATGCCCCTTCTAAGTGCCACCATATGCCCCAATAGTGCTCCTCTCCCCCATAGTGCCAGTAAAAAATGCCCCCTTAGTGCCACCAGATGCCATAATGCCCCCATAATGTGCCAATAAGAATAAAGGCCCCTTTAGAGCCCCCACTTCCCCTTAGTGCCCCCAAATAATGCCCCTATAGTGCCACCAGATGCCCCATAGTGCTCCTCTCCCCCATAATGTGCCAGTAAGAAGTGCCACCCAAAAAAAAAGTACCACCAGATGCTCCATAGTGCCGTTCTCCCCTTTAGTGCCCCCATAGTGCCGTTCTCCCCTTTAGTGCCCCCATAGTGCCAGCTCCCCTTTAGTGCCCCCATAGTGCCGTTCTCCCCTTTAGTGCCCCCATAGTGCCGTTCTCCCCTTTAGTGCCCCCATAGTGCCGTTCTCCCTTTTAGTGCCCCCATAGTGCCAGCTCCCCTTTAGTGCCCCCATAGTGCCGTTCTCCCCTTTAGTGCCCCCATAGTGCCAGCTCCCCTTTAGTGCCCCCATAGTGCCGTTCTCCCCTTTAGTGCCCCCATAGTGCCAGCTCCCCTTTAGTGCCCCCATAGTGCCGTTCTCCCCTTTAGTGCCCCCATAGTGCCAGCTCCCCTTCAGTGCCCCCATAGTGCCGTTCTCCCCTTTTGTGCCCCCATAGTGCTGTTCTCTCCTTTAGTGCCCCCATAGTGCCAGCTCCCCTTTAGTGCCCCCATAGTGCCGTTCTCCCCTTTAGTGCCCCCATAGTGCCATCTCCCCTTTAGTGCCCCCATAGTGCCGTTCTCCCCTTTAGTGCCCCCATAGTGCCAGCTCCCCTTTAGTGCCCCCATAGTGCCGTTCTCCCCTTTAGTGCCCCCATAGTGCCAGCTCCCCTTTAGTGCCCCCATAGTGCCAGCTCCCCTTTAGTGCCCCTATAGTGCCGTTCTCCCCTTTAGTGCCCCCATAGTGCCAGCTCCCCTTTAGTGCCCCCATAGTGCCGTTCTCCCCTTTAGTGCCCCCATAGTGCCAGCTCCCCTTCAGTGCCCCCATAGTGCCGTTCTCCCCTTTTGTGCCCCCATAGTGCTGTTCTCCCCTTTAGTGCCCCCATAGTGCCAGCTCCCCTTTAGTGCCCCCATAGTGCCGTTCTCCCCTTTAGTGCCCCCATAGTGCCAGCTCCCCTTTAGTGCCCCCATAGTGCCGTTCTCCCCTTTAGTGCCCCCATAGTGCCAGCTCCCCTTTAGTGCCCCCATAGTGCCAGCTCCCCTTTAGTGCCCCTATAGTGCCGTTCTCCCCTTTAGTGCCCCCATAGTGCCAGCTCCCCTTTGGTGCCCCCATAGTGCCAGCTCCCCCCCTCCAAAAAAACAACAACAAAAAATACACTGATACTTACCTCCAGCAGCCTCTTCCGGTCTGTGTCCCTGCTGTGTGCTGCCCGGCTCAGGCAGCACGATGATGACGTCATCGCGCTGCTAGAGCCGGCCTCTGATAGGCTGCAGGCATTAGTGCCTGCGGCCTATCAGAAGAACAGGGGAGGGACACGCCTCTCCCTCCCCTGCTCTGCCGCAGCACAGCCATCTATATCGCTGTCCTAAGGACAGCGATATAGATGCATTAGATATGGAGATGAGCGCTTCCACAATGGAAGCGCTCATCTCCTACGGCCCCCCACCACCGCCGCCGCAAATGCCCGCAATTTACATCCAGGGCCGCGCCGCCTGTGGTGCGGCCCTGGAGGATGAAAAAAAAAATTTGGGCTGGTTGTTCTAGGGGGGGGGGTCCAGACCCGCTGGACCCCCCCTGTAGGTGCGCCACTGTGTATGTATGTATTGTATAGTTAGTTTGTGGGTGGAATTTGGGAACGTGTAGAGTAGTTAAGTACTGTATATTTAGTGTTGTGTTGACAGTATTGTGTGCGTAGTGTATTGTAAAAAATACTGTGTTACTTGTACCCTTTGTGTAGTGTGTACTTGTTAGCGGTAGTAAGTAAGGCGCATGCAGCTAGTATAGTGATTAGTGTAAGGCATAGCGAAGATATTGTGTAATTATTGTTATATAAAGGCATAAATAGGCGGAGTCATCACTAGACGGCTCCTCCTATTTAGGAATATTAATTATCGATATTCGCATAATATTGGTGATTAATATTCCCCCTTTACATCTACTATGAGGGAGCACATATCTGGGCATAACCACTGTGAACGAGGCACAATGCTGGCATACCTACTGTGTAGTGGCATAAAGGGGGAATAATTACTATGTGGGGCATTTAGGTGACTGGGTGGGATTAGGTGTTTAGTTATGTTTTGGGTGGAGTTAGAGGCGTGGCCTAATGCAGAAAACATTTGTCGCAAGGACGTACTAATCAGAGTTGGGAAGATGTTTATGAATAGATGTATCTATTGGAGTTGCGAAGATTGTTTTGAACAGGCGTATCTATCAAAGTTGGGAAGATGGTTTAAATGGATGTATCTGTCGGAGTTGGGAAGATGGTTTATGGATGTATCTGTCGGAGTTGGGAAGATGGTTTATGGATGTATCTGTCGGAGTTGGGAAGATGGTTTATGGATGTATCTGTCGGAGTTGGGAAGGTGGTTATGAACATATGTATCTATCAGAATCAGGAAGGTGGTTATGAACGGATGTATCTATCAGAATCAGGAAAGTGGTTATGAACGGATGTATTTATCAAAGTTGGGAAAATGGTTATGAGTAGATGTACAGTGATGCTTGAAAGTTTGTGAACCCTTTAGAATTTTCTATATTTCTGCATAAATTAAACTTTAAACTACATCAGATTTTCACACAAGTCCTTAAAGTAGATAAAGATAACAAAATCGAATGAGTCGAAAATATTAGACTTAGTCATTTATTTATTGAGGAAAACGATCAAATATCACATAATTTCTGACAAGTGGGTCTACTGTGGAAACACGCTCCACATGGAAGCGCGATTTCCCGTTATGGACGCTGCTCCTGTGACATGGGTGCACGCGCCACAGGGCATTATAATGATTTATAACGCTGTGGGTCTCTGCCTGACCTCAACTGTAATGATTTGTATGTAATGCCGTGCGGTCCTGTCACAGGAGCAGTGTCCATAACAGGAAATCATGCTCCCACACGAAGCGCGTTTCCCACAGTAGACACACTCATCTGAAATTAGCTTTAGGATTTGCAGCTAATTTGAAGGTGTTTTCAATCAATGGGTTGACAATCCGGTGTGAGTAGGTGACCTGTTTAAAGGGGTTGTCCAGGTTCAGAGCTGAACCCGGACATACCCAGAATACCCAGGCAGCCCCCCTGACAAGAGCATCGGAGCAGTTCATGCTCCAATGCTCTCCTTTGCCCTGCGCTGAATGGGGTAGGCAAAGGCATTTTGTGGAGTTCCGGTGACGTACCAGACGGAGGCTTCGATCCAGCAGTGAGCCCGGTGACGTCACTGGTACTGATGGGCGGGCTTTAGCGCTGCCCTAGCCTGTAAAACGACTAGGGCAGCGCTAAAGCCCACCTATCACAGCCGGTCACTGAACACACTGCTGGGCGGAAGCTTCTGCCCGGCAGTGTGTTATAGTAAATAAAAGAGCCCTTGCCCTGCACGATGCTGCGCAGGGCAAGGGAGAGCATCAGAGCATGAGCTGCTCCGATGCTCAAGTCAGGGGGGGGTTGCCTTGGTGAAATAATGGGTATGTCCGGGTTCAGCTCTGAACCTGGACAACCCCTTTAATTTAAACATCAGGGATCTATCAAAGTCTGATCTTCACAACACATGTTTGGGGTAGTGTATCATGACAGGAACAAAGAGGAGTTGTTAAAGCTCATCAGGCTGGAAAACATTACAAAACCATTTCTGAAGAGTTTGGACTCTACCAATCCATCAAATCAGGAAGCGTTTCTTCCTGACAATTGCCTGCTCGTCCATGCAGCGATCTCCTCCACAGTATGAGGAGAAGCAATCGCTAATGCCATCGCTCGCCCCCATACAAGCAGTAGAGCGTGATTAGAGAGCACAATCTGCTGCCAGCAAATGATTTTTGTGACTGCATCAAAGATGCGATTATTTGATGATTGAGCATTTGCTCGCTCATCAGGCAATCAGCGGCACCTATACAAAGGCAGACCATCGCTAACGAGCGTTCCTACAATTGCTTGTTAGTGATTATCTGGCCGAGGCCAGTGTAATACAGTCCTAAGCACACAAGTCTTCTACTAAAGAATGGTTAAAGAAGAATACAATTAAAGATTTGGAATGGCCAAGTGAAAATCCTGACCTTAATTCAATAGAAATGTGTAAGGACCTGAAGTGAGCATTTCAAGGGAGGAAATCAGGCAAGAAATGGGCAAAAATTTCTCCAAGCCGATGTGTAGGACCAATCAACAGTTAACAAAAATGTTTAGTGGCAGTTATTGCTGCACAAGGGGGTCACACCAGATACTGAAAGCAAAGGTTCACATAGGTTTTGCCTCTCACAGATATTGGATCATTTTCCTCAATAAATAAATTACTAGTCTAATATTTTTTTACTCACCTGTTTGATTAGGTTAACTTTTTCTACATTTAGGACTTGCATGAAAATCTGATCAAATTTATGAAGGGGAGAGAAGTCAGTGTATATCAAGTTCTCTCACCTCGTTGCATAAGACGGGCTCCATAGAAGTCTAGGGCCCTTCCTGATCCCGTTACCACCAGTGAGGAGAGAGCGCGCGGTGGGAGCCTCAGCACTCAGACCCCCATCGATCACACCTTTTGATATGTCTGTATGGCATATCAAAAGTTATGTGAAAAGTTAGTGACGCTTTAAATCCTTATTTATGAAGAGAATTGAATGGTTTCTAGCGTCAGAAACGGCCTATTGTTATGTTTTTTTGTTATACAAATTTTGAAAAATGTAAGTCTAAAATGTTTTTTTCAATAATGAAGATTTCATCCTGAGCCCTCGAGTACGACTCTATTCATATCTGCATCAGAGTTTCTGTTCAATGTTTTTGACGATAAAAATAGCATTGCATGCAGTGATATGTTTCAAGTCAGGACGATGGAAACTTCAGTGGAAGCGAACCTGCTCTACTTTGAGTCCATCAGTCACCAAGTGTCTGTTGCATGCTACATTGTGGTTTTTCGCTTGTATGGATTACACAGATCAGATGTGAACACAGCTAACATTTCCTGTTTTGTTGGTAATACTATACAGCTTGTGCAGTGTACACATGGACAGGGTTAGCAATCATCTCATTAGCATTAAGCAGGATTACAGTGAAAGATAACATTGTGGTTCCATAATTTTTTTTTCTGTACTTGATCTGGAGAAACATATGCCATTAATTTAAAGAAATTAATTGTATTTGTTTGAGGTATGTTTCATAAGGCCAGAATGCCTTTCTGTTCGACCGCCTCAGTCTGTATCCACTCTAACCAACAAAAAAGAATATATATGCTCAGACTTCAAATGTTGACTGTCGTCAGGAGTTACACGGGTTGTCCCATATCAATAACTATGGCATATGGCTAGGATATGCCACATATATCACATAGGTGCAGATCCCTCCTCTAGGAACAGCTCCTATGTCCAGAACGAGACCCCTGAAGTGAAGGAAAGCACACTTTCCCATTCACTGCAATGGAATTGTCAAAAATAGCTAAGCCAGCGTGGATGTGTTTGGAATTCCAATAGTGGTGAATAGGTGAATGGAGAGTGACTGCGCATGCATGGCTGCTCTCTCTTCACTTCGGGTACTCAGTTCTGGAGATAGGAGTGGATCCCAGAGGTGGAATCCCTACCTATCTGACATTTTTGGCATATCCTAGGCCAGTGATGGTGAACCTTTTAGATACCGAGTACCCAAACTGAATGAATGTCAGGAAAAGTCTAAGGCATATTGGTACACCATAGACTTTTTCCAGGGTGTGGGTGCCCACGGAGAAGGCTCTGAGTGCCGCCTCTGGCACCCGTGCCATAGGTTCACCACCACTGCCCTAGCAATATGCCATAAATGTTAAGATGAGACAACCATATATTAAGATCAACTTGGACCTAGTTCCTTAAAAATGGTAATTGATGGTATCTACTTGGGAAGATTATTGTGTGGACTGTGTTTTTCGTGTCACTACTAAGTTCCATTCTTAAAGGGCTTCTGTCACCCCACTTTTTTTTTTTGTGTGTACTTATAATCCCTATACTGCGATTTATCCATACATAATGTGATTAATCATTTTGGTTCAGTAGATTTAGCTAAAAACGTACTTTTATAATATGTAAATTACCTGTCTACCAGCAAGTAGGGCGGCTACTTGCTGGTAGCAGCCGCATCCTCCTATCATAAAGACGCCCCCTCCGCATGTTGATTGACAGGGCCAGGGAACGGGATCGTTCTCTGCTGGCCCTATTTGCATTCAAAATCTGGCGCCTGCGCCGTACCTGTCTTCAATTGGCACAGGCGTACTGAGAGGCGGACAATGCGCCTGCACCGATGACGTCACATCTACACCCGGCGCAGGCGCATTGAGGATGGAGCGCCGAGCGAGCGTCCGCCTCTCAGTGCACCTGCGCCGACTGAAGACAGGTATGGCGCAGGTGCCAGATTTTGAATGCAAACAGGGCCAGCAGAGAACGATCCCGTTCCCTGGCCCTGTCAATCAACATGCGGAGGGGGCGTCATTATGATAGGAGGATGCGGCTGCTACCAGCAAGTAGCCGCCCTACTTGCTGGTAGACAGGTAATTTACATATTATAAAAGTACGTTTTTAGCTAAATCTACTGAACCAAAATGATTAATCATATTATGTATGGATAAATCGCAGTATAGGGATTATAAGTACACAAAAAAATATATATATTGTGATTTTTTCCCTTTTTTATTTTTCCCTTTTTTATCTTTTTTCATTTATTTTATTACTGTATATGGTTTTTATAACTATTTGGATTTTAATATTAACATATATTGAATAAATATTTACATTTCTATATACTGTATATGGTACGTTTCCTTGCAACAGCCAGAAGTGTGCCTTCCACACTATTTGCTTTTTTCAACACAAAAAAAAATACCTCCCTGTTAGTGACCCCAGTAGAGCCAATGTCCACAGAGTGCCCTTATGTGTTCCAATGACCCGTACTGTGTGCCACTAAAAAAAACACTTAGTGCCCCCAGTTGAGCTTAGGTGCCCATAGGGCCCCTATAATTTATGCCAGTATAAAATACTCCTATATAGTGCCCCCATAGTGCTCCTCCATAATGTGCCAGTATAAAATGCCCCTATAGACTGCCCCACATAGAAGCCCCTATAATGCTCCGCTTCCCCCTTTCCCATAATGGCACCAAAATGGGTGCCAGTATTAAATGCCCCTATATAATGCCCCCATAGTGCTCCATTCCCCCCCCACTTCTCCATAGTCCCCCCCATAATGTGTGCCAGTATATAGGGCCCCCAGTAGATGCCCCCATAGTGCAACTCCCCCCCACTTTTCCATAGTGCCCCCCATAATGTGTGTCAGTATATAGGGCCCCAGTAGATGCCCCCATAGTACTCCTTCCCCCCCACTTCTCCATAGTGCCCCCCATAATGTGTGCCGGTATATAGGGACCCCAGAAGATGCCCCCATGGTGCCCCCCCCCACTTCTCCATAGTGCCCCCCATAATGTGTGTCAGTATATAGGGCCCCAGTAGATGCCCCCATAGTACTCCTTCCCCCCCCCACCTTTCTCCATAGTGCCCCCCATAATGTCTGCCGGTATATAGGGACCCCAGACGATGCCCCCATAGTGCCCCCCACTTCTCCATAGTGGCCCCATAATGTGTGCCAGCATATAGGGTCCCACTAGATGTCTCCATAGTGCCCCCCATAATGTGCCAGTTTATAGGGCCCCCCACCCCCCTTCTTGCCATACTATACTAAAAATTATAAAAACAATAAACTTGATAACTTACCTCCATGCTGCTTTCAGTGATGTGATGCAGGCCTCTTCTGGCCTGTGTCCAACACTGTACGGCTCAGGCGGTGCAATTACATCATCGCACCGGCCTCTGATAGGCTGCAGGCCTAGTGCCTGTAGCCTATCAGAGGAACGGGCTAGGGAGACGCCCCTCCCCTGCCCCGCCGCACCATTCATCTGTATTGTTGTCCTGGGGACAGCGATACAGATGAATATAGAGATGAGCACTTCTCCAATTGAAGCACTCATCATCACTTCTGCTGCCCTGCCGTTGATAAAAAGGGCCCTCCTCCCGCACTGGGCCCCTGTGCATTTAAACAGGCTACACAAGCGGTATATCCGCCCCTGAGTCTTAGGAGACCTCCTAGTTTGATACATGACTTTTCAAGACAATATGGGCACTTTCGGTTTGGGTCAAATTGATTGAGACCAAATTGAATCTGACAGACAATTCACTCAAATTGGACTTGAAACAAATTTTGTGAAATTTGCTTATCTCTACATATCACCTATCTAATGTTGAACTGGAGTGCCTCGGGCCCACCAGTAAAATTAAGTTTGTGCCCCCACTGTACAGCTACATTCAAATATTACCAGACCTCCCTTCACAAATCCCTAAAACTGACTTCTGACTGTTCTGTCCTGCAAACCATCTCAATATCTTGTTGACCTAATCTTCTTTAGGACTAGTGCCCCCTTATCTATGCCTGTTGACCACCGCAAATATGGTGATTCTCATCCTATCAGCTCCCCACGAGATAGGCAGTGAGGAGTGCTCACTACTCATAAGAAACCAGGAAGTGGGAGTCAAGCATGGGGGATAAGAGCAAACTGCAAAAGAGGTACATTTAGAAAGAGGAATGGGAGCTAGAGTGATTGATGAAGATAAACGTAAGTAGCACAAACCCTTTATTAAATAATTATTTTGTTTGATACTTTATAGCACTATAAGTTAGTTCTATAGTCTTCTGAAGTGTTACCCAATTCTCAGATTTAGGCAAAGTTACATACTTCCTATTCATACTAGGTACACATCTATTGTGCAAGCTCTTGAGACAAACCATAGTGGTGGCACTTTCAGGCAGTTAAGGGTACGTACATATGACACAGTCATATCGCAGTTGCGATGTGGCCGTGCTACGTACTAGCACTGCGAGCTGCAGCAGGCGCTAATTAAACTAATTAAGACCTTGCTGTTTAGTTGGTGTCTATTGCTAATGGCCCCACAATATTGCAGGTTCGGTCATAAACAATGTAGACCAACTAAACAGCGCAGTCCTAATTAGTTTATATAGAGCCTGCTGCAGCCCATCGTGTGGTCTTGCCCTAATAGTGAGTGTGAAATATAAATTGGGGATTTTCAAACAAACCAGGTAGTTTTTGGATTAGTTGTCCCAGTCAAACTCCAGAGGTAGTCTTCATAACACTGGCATTTTCTAAAGTACAGAACATAAAATCGCCTTTGTCTGTTGTTTCTACCTCCTGTATGGCTATAGTTGCACATTTAGTTCATTTGAATGGACTTGCACAACATGTAAAACAGAATTGGAAGAGAGAAACATAGTTTTATATTATACATTACCATGGAGTATTGCATGTGTGAGTGAGGGTCAAATATCTGGCTCCAAGGTCATAGAACATCCTAAGAGCTGCCAAGCTGCTGTCTATGATGTGCCCTCCTTCCAAACCAATAAGACAGGCAATCTTTTTGGTGTTTATAATACCTAATAGGGGGGAAAAAAACAAGAATTATATATATAGAAACAAACTTTTAGACTAAAAAAATATTGCTCAGAGAAAAATAGCAAGCAATAAAACTCAGAAAACATCAAGGATTAGATTTAGCTTGCACTGGTGTCTTAAGCTGGTCTTTAAAATCCCCTGCGCTGCCAGAGGATGCAACCAAATTATAACGAGGCGCAGGCGTCATGATAAAATAGGTGCATCCTCTGGCAGTCCATGTGCCAGAATGAAATCTTTGGCAACTTAGAACGTCTGTCTTCATTTGCACCAGAAAACTGTCACAAATGAAGATAAATGTGCGGGGCCCGATGGCCATGGCCCTTTCCCACATCCCTTTTCGGCGAAGTGGCGGGGGTGGCAAGAAATGCTACTTGCTACCAATTTTATTGCAAGTGTTGTTTAAAAAGTGGCAAACACATGGTTTACAACTTTTTTACACCAAAAAAGTGGCATAAGAAGATGATAAATCTCCTCCCTCCAGTCAAAGCAGAAGGAAACTGTAGAGATCAAAAGTCACAGTGTGGGTAAAACCAGTAAACTTTCTACTGGGCACCAGGGAGAAAATATAATAATCTACTAGATAATCATAGACTGAATACTTTATTTAGTCAGGATTAAGTCCCATGCCCATTGATGATAGAGGCAGTGGATACTTCCCACCAGGGAAAGGCTGAGAGCTATTCACAAAGATGTGGTCAAATATCAGCAAGGCATGTATGCTCATGGAAATGTCTTGAAAAATCTATTCCAGTCTGTAGCCACCACAACATACTGTAAATCATTAAAAAGACGGGCTGTCTATGTAGAACATAGACATGTTGGACCTTCCAGAGGGGGACAGACATATCTTTTTGCTGATCTCTGTTCAGTTGATTGATGGAGAATTTGAAGAACTAAAAAAGGGATTTTAAATCAGTTTTTTGTTTTTTTTTAAACCAGATGAACCCGTTAAAATTTCATACATAAGGTATAATTTCAGGCTTACTGAAATTTTAAGATCATCTTTACATGATAAAGATTTGTTGCAAAAATGTATGTGACCTACATCTAATAAGATAATTTACTACAGGGACCAAATTGATCTACTCGACTTACAGATGTACCATGTTAGAATTTTTGAGAATATAAAGTGGAAATTGACGGCCCCAGTTTAGCAATCTATACTTTATAATCCTTCTGACCTTGTAATACAATCACTTCCTGGTGAGCACGTGATACACTTGTGTTTATATACAGCAGCCAATCAGAGGAGGCAGAGTTGTAGGTAGGAGGGATAAAGCAGTGGCATGAACCAATGATAAGATAGGAGGTGTGACTACATCAGACTCCTTGTGGGCAGTGTACTAAGCGGCAGTCATAGATCACGGCTCAGCTCTAATAGCAGGTAACTATTCCCTAAAGGGCTCATGTACATGAACGTATTTTCTTTCTGTGTCTGTTCCATTTTTTTGAGGACCATATGCAGAACCATTCATTTCAATGGATCTGCAAAAAAAAACACGGAAGTTACTTAGTGTGCATTCCGTTTCTGTATGTCCATATTTCCGTTCCGCAAAAAAATTGAACATGTCCTATTATTGTCCGCATAACGGATGAGGATAGGACTGTTCTATTAGGGGCCAGCTGTTCTGTTTTGCAAAATACGGAATGCACACAGACTCCATCTGTATTTTTTGCGGATCCGTATTTTGCGGACTCCAAAATACATACGGTCGTGTGCATGAGGCCTTAGATAGTGACCTTCTGATCATTTTTGAGACCATAACAGTTACCTGAAACACTCACCTTGGGATGAAGTAACAAACTCCAATTCTTCATATTCATTACACATCCTCTTGATAACATCAATCTGTTCCAAGGCCAGCCTTACCGCATCTTTATCCTGAGCACCGCACAAAACATACGCTGACCAGAACTAGATGAAACACAATTTTTAGAGTATGTCATCTTCAATGTAACTTATACATTTGCATATCAAGTACTGTATGCCTCTTGGAACTGTTGCATAGATCTGGATTACCCAGAAAAAGTACGCACAGTGGTGAAACCAGTAATCTATCACTTTTTTCACAGTTTACAAAATTAACCGTTTTCAATAAACTGATTTACAAAGATGATGTACTGTATGTGTAGAAAAATAGAATTTAGCTTTTTGCATACTATTGTCAAAAATGGAGCCAAATTCACTGATGAACACCAGATGCCCAAACCAGCGCACAGTGGACATATAAACAATGGCATACCGTGCCGCCTATTGGAGTGTACCATGAAGCTGTACATTGGTTACTGCGACTTCTCTGAACGGATCCTGTGCCCATACACACATTGTGTCTGCAATTCATACTGACATGTCCAAGGTGTACATGCTATATTAACTTTGCTATGTGTGCATGAAACTACAGTATTTATTCTCGCATCTTTAAACTCACTGTAAAACAGATGTGAATGCAAATTCGGCTTGTACAGTATATAGTGCCAACATCATATCTAAATTATTGCGTAAGGTTTTAAAAAATTTGGCAGAGGAAAAAGCTGTTTCAGTTGAAGCAAAGTTTTTATGAATCTTATTTTGTACTGATAGAACCCCAGCCACCATATTTCACATTATTTACTATTCTAATTTAAATTTGCAATTGCATCATTTGTATTTGTAAAATTGTAGCATGAGGATATGGTTTTGAGACATGTTCCCCACTGAACGTACTGTAAAAAAAAACGCTGCCTATGTGTTTTCTTCAAAATAAACATGTTGATGAACTAAAATTTTACATGGAAAAACTCTTTAAAAAAAAGTGGGACATGCCATTCTCTGTTTAATAGTGGCTTTAATTCAAAACATTGAGCCATCTGTTTCTCGGCATCCTCCCTACCAATTCCTCGTCGCCCACTCCATTCCTTCTAAATATTTGTGCAGTGATATACAAAATGTTAAACAAAGTCCAAATATTGTCTATTACTGCATATTTATCATATGAATATTCTATGTTTTTCTAAACAATATAATGCTGAACTTGGGTAAACATATGACGTTACATTCCAATTGTACTGATCTAAGTGCTACAATATGACTGCCCCAATCTGAATACTACAATACGACTGTCACTGCACCGACAGGAAAAGGAAAAACTAAAATTTGGCATGGGCATGGGTATTCAGACCCTTTGCTATGACACCTTACATTTAGTTCTGGGGCCTCCTATTTCTCTGGATCACCTTTGAGATGTTTCTGATTGGAGTCCACCTGTGGTAAATTCAGTTGACTGGATATGATTTGGAAAGACGCCGTACGGTGAACGCATTGCACCCGCACTGAATCCGGACCCAATAATTTCTATGGGGCTGTGCACATGAGTATACAGTGCTATACACTGCTATGTGCCGAGCATCGCGATGCTCAAGCCGAACTGGTGATCGGCCGAGCATGCTCAATCAACACTAATGACTATGTGAAAGCAGAATTTTTTAAATATTTGCAACTTTATTGAAAATGGAAAGTAAAATCTTGCATACATAAGTGTTGGCAGCGATTACAGCCTCCAGTCTTCTTGGGTATGACACCACAGGCTTTGCACAACTGGATTTGGGGATTTTCTGCCATTCTTCTCTGCCGATCCTTTCAGGATCTGTCAGGTTGGATAGGGACAATTGGTGAACAGCCATTTTCAGGTCTCTCCAGAGATATTCATCTGGGTTCAAGTGAGGTCTCTGGCTAAACTACTCAAGGATCGGGTGCTATAAAGAACCCGATGACATGTGGTTCGGCTCAGTCTTAGTCAGGTAGAGCTGTGCTGTAGAAGGGACAGATAGTGTAGGGAATTGAATTTAATTTTTTTGTTAGGCAGGGTTGGTGTTAGAGACCCAAAAGTCCTTTTAAGAACTATTGTTGTATCTGGCAGCAATATATATTAGCGCAGCCTGTGCTAAATTGCGTGCAATTGTTAGAGACCCAAAAGTTCTTTTAAGATCCTTTTGAAGATCCTTCTATCTTCATTCAGCAGGACCTGCGCTGACGTCACAAAGCTCACCACGTGGTGAGCATGACTACATCATCAAAGGTCCTTTTGCAGGTCCTCAAAGAAGAAGAAAGAAGTTTGATGCCGGCTGCGCGATCAAGTGGATAAGGTGAGTTAATCTATTTATTTTTTTAACCCCTCAATCGACATTTTAGTAAGCATTCTGTATTAAGAATGCTATTATTTTCCCTTATAACTTGGAAAATATAGCAGTGAATTTACTTTAATGGGGTTCGGGGTTGCTCATCCCTATCATCTCCTAGCAACCATGCGTCAACATCGCACCACATCCACACTTGCTTGCAGATGCTTGCGATTTTCACCCAGCCCCATTCATTTCTATGGGGCCTAAGTTGCGTGAAAAACGCAGAATATAGAACATGTTGCGATTCTGACGCAACGCACAAGTGATGCGTGAAAATCACTGCTCATCTGTACAGCCCATTGACGTGAATCGGTCCGGATTCAGTGCGGGTGGAATGCGTTCACCTCACGTATTATACCCGCGCTGAAAACTTGCCCATGTGAAAGGGGCCTTAAAATATCTGTGTCAGCCAGTGTACTTTTTCCGTAGACAGTGTCCTCTGTGGACAGTTACATTACCTGCGCTACATCTCCCGTATAACGATTGCGCATCCTAAAAATATCTGTGACATCCAGTGTACTTTTTCCGTAGACGCTGCGGACAGTGACATTACCTGCGCTACATCTCCTGTATAACGTTTCCACATCCCAAATATCTGTGACATTGTAATTTTTTCTTAGACGCTAGTGACAGCAGCGCCATTACCTGTGGTACCTATCCTGTATAACGTTTCCGCATCCCAAATATCATTGACATTGTATTTTTTTCTTAGCCACTAGTGACAGCAGCGACATTACCTGTGCTACATCTTCTGTATAACGTTAGCCGCTGGTGACAGCAGCGACATTACCTGCGCTACATCTTCTGTATAACATTAGCCGCTGGTGACAGCAGCGACATTACCTGCGCTACATCTTCTGTATAACGTTTGCGCATCCCAAATAGCAGTGAAATTCCCTGTAATTTTTTATTAGCCGCTGGTGACAGCAGCAACATTACCTGCACTACATCTCCTGAAAAACGTTTGCGCATCCCAAATAGCTGTTACATTTCCTGTAATTTTTTATTAGCCGCTGGTGACAGCAGCGACATTACCTGTGCTACATCTTCTGCATAACATTAGCCGCTGGTGACAGCAGCGACATTACCTGCGCTACATCTTCTGCATAACATTAGCCGCTGGTGATAGCAGCGACATTACCTGCGCTACATCTCCTGTATAACGTTTGCGCATCACAAATAGCTGTTACATTCACTGTAATTTTTTATAAGCCGCTGGTGACAGCGACATTACCTGCACTACATCTCCTGTATAATGTTTGCACATTTTGAATATTTGTGACATTCAGTGTAATTTATTTGCGCATACACTTACAAAACCTGCGCTACTGTATGTGTGACATACTTACAATCATATATACCATTTAATATGCAGAAGGCGAACAGTAAGGGATGGGGAAGTTGCAGTGCTGTTGATGGTGCACGCAGAGGCCGTGGCCCTGGGCGTGGTGAAACTGTGCCTGCTGCCAGAGCACAAGAAACACACTCGTCCACGATACCTAGCTTCATGTCCCAGTTTGCAGGGCGGCGCAGGACATCAATCTTGAAGTCAGACCAGTGCGACCAGGTGGTCGGTTGGATTGCAGCAGATAATGCTTCCAGTCGGTTAAGCACCACCCTGTCTTCCACAAAGTCCAGTCTCAGTAGCCAAGAGTCTGGTCAACAGAATCCTCACCCTGATCATCCTTTCTCCCACCATGGAGAGTCTTGCCAAACAAGTGATCCCACACTCGGATATTCTGAGTAGCTCTTTTCATTGCCATTCCTTGATTTGGGCCTCTCGCCAAGCCTGCTTGAAGAGGGACATGTGGAGATCGTGTGCACTGATGCCCAAACTCTTGAGCAACCACAGTTACAAGAAGATGACAGTGGGGAACGGCAATTAGTGTTTCACGAGGTGGATGATGATGATGAGACACAGTTGCCAATAAGTCAATGGCAATTAGTGTCTCAAGAGGTTGATAATGAAGATGAGACACAGTTGTCAATAAGTGAGGTTGTTGTTAGGTCAACAAGTCGGAAGGATGACCAGAGTGAGGAAGTGGAAGAGGAGGTGGTGGACGATGAAATCACTGACCCAAACTGGGAAGTTGGCAAGCCGAGCGAGGACAGCAGTAGAGAGGGGGAGGGATCCGCAGCACCGGAGGCTGGAGGAGGCAGGGGGGTGGCAAAAGGGAGAAGGCGGGCCACACCAAACAGGCCCGCATGCAGTGCAAAAACCCAGCCACCCATCCACAGGCCATAGCACTAAATGCGCAACTTTCCAAATTACTGGCCCTGGAAATGTTGCCATTTAGGCTTGCCTGATGTTGGCGGCCGTCCCTCGTTACGCAGTCCCCAGCCACCACTATTTTTCACGGTGTGCCGTGCCCGCCTTACACCAGCATGTGTCCCGTAACATCACCTGTGCCCTGACCAATGCAGTTACTGGGAAGGTCCATTTAACCACTGACACATGGCCAAGTGCTTTCGGCCAGGGACGATATATTTCCCCGACAGCACACTGGGTGGACGTTGTGGAGGCCGGGAGCGAGTCGTACCCTGGGATGGCACCGGTGCTTCCGACGCCAAGGATTGCGGGCCCTAATTCCATCAGGGTTTCCGCCACTACTTACATGGCTCCAACCCCCATTTCTCCTCCTCCTCCGCCTCCTCCTCCACTTCCACCTCAGAATTATCCTCTTGCAGCACCAGTCAGCCATCAGTCAGTAACCGGAAGCAGTGTAGCACTGCAGTGGGGAAGCGTCAACAGGCCATGCTTAAGCTGATCTTCTTAGGTGACAAGCAGCACACCACCGCAGAGATGTGGCAGGGGATAAGAGACCAGACTGAGCTGTGGCTCTCGCCACTCAACCTAGAGCCAGGCATGGTGGTGTCTGATAATGGCCGTAACTTGGTGGCGGCTTTGGAGCTCGGCAAGCTCACACACATACCATACCTAGCCCAACTTAGTGGTTCAGCAATTTCTCAAAACCTACCCCAATTTGCCTGAGATACTGGTGAAGGTGCGCCGTGTGTGTACCCATTTCCGAAAGTCATCTACAGCTGCCGTCGTTCTGGCAACGCTGCAGCAGCCCTTGCAATTGCCAGCTCACCGACTGTTGTGCGACGTGAGCACGCACTGGAACTCAACGTTCCACATGTTGGCCAGGCTTTGTGAGCAGCAGAGCGCAGTAGTGGAAGGCTGCAACATGGTCGTTGCATTTCCAGTTAGCTTCCGCTCTTCACAAGCGACAATTGGGCACGTCTGACCTCTGTGAGGTTTTACTCAACTTTGAGGAATCAACACAGATCGTGAGCAGCGATGCCGCTATTATCAGCGTAACCATCCCATTTCTGTGTCTACTGAAACGCTCACTGCTCACAATGAAGGCGGACACTTTGCATGTGGAAGAGGTGGAAATGAGGAAGGACAGTACACAGGGTGATAGCCAGACCACCCTCCGTTCGTCTTCTCATCACGAATTGGATGATGAGGAGGAGGAGAAGGAGCAGAAGACGGTTGCCTCCGCCACAGAGGGTAGTACCCACAGCAGGTTTATTCCAACTGTTTAGCGTGGATGGGCCGAAGAGGAGGAAGAGGATGAGGAGATTGAGAGTCATCTTCCTGATGAGGACAGCGAAGTCTTGTCTGTTGGGACTCTGGCACACATGGCTGACTTTATGATATGCTGCCTTTCCCGTGACCTTCGCGTTATGCGCATTTAGGCCGACACAGATTACTGGTTGTTCACCCTTCTCAACCCCCACTACAAAGAGAACTTCTCATTCCTGTGGTGGAGAGGACGAGCAATACCAGAAGGTCCTTGTGGAAAAATTGCTCCCAAAATTTCCAGCTGACAACGCTGGCAGCAGAGTACGTAGTTCCTTGGGCAACCAAGGAGGGGAGGCGAGGGGAACACACAGCAGTTCCAACAGAGGCAAGGCAACACTCTCTAAGGCCTGGGACAGTTTCATGACACCCCGCCAGCAACCTCACCCTGATGCGCAGCCTAGTGTTACAAGGAGAGAAAAGTTTTGGAAAATGGTGAAGGAGTACATAGCAGACCATGTCAGCGTCCTCAATTATCTCTCTGTGCCTTACAACTATTGGATGTCCAAGCTGGACACGTGGCTCGAACTGGCGCTCTACGCCTTGGAGGTGCTGACCTGCCCTGCCGCCAGTGTTTTGTCAGAGAGGGTATTTAGTGCTGCTGGGGGCATAATAACTGATAAGCGCATACGCCTGTCAACTGAAAATGCTGACAGGTTGACTCTTATCAAAATGAACAAGGCCTAGATTGCCCCTGACTTCTCTACTCCACCAGAGGAAAGCGGCTGAGCATAAAGGCACTCTAAATGTGGCTTTTATGGTGTATTGAATGCACTGTATTGCCATGCACCCCTTCCACCACAAAAAAGGGTATACGGTTCAATCTTCCATTTCTCGTCCTCCTCCTCCTGCTCCATCATATCAACATGCTTATTAGGCTGCCCTCACTCCTAATGTTTTAGAGGGTCAGCTCAGCAGCAGGCCCTAAACCATAATTTTTTCGATGGTCAGCTCCGCAGCAGGCCCTCGCCCCTAATGTTTTAGAGAGTCAGATTACCAGCAGACCCTCAACCATAATTTTTTTGATGGTCAGATCAACAGCAGGCCCTCAACCATAATATTTTAGATGGCCAGCTCGGCAGCAGGCCCTCGCCCATAATGTTTTAGAGAGTCAGATTACCAGCAGACCCTCAACCATATTTTTTTTATGGTCAGATCAGCAGCAGGCACTCGCCCATAATGTTTTAGATGGCCAGCTCGGCAGCAGGCCCTCGCCCATAATGTTTTAGATGGTCAGATCAGCAGCGGGCCCTCGCCCATAATGTTTTAGATGGTCAGCTCGGCAGCAGGCCCTCGCCAATAATGTTTTAGATGGTCAGCTCAGCAGTGGGCCCTCGCCCATAATGTTTTAGATGGTCAGCTCAGCAGCGGGCCCTCGCCCATAATGTTTTAGATGGTCAGCTCGGCAGCAGGCCCTCGCCCATAATATTTTAGATGGTCAGCTCGGCAGCAGGCCCTCGCCCATAATGTTTTAGATGGTCAGCTCAGCAGCGGGCCCTCGCCCATAATGTTTTAGATGGTCAGATCGGCAGCGGGCCCTCGCCCATAATGTTTTAGATGGTCAGATCAGCAGCGGGCCCTCGCCCATCATTTTTTCCATAGTAAGATCAGCAGCAGGTCCTCGCCCCTAATTTTTTAGATGGTCAGCTCAGCAGCAGGCCCTCGCCCCTAATGTTTTAGATGGTCAGCTCAGCAGCAGGCCCTCACCCCTAATGTTTTAGATGGTCAGCTCAGCAGCAGACCCTCACCCCTAATGTTTTAGATGGTCAGCTCAGCAGAAGACCCTCACCCCTAATATTTTAGATGGTAGTATCAACAGTAGGTCCTCACCCCTAATGTTTTAGATGGTCACCCGCAGGCCCTTGCTCCTAATGTTTTTGAGGGTCACCAGCAGGCCATCAATCAAGGGTGTGTATGATGCCCTCCTCTATGTGTAATAAATGGTGTATTGGGGTGCCGGTTTATTGTCATTTTTGGCAGCCCTTTCATTTAGTGCATAGGCTTTATGACTGTAGGAGTCCCACTACCTGAACAATTGTACCACTATGTGAATGAGGCCCTCCTTTATGTGATATACAGGTTGTATCGGAGTTCCTCTTTCTTGTAATTTTTGGCAGCACTTGCACTTTTTATACAAGTAAATATACAGGAAAGAATGTTTCCTAACAATTTTTCCTCTAAAATCGATTTTCTCTTCGGTTTGGTGCGTATTATTGTCAGTCTGTAAAAGTGGCCTACTACTCGGACAACAGCATTCCCAGCAGCGACCTGGGAGTCCAAGATGCATCCAGACATCCTCCCCATGCTGTTCCCGAACCATTTCATTGGTGTTTCCATCAATTTCTGACCATTCATGTGAACCAGACACCCTCCCCTCTTCAGAGCAGGGGGTGCCTGGTTTAATGCTGGGGTTCTCCCATTGACTTCCATTGTGCTCTGGTGCTCGGTAGAGCACCCAAGCATCCCGAGGTGTTCTACTCGAGCACCCGAGCACTTTGGTGCTCAATCAACACTATAGTCATCTTGGGGAACTGAGTGCAGCATGATAAAGGAAAACTTTTTTTATTTTAGCACAGTGTCGCAACTTAACAATGTGAAAAAGCAAAAGTCTGAAGACTTTCCAAATGCATTGTATCATGTTAGAAAAATATGGATTTTCAGCTTTACTGTAAGATGCAGTTTTAACATCTGCACAAATAATGGAGGTGGAGCAAGAAGAGAAGGAGGGAGAGACACAGGTTCACAGAGACCAGTGTCTCATCCAGCCAGTCTGGTCACAGAGCTGAGCCACCTCAACCATGGATTGCCTGAGTGTGCTTTTCCGATATATCGATCAGGGACAGGAAGTGGAGAGCAGCAGGACTGGGACCCTTGTAGGAACAGTATAAAATCTTGTACCTGGAAACCCCATTTAAATTATGTATAAACTTCAAAAAGCGTTCCTTGTGGTCAGTGGCATAGCTAAAGGCCAATGGGCCCTGGTGCAAAAGTTCAGCTTGGGCCTTCATTCCCTCAGTACTTTCTTTTTTGTCCAGGGGCAGGGAAGCACATTGCCTTCGTGCTGCCTCAGTAAACAGCTATCTCCTCTGACCTCAACACAAACATGCAAGATTTTCCTGTTAATTTCATGGGGAACAGGGAGATACATTGCTGTATGATGCACTTCTGACAGCAGACAATTTCCTCTAGCATCAATAAACAATGTTGGTCAGAATATATTGGATTGTATGGGGAGTTTTGGAGTTTCTGTTTTCAATACTTTGTAGTCATATTCTGATGTTTTCTTCAAGGACCCTTTGGACCCGAGAAATAATAATAATATGGTTCAATTAGCCGAAGGCTACTGGTTTCCCATTTGTGGTTACTTAAAATTTAGCGTTTATTATTTTTACTATTAAAATAAATCGGGAAGAAAAATAAAATGTTTATAATTTACAAGTGTAGCTGAGATTTAGGCAGTATAGATACAGGTTGCTTCACCTATATTTCCTGCCTTAAATAACATGCGTCTATACTTCTAATAGGTGCTATTAAAACACCCTTATTCCATCTATTTGTCAGCTCTTTAAGTATCGGCTGGGTAATTATATTAGTATCTGTATAGATCACTATATTAAAGGTCATGTACGATCGCTTTTGGTGCCGATCTGTGCCGGCCCTTGAACATATTCTGTAACGTTTTATTGCGATTCCCTGCCTTTGATGTGTCTAACACGAGGTGCTTCTGCAGGCAGACCCCGTTCGGACACACTATCTCAGCCACACTTGAACTAAAAATCAGACTGTAGCTCCCCCAACCCATATTCTGATGTAAAACTCTTAAAGGGGTTATCCGGTGAATTATATTGATGGCCACCTATCCTCAGGATTGGTCATCAATATCAGATCGGTGGGGGGTCCGACATCTGACACCTCTGCCGATCAGCTGTTAGACGAGGCCGGGCGCTCACTGAGCGCTGCAGCCTCTCCCTTGGTCATGTGATGTCATAGTACATCGGTTACATGGCCAAGTTGCAGCTCAGTCCCAATTTCCTGGATAACCCCTTTAGAGGGTTTTTCCAGGAGTTTAAAACTGATGACCAATCCTCGGGACAGGTCATCATTATCAGATCATCAAGGGATTAGACTCCCGGCAGACCTGCAGATCAGCTGTTTGAAGACATTGTGGAGCCCTTGTGGGTGCCACGGCCTCCTCCCAGCATACCAGGCATGGCACAGCTGTGTTTGGTATTGCTGCCCACACCCATTTACCATATCAATGCTGAACTACCAGAAAACCCCTTTAAACAGAGCTTGAATAAATTCTGAGCTTGGTGTGTAAAGGATTTGATGTGAATGTGTCAATAGGATTATTACATAAGGGTAATATGACAGACCTAGACCGATTCTGAAAAACTTATATTTTTTCTATGAGACTGAATATGCAAACATGTATGTAAATCATACTCTCCATTACTGTATAACAATAAGGTACCTGAGCTCCAACGTGACCAGTTTTCAGCTTATGCAAATTGGTCCTTGTGGTATTAATAGTCTGCAAGTTTATTTTTGATAACTTGTTTCTGTACAACCTCCTGAGCTGCAGGGCAAGGTCATTGTGCCTGTGATAAAGAAAATATAAATTGAGGTACTTTCATAGTATTTTGTAACATTTTAAATGAGTCATCTGATGAACTGGGATTCTTAAAATATCAAATGGTTATGCTTTACACCAGGGGTGCACAACTTGCCACGTGTGGGACATCAAGCTACAAACATGCTCGTCACAGCCCAATAGTTCTGAAAGACATAGCAAGAATTTATCTGGACAGACCTGCTGCTGTGTTCTGCTAGTGCATATGCAGCGGGCGCCTCCCCCCAGGGCACTTTAAGAGACTAGTACTTGTTTTGTGACGCCAGTTGCAATGAAGCAACAAGGGCACAGGGCACCTTTTAGTGATACTGCAGATGGTACCCAGGTATAGGAATGGCTGAGTGGTATAGGGCAGCCTAAATATCCCTTAATGTTGGTGCATGTGTCACAGTGCTCCTACCTGGATATGCTGGACCCCAGGCATTGGCCCTGAAGCAATAAAAGGGGGGTAGTTGAATTAGGGGGTAAAGAACAAATTGAGTCCAGACCTTGTGATGAAGTTGAAAAGCAGCTTTACTTTCAATAAACATTTCTCCAAACGACTTACAGACTTTGTCTTGTTTTCACTTCACAGGTGTGCCCTGTCAGGTTTAATAAGTGGGATTTATTGCCTTATAAATGGGGTGGGGACCATCAGTTGCGTTGAGGAGAAGTCAGGTGGATACACAGCTGATAGTCCTACTGAATAGACTGTTAGAATTTGTATTATGGCAAGAAAAAAGCAGCTAAGTAAAGAAAAACGAGTGGCCATCATTACTTTAAGAAATGAAGGTCAGTCAGTCCGAAAAATTGGGAAAACTTTGAAAGTAAGGGCTATTTGACCATGAAGGAGAGTGATGGGGTGCTGCGCCAGATGACCTGGCCTCCACAGTCACCGGACCTGAACCCAATCGAGATGGTTTGGGGTGAGCTGGACCGCAGAGTGAAGGCAAAAGGGCCAACAAGTGCTAAGCATCTCTGGGAACTCCTTCAAGACTGTTGGAAGACCATTTCAGGTGACTACCTCTTGAAGTTCATCAAGAAAATGCCAAGAGTGTGCAAAGCAGTAATCAAAGCAAAAGGTGGCTACTTTAAAGAACCTAGAATATTACATATTTTCAGTTGTTTCACACCTTTTTGTTATGTATATAATTCCACATGTGTTAATTCATAGTTTTGATGCCTTCATAGTCATGAAAATAAAGAAAACTCTTTGAATGAGGAGGTGTGTCCAAACTTTTGGTCTGTACTGTATATGCCAGAAATGTCCGATAGGTGGCATCTCTAGATTGCGGTCTCCTGGCTTCCTGAGACGCAGTGGAGAAGCAGTCTTGCATGCATGCATCTATCTCTATTCTGAATCAGATAATTTTTATTGAGTTTTTATAGCATACAAAAATGACAACAACAATACCGTGCCAAAGCACGGTATTCCAATGCACAGAAGGCTAATGAAAGTATGATATGGAGAGATATCTCTCTACATTCTGGATTCCCAAGGTCAGTATAAATCCAAAGAAAAAGACGCTGCGTTGCAGATCACCCAGCAGCAAAGATATTTAAAAGAAGCTTCAATGGTTGCAGAAACAAACTGTGAAATGTCTATGTAATGGACATCGAAGAATAAATTATACATTGAAATCCTACATATTCTCTGGAATGCTCCCTCTGTATTAAAATGTTGTGGAGTGTTCAAGAGACTGAGGAATCAGGTCTCAGTGACTTGCATCTGACCAAACTGTTAGTGACTTATGTTGACCACATGTACACATCATCAAGCACAAGTATGCATACCTGAAAAGATTTAAAGGGGCTGTCAAAGATTACAAAAAAAATGGCTGCTTTCTTCCAGAAACAGCGCCACACCTGTCCATGGGTTGTGTCTGGTATTACAGCTCAGCTCCATTGAAGTCAATAGGGCTGAGCTGCAATACCACACACAACCTGTGGACAACCCTTTTACACTGACTTGGTATACTGTATTGACCCCACCATATAGATCCAAAATATGCAGGTATGAATAAGACTTTAAAGTGATTGTGCAAGAATGAGGGGTCCCTCCCCCCTCAACACACAGACTTGACCAGATCTGTAAAGGAAAGCTTACTTACTTGCTTCCTGGCCCTGGCTCCTCGCTCTTACTTCTCCCGGCCTGCAATGCTTCGTTGGGCTCTCTCGCTGTGAACATCTGGTTTGACATCGCCTGCAGCCTATCGCTGGCCACGGCATTGACCAGATCGCTTTACATCATGACAAATGGTCACATGACACAAGAGGATCCAGTCACCACCACTGCCAGTGATTGGCTGCAGTGATGACAAACTGGATGTTTTCAGCAAAGGAGCCCAGTGGAGCATCGCAGCCCGAGGGCAAGAAACTGGAAACCAGCGTCGGGAAACAAGTAAGTAAGCTTCCCTTTACAGGTCCAGCCAAGTGGGGGGGGGGCGGTTGCCAAAATCCCCTATTCTTGCACAACCCCATTAAAGGGAATCTGTCACCTGCGACCTCCCTATACAACTATTTCCATAGACACATAGCTGGGGTTCACCTAATTATTTTGTTGATCTGAGGCTCCGTTCCAGAATTATAATTTTTCTAAATATGCAAATTGGGGCCTGTAGTGCAATGAGGGCGTCACCATTGCCTTTGTTGCACCAAAGCTCCATTCATTTCTATGGCCAGCCATTCTCTTACTGCTTTGCCACTGCCGACTCTATCAATCAAAGCAGCCAGAGAGAGACTGGCCACAGAAAGAAGTAGAGCTTGGGTGCAACAAGATCAATAGTACAACCTCATTGCTCCAAAGGCTCAATTCGCATTATAAGAAAAAGTATCATAACTCGGGAATAAAGCCTTAGTTCAACAAAAGAAAACCAGCATTTCAATCAGGTGAACCACGGCTATGCAAAAAGTTGGATAGGGAGGTCGCTGCTGACAAATTCCCTTTAATAGCATGTAACATGGTTTTATGGCAAGCTCTGTCCCACCATGTGTACACCGCTGTGGATACTGTTGGAAGTATTGGATATACTCACCCATCTATTAGCGGGTGTGACTTCATGAGATTTTGTGTCTTCTGAGTTGAACATGAAGTCATTTGAATAAAGAAGCAGAGTAAAAACGGAGCCAACAAAGTCATTTTTTTAATCCACTCCATAATATGTAGGCGATGAGACTCCTGTAATAAGCAGAAACATTGGAGCTCTTACAATGTTAATCAGATGTAACCGTACCGACACTACTTTATTAGCTAATATTGCTCCAAATCGGCACTACATCAAAGCGGATATAACCTGTATATACTACTATACTATATAAAACTTATATTTTAGAATCACGGCTTATTATATAATTAACTATGTATCGTTCATGTTCTCATCACATAAATTAATTTGTTCTATTATGTTTATTTTCACCATTATTATTAAATGTTTACCTCCACATTGGGTAGCTGATTAATTATGTGTGTTTGTATGTGTTTCACTTGAATATTTGGGGATTAATATTTCTTCTAAGATTGAAGATTTTTTACAGCTTAATTTGATCCCATTGATAACTAAATTGAAATCTAAAATAAAGACATGGCTCCGACTCCCCTTATCTAGAGCCGATAAAATATATTTGGTGAAAATTGTGATTTTGCCCCAACTACCGTACTCAGGAACTCCCCAGTGTGGATTGATGATACATTTTTTAAACAGATAGAGAGTATCATTAACCTGTTGATGCCCTGGTATTTAAGGACACATGATGTACCAGTACGTCATGTGTATTTACGATCACCGCCACGCGGAGCGCGTTGATCAGAACAGAGTGCCTGCTGAAATCATTCGGCAGGCACTCTGTGACAATGCCGAGGGACCCCCCCCCCAATTCAGACCTGCGGTTTGCTGCGTTTACGGGTTATTCAGGTCTCTTGTGACCCGATAACCCGGAATAGAATGGCGATCGGTGGTGTGATAATACACCACCAATCACCATCCTTAGATCCTGTGATGACCCCACTTTCCTCTTGTCATCTGCGTCCTCCTCCTCATCTAGCGATGATGATGAGCCCACTAGTTTTCCGACCCACCAGATAAGTCCACCTGAGACCCTACCGGTGAACTTGCATAGTGTACCCTAGAGGATTTTGTGCCTGTGATTCCTGATTTTGTTGGCCAACCAGGAATCCAGATTTGTACAGTGGACTTCATTGAATATGACTTTTTTAGTCTTTTTTTCAGTGACTACTTTGTGAATCTGATGGTGGAGCAAACAAACCTGTACGCCCAACAGTTCGTTGCTCAACACCTGGGCTCCCTTTTCTGCTGCACATGGGCCTAGTAAAAAAAAACTGTGTCAGGCTGTACTGGAGTGGGGACGTCCTCTACCAGACCCCACCTTACAGTACGGCCATGAAACGCTCCCGTTTTGAGGCCATTCGGAAATGCCTGCATTATGCAGATAATGCAGCATGTCCCCCCCCCCCCAAGGTGATCCTGCCTATGACCGCCCTTACAAAATCAGGCCGGTCATCGATCACTTTGGGGCCAAATTTTTGGAGGCCTATGTACCTGGAAGGGAGGTCGCGGTTGATGAGTCTCTCATTGCTTTCAAGGGGAGACTCATTTTCCGCCAGTATGTGCCCTCTAAGTGGGCGAGGTATGGCGTGAAGCTGTATAAACTTTGTGAGAGTACCTCAAGGTACACTTACAAGTTTTGTGTGTACAAGGGGCGAGATTCCCGTATTCAACCCCCAGAATGTCCCCCCACTCTGGGTGTTAGCGGCAAACTTGTGTGGGACCTTATGCACCCACTGCTAGATAAGGGTTACCACCTGTACGTGGATAACTTTTATACTAGTATCCCCTTGTTCCAGTCCCTCGCTGCCAGATCCACGTCCGCTTGTGGGACCGTGCAGAAAAATCAACGCGGCCTCCCTACCCTCCCCCTCCAGGTACCTATCCCCAGGGGTGAGACCCGTGCCCTTACCAGTGGAAACCTGTTGCTGGTGAGATATAAGGACAAAAGGGTTGTCCTTGTACTGTCCACAATTCATGGTAACGGAATCACCCCTGTCCCTGTGCGAGGTACCGTGGCAACGGTCCTCATGCCCGATTGTATTGTCGACTACAATCGGTATATGGGAGGAGTTGATCTCTCTGATCAAGTCCTCAAGCCATAAAACGCCATGCACAAACCCCAGGCATGGTACAAAAAAGTTGCGGTCTACTTGGTACAGGTTGCCATGTACAACTCTTTTGTGCTGTCCCAGAGCGCTGGCAACACAGGGAAATTCCTTCAGTTCTATGAGGCAGTCCTCAAGGACCTGATCTTTTCTGACCTGGAAAAAGCAGGCCGGAGTACCTCGGGAACTGGAGGTGCCCGGATCGTCCCTGGCCAACACCTTCCAGGTGTGGTCCCCCATACTGGAAAGAAGGGACGGACCCAAAAAAGGTGCAGGGTGTGTCACAGGAGGGGGGATACGGAAGGACACCACCGCTCAGTGCGACACGTGCCCCGATCATCCGGGCCTCTGCATTATTGGTTGCTTCAGGGAGTACCACACTTCCATGGAGTACAAAATTTATAATCCCCTTCCCCAATTTTAATTGTATTTAGCCATTGACAAATCGAAAAAAATTATGGTTCTCAGACTTGAGACACCCCAAAAAATTTTTTGTTTTAAATGATATTTTGTAAAACTAAAATAAATAAAAAAAAGTAGACATATTAGGTATCACTGCGTCCATAAGAATCTGCTCTATAAAAATACCCCATGACCTAACCCCTCAGATGAACACGGTCAAAAAAATAAAATAAAAACTGTGCCAAAACAGCTATTTTGGGGCACATTTTCAATTTTAATCCATTTTTTCCAGTAACAAAGCAAGGGTTAACAGCCAAACAAAAGTTAATTTATTACCCTGATTCTGCAGTTTACAGAAACACCCAATATGTGGTCGCAAACTGCTGTATGACCAAACGGCAGGGTGCAGAAGGAAAGGAACGTCGTATGGTTTCTGGAAGGCAGATTTTGATGGCCTTTTTTTTTTTTGGGCACCATGTCCCATTTGAAGAACCCCTGATGCACCCCTAGAGTAGAAACTCCATAAAAGTGGCCCCATCTAAGAAACTACAAGGTATTCAAAACTGATTTTACAAACTTTATTAACCCTTTAGGTGTTCCTCAACAGTTTATGGCAAATGGGGATGTAATTACAGAATTTCTATTTTTGGTAACCTTGCCTCACAAAAATGTAATATAGAGCAACCAAAAATCATATGTACCGGAGAAATAGTCCCAACAAAACTGCCACCTTATCTCGTAGTTTCCAAAATGGGGTCACTTTTATGGAGTTTCTACTCTAGGGGTGCATCAGGGGGGCTTCAAATGGGACATGGTGTAAATAAACCAGTCCAGCAAAATCTGCCTACCAAAAACCACACGGTGCTCCTTTCCCTCTACACCCTACCGTGTGCCCGTACAGTAGTTTACAATCACTTATGGGGTGTTTCTAAAAACTACAGAATCAGGGCAATAAATATTGAGGTTTGTTTGGCTGTTAACCCTTGCTTAGTTACTGGAAAAAATGGATTAAAATGGAAAATTTGCCCAAAAATTCTGAAATTTTATCTCCATTTGCCATTAGCTTCTGTGGCACACCTAAAGGGTTAACGACATTTGTAAAATCAGTTTTGACTACCTTGAGGGGTGCAGTTTCTAGAATGTTTTTTTTTGGGTGGTTTCTATTATGTAAGCCTCACAAAGTGACTTCAGACCTGAACTGGTCCTTAAAAAGTGGGTTTTTGAAAATTTCAGAACAATTTCAAGATTTGCTTCTAAACTTCTAAGCCTTGTAACATCCCCAAAAATAAAATGGCATTCACAAAATGATCCAAACATGAAGTATACATATGGGGAATGTAAAGTAATAACTTTTTTTGGAGGTATTACTATGTAATATAGAAGTAGAGAAATTGAAACTTGTAAATTTGCTAATTTTTCAATTTTTTTTGTAAATTTAGTTTTTATATTTATAAATAAAAATGCATTTTTTTTTTTTACTCCATTTTACCAGTGTCATCAAGTACAATATGTGACGAAAAAACAATCTCAGAATGGCCTGGATAAGTTAAAGCGTTTTAAAGTTATTCATACATAAAGTGACACTGGTTAGATTTGCAAAAAATGGCCTGGTCCTTAAGGTGAAATATGTCTGTGTCCTTAAGGGGTTAATGATCTACTTTGGGGGAGAAAGCGAGTTAGGCTTAAATTGCAGCATTTCTATAAACTGATGGAACAGGGAGGATTAAATCTTCCCTGTTTAAAGGGTTATTTTATAGCATCACACCTATGGCTGTATTATGAATGGAAGAAGAGCCCACTTTGTAGAACTCTGGTGAAGAATTCTTCACCATGATAATATCTTTGCCTTTTGGAATCCGGCCAATTAATTAATTAATCAATCCCCAACAGGAATATAGAATTGCCACCAAGTTACTTACTAAGTCCTGGAGTACTATTAGAGACTGGTTAGGAATAAAGGGATCCCTTTGTTGTACGCCTCTTTGGTATAACCTTTATCTACACGCCCTAGACCAGTGATGGCTAACCTTGTCACTCCAGCTGTGGTAAAGCTACAACTCCCAAGATGCCCCCCTTGCTTGGCTGCTCCCAGAACTCTATAGAAATAAATGGAGCATGCTGGGAGTCGTAGTTTCACCACAGCTGCAGTGCCGGAGGTTAGCCATCACTGCCCTAGACGAATTGATTGGGGATCAGTATTGGCAAACGAACAATATTTGTTACCTTGCACAGGTGGTTGGGAATGGGCATATTTTTTCTATTTTGGAGTTAGCACAAAGAGAAAATATAATTAATCTATCTTGGTTTTGTTATTTTCAGTTACGCCCGGCACTAGCTAGTATAAAAGACAAATCCCTTTTTTTATATAGATTCCTCCACATTTTTGCATGATTTAATAGTCAAGCCAGCACAAAGGGTTAAGATTTCTCAATGTTATAAACATTTACTTAAAGCACGATTTACTAAAAGGTATTCTCCTGGGCAAAAGGCCTGGAGAAGGGATTGCCCAATGATTCAATTGGATGATTAAGATAAAATATTGGTGAATGTGGGATTAGTTTCTCATAATGTTAATCATATATTGGTTCAATTTAATATGTTACGCAGAATTTACGTTACACCTTTATGGCTTAATAAATGTGGTTTGATAAACACTTCTAACTGTCCATGGTGTGAGTCACCTGAGGCTGATCATTTACCATATTTTTCGCCCTATAAGACACACCTAGGCTTTAGAGGAGGACAATAAGAAAAAAATATATTTAATTAGACATCAGGTCAGACCACCAATCAGACCCCCAATGTTAATCAGACCTCAGCTAACAGCCCTAATCAGACCCCCAATGTTTATAAGACCCCAACAAGACCTCAGCTCAGACCCCAATATGATTGACCCCCAATCAGACCTCAGATAAGAGCGCCATGCCTTATATCAGCCCCCACTGCCTCTCATATCGCGCACAGAGTGAGGTCACAGTGCGACAGCCAAGGACTAGGGGGCGGTGAGTTCAGAGCCTTCACCGATTCCTGGTCCTCCGGTACTAATGAAGCGCTTCCATAATTGGAATCCGGCACCAAGTGTTCCAGCAAAACAGATCCGGTTTTCCGATCTACGCATGCGCAGACATTTAAAAATTTTTCCGAATGACACCGGAGAGACAGATCCGGTGTTTCAATGCATTTCTTAGACGGATCCGCGTCCGGATCCCTCTACAAATTCTATCCGTTTGCACACGGATTTCCAGATCTTCACAACACAAGTGTACCCTAACATGTTAAGTAAAAAATGGCACAAGAGATTAACTAACTCTTTCAATTTATTTCAATAGTTTATCAAAATGGTAATAAATAACTCTGTGCCATGTGTTGTCAGAGTTGCTTTTAGCTCAGCTACATCTGTGGCTCTGCACAGTGTGAGATATTACTGCAGCAGCAGAATCACAGCAGCTCTAAGGATCCTGGCTCTTGGAATGGCTCATATGTAGCTTTTATGTATGTGTGAGCGAATTATGTTACAATTACAGAACTCTGCAAAGAATCCCATAACGCCATAAATGTTAGTTTGTGCACCAACTGTGGACAATGTAGGAGATGTCTGCACCAACTGTGGACAATGTAGGAGATGTCTGCACCAACTGTGGACAATGTAGGAGATGTCTGCACCATTGCCTCCCAGCTAAAGGTCTAAAGTGCAGAGATTGTGGAATGGTTTACTTCTCAGCTGTCAAAAGCTTTTACTCTCTGGTCCTTTCTGCTCATACTGTATATCTATAAGACCTTGCTTATCTACAACTCCTTTACCTTATCTCCTGCCTCATCTCACCTGGATGTGGCCTCTGTCTCTGTGATCAGGAGGATTTGCAAGATTTGCAAGATCTTTGTTTCATGATGGCGTACCTTCATTTACCTTCATTATTAAAAGCTGTGTTAGCTCACCTTGAAATGGTTGCACCCATGGCAGGAGTGTGGTTCCAGCCAGACTGGTAACATTATGTGGGAGCTAGAATATAGTGGGGTAATATTCCAGGGGCCGGTCTGGGAAGACTTTTTTTCTGCCGGTCAGGTTATCCCTATGGTCAGAAAGATTGTTTTCTTCTGAAACACAGTAGTTGGTCGAGCACCAAAGTGCTTGTGTGCTCGAGTAGAACACTTACCGAGTGCTTGTGTGCTCGAGTAGAACACATTAAACCAGGCACCCCCTGATGAGGGGAGGGTGTCGGGACTCTAGTTTGGCTTAGGAGTCCCTGCTCTAACTCCATATATAGCTATGTCCATATATGGAGTCAGTGCTTGGGGACACCCAGTGTATTTAAATCTAATTTAGCCTCTATTTCTGAAAAGTTTTGGCAGGATTCGAACTCACAACCTTCTACATTACAGCCAAGAATCTTAACCACTACACTATAGAGCTGCATGGCCAGTTACTTAAAAAATTAAAATAAAAAATAAACTTTTCAGAAATAGAGGCTAAATTAGATTTAAATACACTAGGTGTCCCCAAGCACTGACTCCATATACGGACATAGCTATATATGGAGTTAGAGTTCGAATCCCACCAGAAACTTTTCAGAAATAGAGGCTAAATTAGATTTAAATACACTGACTCGAGCACATGCGATATTCAGCCAAGCATCGCGATGCTTGGGCCGAACTGGTGTTCGGCCGAGCATGCTCGATCAACACTAATAGTAATTCCATGTCTATGGCGGAGAGCAAAGCTTCTTTGTCTTCAGTTTCCTAGTGTCATATTGATTGCTTCCCCATAAGTCTCACTTAGTCACTAAGATTGGGGGGCCATTCATAGAACCATATCCGATTTTGCAGACCACAAGTTGCGGATCCATAAGACAAGGATCCGCTGTGTACATTCTGCATTTGTGGTTCAGAACTTCCTGCCCTGTATGGTAATGTCCATTCTTGTCCACAATATGGAAAAGGGTGGGACGTTTTCAATCTTTTTCAGGGCCACGAAATAGATGTGCGAATGTGTGCTGTCCGTGTCTCACAGTCCCATTGTAATAATGAGTCCGCATGGGATCTACAAATTGCGGGAAGTGTCATAATGAAAACATTCTTTCATGTAAATGGGCCCTGAATGTCCCTCTCAGTTCATGTGATCCCCATAGACACTCTGTGCAAAAGGACATTCTGTTACCGCCATTTTTTTTCCTCACCAAATTAATTCTATTTAGAATCAATCGTTGTTACAGAGGGGTCTCCTTTCCACAATATACCTCTAGGTCTAGTTTCATTCTTGTCATTTTCATTCCAAAGACAGTGCCGTTTCTTGGACCGGGTGGGCTGGGCGGCCTCCCGAGGCGCTGTCAGAAGGCGGGGGCGGCAGGGCACAGCAGGAGATGAGCGCTGCGCTTCCATTGTGGAAGCGCTCACTCATCTCCAGTCATCTCATCTGTATCGCTGTCCTCAGGATGGCGATACAAATGTCTGTAATGCGGCAGGGCAGGGAGAGGTATGTCCCCTCCCTGTTCCTCTGATAGCCTACCAGCACTAGGCCGGTGCAGGCGGCGCGATGACGTCATCACTCCGCCTGAGCCAGCGAGGGACACAGGCCGGAAGAGGCCTGCATCGTATCCTGGAGGCGGTAAGTATAATTTTTATTTATTTTTATATGTAAAAATTACAATACTGGTACATAAGGGGGGTTGCTGGAGCCTGGCACAGACATAAGGGGGGCTGCTGGCACAGACATAAGGGGGGATGCTGGCACAGACATAAGGGGGGCTGCTGGAGCCTGGCACGGACATAAGGGGGTCTGCTGGCACATAAGGGGGCTGCTGGAGCCTGGCACAGACATAAGGGGGGCTGCTGGCACAGACATAAAGGGGGCTTCTGGCACATAAGGGGGGCTTCTGGCACATAAGGGGGGCTACTGGCACATAAGGGGGGGCTACTTGCACATAACGGGGGCTACTGGCACAGATATAAGGGGGGCTGCTGGCACAGACATAAGGGGGGCTGCTGGCACATGATAGGAGGCTACTGGCACATAAGGGGGGCTACTGGCACTTGATAGGGGGGCTACTGGCACATGATAGGGGGGCACTCTGGCTACTGGCACATGATGATGTGGGGGCTCTTATTACTGGCACATGATTGGGGGCATCTATGGGGGCACATCTTACTAACACATGATTGGGGGGCATCTATTGGGGCACTTATTATTGGCACATTATTCGGTGGCACTATAGGGGCATCTACAGAGGCTAAAAAGAAGGGGTATTTTATATGGGGGGGCTCTGTATAGGGGCATTTTAAACTGGGACACATTATAGTGGGTACTATGGGGAAGGGGGGAGAGGAGTACTATGGGGTCATCTACGGGGGCACTGAGAAGGGGTATTTTATATTGGCACATTATGGGAACATTAGCTCAACTGGGGGAATTACAAGGGGGTATGTTTTGCACATTATAAGGAGAATTATTACTACTGGGGGGGGCATTATGGTGGGCTTTATTACTCCCCCATGGTATGACCCCCTAGTAGCAGCACCAGCCTCTCCCTGCTCTGCTATCCCTCTGCCCCTTCTCCAAATCCTTATTATGAAATCTTTCTTATTAGGATAAAACACAACATCAGCTCCGCCGAGCCCCCGGCCAAAGTGTGGAAGTGGCGTCCGAGACCCCCAAGGGCCAAGCCAAGTAACTGTAAGTTTTCCTGTGGAGTGTTTATGTTATACACATATAGCCTACACTGTGCCACACAATGTACAGTATACCTCTATATTGTGCCCCACAATGTACAGTATACCTCTATACTGTGCCCCACAATGTACAGTATACCTCTACACTGTGCCCACAATATACAGTATACCTCTACACTGTGCCACACAATATACAGTATACCTCTACACTATGCCACACAATATACAGTATACCTCTACACTGTGCCTCACAATATACAGTATACCTCTACACTGTGCCACACAATATACAGTATACCTCTACACTGTGCCCCACAATGTACAGTATACCTCTACACTGTGCCCCACAATATACAGTATACCTCTACACTGTGCCTCACAATATACAGTATACCTCTATACTGTGCCCCACAATGTACAGTATACCTCTATATTGTGCCCCACAATATACAGTATACCTCTACACTGTACCCCACAATATACAGTATACCTCTACACTATGCCACACAATATACAGTATACCTCTACACTGTGCCACACAATATACAGTATACCTCTACACTGTGCCACACAATATACAGTATACCGCTACACTGTGCCACACAATATACAGTATACCTCTACACTGTGCCACACAATATACAGTATACCTCTACACTGTGCCACACAATATACAGTATATCTCTACACTGTGCCACACAATATACAGTATATCTCTACACTGTGCCCCACAATATACAGTATACCTTTACACTGTGCCACACAATATACAGTATACCGCTACACTGTGCCACACAATATACAGTATATCTCTACACTGTGCCCCACAATATACAGTATATCTCTACACTGTGCCCCACAATATACAGTATACCGCTACACTGTGCCACACAATATACAGTATACCTCTACACTGTGCCTCACAATATACAGTATACCGCTACACTGTGCCACACAATATACAGTATACCTCTACACTGTGCCTCACAATATACAGTATACCTCTACACTGTGCCCCACAATGTACAGTATACCTCTATATTGTGCCCCACAATATACAGTATACCTCTACACTGTGCCCCACAATATACAGTATACCTCTACACTATGCCACACAATATACAGTATACCTCTACACTGTGCCTCACAATATACAGTATACCGCTACACTGTGCCACACAATATACAGTATACCTCTACACTGTGCCTCACAATATACAGTATACCTCTACACTGTGCCCCACAATGTACAGTATACCTCTATATTGTGCCCCACAATATACAGTATACCTCTACACTGTGCCCCACAATATACAGTATACCTCTACACTATGCCACACAATATACAGTATACCTCTACACTGTGCCCCACAATATACAGTATACCTCTGCACTGTGCCCCACAATATACAGTATACCGCTACACTGTGCCACACAATATACAGTATACCTCTACACTGTGCCACACAATATACAGTATACCTCTACACTGTGCCACACAATATACAGTATACCGCTACACTGTGCCACACAATATACAGTATACCTCTACACTGTGCCACACAATATACAGTATACCTCTACACTGTGCCACACAATATACAGTATACCGCTACACTGTGCCACACAATATACAGTATACCTCTACACTGTGCCACACAATATACAGTATACCTCTACACTGTGCCACACAATATACAGTATACCTCTACACTGTGCAGGGGTTATACTGTTTATTGTACAGCATGGCACAGAGGTTATATTGTCTGGCATGGTGTAACCTCCATACATTTTATGTACAGTATACAGTAATCCGCCTTGCCATCTATGCTTTGAATCTGGTTTTATATGTTACTTGGTTTTTGTACATTTACTTGCGTGTGCTAGTTGAGACCTGCTGTGATTGGGTTTTAGTTAGTTATTAAATGCTAACATGACAGTTTTTTGGTTTTGCACATTATTGATGATTGTATATCATGACTACTCTTCTAAGGGTATTGCCTTCCTTTATACTGCAGTTCTCCTCTACCACTCTGCCTGCGACTTTTAGCAGTTTAAGCAGTAATTTATGATTTTCTTTTGCTCTCAATAAATCTTGTGTTAAAGGGAACTTGTCACCGGGATTTTGTGTATAGAGCTGAGGACATGGGTTGCTAGATGGCCGCTAGCACATCCGCAATACCCAGTCCCCATAGCTCTGTGTGCTTTTATTGTGTAAAAAAACCCGATTTGATACATATGCAAATTAACCTGAGATGAGTCCTGTCCCTGCAGGAGAACTGCAGTATAAAGGAAGGCAATACCCTTAGAAGAGTAGTCATGAAATACAATCATCAATAATGTGCAAAACCCCCCAAACTGTCATGTTAGCATTTAATAACTAACTAAAACCCAATCACAGCAGATAATATCTCCACCATGTGCTATATCAACAATTGGCACAGGACTCGCTCTGATCCACGGTACAGTCAATGCAGTCAAATGTCAAACTGTAGACAGCCATCCACATTCAAGGTATTCTGAATATTCAGACGGATCTGTTAAGAAGGTCACAGTTGAAGTCTCAGCATTTTTAAAAAGCTACTTCAAAATGGTACTAATAAAAAAGTCAAACACAAAAGTTATGGCTTTGATTTTATAATAACATTTTTCTTGTACAGTCTTTTACAATCTTTTACAGTGCAGGATTGTTGTTATGGTATCTTTTATAAAAATCCTGCACTGTAAAAGATTGTAAAAGACTGTACAAGAAAATGTAGATTGTAACCAAGATTTGAAAATATTTCTGCACCTAGTCACTTTATGTTTCTGGTTAATAAGTCAGAACATTTATAAATTTTTACACTTTCATATTTTACATATATATATATCTTAGATATTTCATTTAATATCACAGTTCAATGGATGTACAATATATAAAGATTGAAGGTTTTATTGATCACAATTTTATTATCAATATTTATGACTCTATTATTACTGGGTCAGGATTATGAATTTTTTAACCTATAGGTAGGATATGAACCATCACTTTACAAACAGACAAAAAAACGCATGCACATACAAAAAAACGCATGCACATCGCATTGAAATCGCAAAAGAACTAAAATCGCAAGATATAGAAAATCCAGACCAGGATTCGATAGATATCTGAATAAGATCGAACCAGTAAGCATTGAACACACTGAAGAATCGATATATCCAAATTTTATTATCAACACGTCATGATTATGGACTTTTTAACCTATAGGCAAGACACAAATCACCATTTTACAAGTATAGACAAAAAACCGCATGCACCCATAAAAAACGCATGCACACCGCATTGAAATCGCAAAGGAACCAAAATTGCAGGTTATAGAAAATCCAGACCAGGATTCGATAAGAGTTCGAACAGGATATAAAAGATCGGATCCGGAAGCATTGAATATAACCACTGAAGAAGGGGAAAGCACTCCCAGAAACGCGTCTGGTAACTATAGACTATAGTCAATGTCCGAACAAATGTGGAAATAGAAAAAACATACGAAAATCGAATAAGTCTGAAGCGCTTCAGCAAACTTTAAAGAAATCGGATACTTGCGATTACACGATTCAAATTTTTCCCGCTAGATGTAAAGTGGACCACGTGAACCGCCAACAACGAGCATAGCGTGAGACGCCGAGGCACAGCGTGAGATGCTAAGACCGGACACAGCCGCATCACAGGCTGAAACATCATGCTGAGACCCGATCTCCCCACTTGCCAACATCGATTATACTAAATACTCTGTACAGTGTCAGGTAAGCCCACTGAAGTGGGACGCCACAACGGGCTGACCGACGGAACTGTGAGTAATCCATTTAAGCGGGCATATATCAACACAAATATTGATTCAAGAGACATACAGTCCTGATCAAAAGTTTAAGACCACTTGAAAAATGGCAAAAAATCATATTTTACATTGTTGGATCTTAACAAGGTTCCAAGTAGAGCTTCAACATGCAACAAGAAGAAATGAGAGAAATGTCATTTTCTGTCAGGTAGTCACACGTTGTGATGGCAAAGGCAAAAAAACTCTCCCTTTTTGAACGTGGTCGGGTTGTTGAACTGCATAAGCAGGGTCTCTCACAGCGCGCCATCGCTGCTAAGGTGGGACGCAGTAAGACAGTCATTTGGAATTTCTTAAATGATCCTGAGGGTTATGGAACAAAAAAGTCAAGTGGAAGATCCCAAAAAATTTCATCAGCACTGAGCCGGAAGATCCAATTGGCTGTCCGTCAAGACACTGGACGATCCTCGACCCAAATTAAGGCCCTTACTAGTGCTGACTGCAACCCCATAACCATCAGACGGCATCTGAGACTGAAGGGCTTCAAAAACAAAAAACATCTTCAAAGACCTCGTCTCCTTGAACGCCACAGAACTACTCGTTTGGACTTTGCAAGAGAGCACCAAACATGGGACATTCAAAGGTGGTAGAAAGTTTTATTATCTGATTACTGGCATGACAAGCAGATCCCACCTGAGATGTTTTCTACGCGCCACAGTGGAGGGGGCGCCATAATGGTCTGGGGTGCTTTTTCCTTCAGTGGAACAATGGAGCTTCAGGAAGTGCAGGGGCGTCAAACGGCCGCTGGCTATGTCCAGATGTTGCAGAGAGCATTCCTCATGGCTGAGGGCCCTCGTCTGTGTGGTAACGACTGGTTTTTCAACAGGACAATGCTACAGTACACAATGCCCGCAGGACAAGGGACTTCTTCCAGGAGAATAACATCACTCTTTTGGCCCATCCTGCGGGTTCCCCTGATCTAAATCCATTGAAACCTTTGGGGATGGATGGCAAGGGAAGTTTACAAAAATGGACAACAGTTTCAGACAGTAGATGGCCTTCGTGCGGCCGTCTTCACCACTTGGAGAAATGTTGCCACTCACCTCATGGAAACGCTTGCAGCAAGCATGCCGAAACGAATTTTTGAAGTGATAAACAATAACGGCGGAGCTACTCATTACTGAGTTCATGTTTGGAAGTTGGATTTCTGTTTTGGGGGGGTTTAGTTTTTTTGGGGAGGTGTGGTCCTAAACTTTTGATCAGCTGAAAAACAGCCTGTTTCAGTTTATTCGTTGTTTTCATTAAATTGAATGCTCAAAAAATGTTTTGTCTCACTCCTATTTCTTCTTGTTGCATGTTGAAGCTCTACTTGGAACCTTGTTAAGATCCAGCCATGCTAAATAGGATTTTTTGCCATTTTTCAAGTGGTCTTAAACTTTTGATCAGGACTGTATTATTACCAAATCTAGAGTATAAGTTGCATTCCTGTTTTTTTCTATATATGAACCTACCATATCATTCCTACAATTGAAGAAATCCTGCAAAGTCTATTAATATACGGGACTATAGGTGCTCTTATATACGTGGAGATACAGGATATATACGGAGTGCCTCTAACTTTTCACTATATATTTCACTATATATCTGTTATATATCTGGGTATACCCACCCACATACATGTTTTTAGTTTGCATATTTTAGTATTGTTTTAAAGTAGTTTTTTTATATATATATATCTATATACCAGATCCATAGTGTATCCATGTGAAACACCTATGTTAGAGTTCCAGTCCATTCAATATTTATTCTACTTATCATTGGAATTGTGATTCAGTTGGACTAGAGCACCAATCCCTGTATATAGGAGAGTGAGCCATTGCCTTATTCTAGTAACTAATTCATTAATTATGTCGGACAGTGAACACCCAAAATTTATAATGCAAAAGAAGAATAGTTAACTTCCTTCGCATAAAGAATGAATCAACGTTTATCAATAACTTATATGTACCCATAATAATAATTTTATGATATTAATAATTTAATAAATTAAATGGTATCCTTGAAAAATGCAACTCATACTGCATAAAAACAAGTGCTCCTACAGATATGTCAATAGAAGATGTGACACAGCGAGAGGTTTGGTCTGGGAAAACAGGTATTTTCCTCCCAGCATGTGCTGCTGTGCTGATTTACAGCCAGGTGAGGTCAAATACTGGACCGCATTTTAAATGCCGGTCCGGGTTTTGGCAGCACTTGGCTGTCCTTAAATAGCAACTGGGCTCAGAAGCCAGGTCTCTGTGTTGGGATCTGGGAGCCTTGTGTCTGGATGAAGGCTTGTTAGGCTACTTTCACACTGGCGTTTCTGGGTCCGCTTCTGAGATCTGTTTCAGGGCTCTCACAAGCAAGGATCCGCTCAGAATGCTTCAATTTGGCTGCGTTTGGTCTCCGTTGCTTGCAGCGTTTTGGTGACCGACTGACTATGCAGAGCCAAACGGATCCATCCTGACACACAATGTAAGTCAATGGGGACGGATCTGTTTTTCACTGACACAATATGGTGCAATTAAAAACGGATCTGTCCCCCATTGACTTACAATGTAAGTTAAGATGGATCTGTTTTGAATTAGACTTTTTTTTAATGAATAATGCAAACTGATCTTGCATTATTCCTGATTATTAACGGATACAAGCATTTGCATTATCGGTGCAGATCCGTCTGTGCTGATACAAGACGGATCCGCACCAAGCGCAAGTGTGAAAGTAGCCTTACCTGTTTGGTGTGAAAAAAAGGTTGGTGCTGCTATCAGCAAGGACTCTTTGAGGCAGAATTGCTGTATGGTGTGAATTACTAATTCACAGCCTGATGAACGTTTAGAAATAAACAAAACAAACCTTTATTATAGTCCGTTTAAAAGGGGGCAAAAAGCCAATATGTCACAGTCTGTGACCATCAGGCACCAGTTTCACAGATGCACAGAGGACGGTCATAAATAAATCCTATGTGCAATTGAGAGACTGGACTAAAAAACTGGCTTGCTAGCTGGTAGTTGCTAATATACAAGTCCAAAATTGGAGCACGGACTCAGTGTAAATGGACGCTGTGTGTTTCTAGCTGGTGGTTCTATTAGATGTGTATATATACAGGTACGGTTGCGCCACTTGGTTCATAGGTCGCGTGATGTTACACACAGTTGATCGCACTGTCTCTACATAGATAAAGTCTCAAGGGACATATTCACACTGTAATGTAGTGCAGTGATCTGATCAGCCTCTGTGTGTAGCTGCGGCCAGTGTATACATCACAACCCTGCACCTGAAGCCAGTATATCAAGGCTAAACACAATCACTCATAGCCAGTATATTTTGGCTCCATTCATGCATCACATCCACACTCTATGGCTTCAGGGTCAAATATTGCATCAAGTGCACCCTGCCTAGAGAGCCGTGCTCCAATAAATAGCAACAGCTCTACGCGTTTCAACGCGACATGTGATTATCGCGTATCTTCAGGAGCTTATGTGCCTATGTCAGGACAAAAGTTGCCACACTGTAGCGTGTTATGGCTCCGGCGTTGTAATGGCCACACGCGGCCAGACAAACGCTGACATCATATGGCCGAAGCCCCGCCTATGGGGAGGGGTATGCCGGTTCCACAGCCAATCAGAAGCCGTACTGATACTTACCCCTCTCGGCAAGTATAGCGCACTAGCGCAGTTTATTGGGGGAAACATAATCGCGGCCCATGTATTGTCCAGTGATACAGAGACATGTCCGGTAATCGAGACCCGCAAATAATGGTGGTACGCCGAAATAGCAAGTATCGATCCCCGTCTGAGCTGTGTACCACCAGCGGGGAGGGGCAGCACAACTCAATACAGGCTGTAACCATGTTACTACAAACCTCAGCTAGACAGATCAATAATATCCAAACGGTGTACATTATGGTATATAGGTATGTACACACATAAGTGCACTGGAGAATAGAACAAAGTAATAGATAAATAATGCCATGGAGCAGTACAACAAAAACAAACATGCAACTCAAAACTAGGATACAGTACATCCTCCTAGTTACAGTGTGGCTGATACATCAGATAAAGCTGGCATATGATATGGCCTCATTAAGCCCTTGTGGTTGAACCGTCTGCAACTTATAGGTCCACATTGCTTCTTTACGTAGAAGGGATATATCAATATCGCCTCCACGGACAGATATTTTCACCTGATCAATCCCCTGTATTTTCAAAACATCAGGGTTACCGTCACGCATATCACATACATGACGTGCCACTGATGTGTCACGCTTATTCCGGATATCAGACATATGTTCACCAAATCTGCGTCTCAGTTCACGTTTTGTTTTATCTCTGCTACAACAGAATATTGAGCGATTTACCTCTCATATTAAGGAGAGAAAACATATTCTGTTTAATAGAGACATCAGTGACTTTAGGGAGGGTCGCATATTCGATTTTGGACCTAGACGTCCGGTCGCATCTGAGATGGACACAGAAGCGTCGTCTTCTGAATGCGACACGGATGCCGAACAGAGCAGTGGATCTACTAGAGGACGAGGGGGGTCTAGACGAGGAAGCCGTAGAGCGCGTGGCTCCCAACAGGGGGGTAGATCTGGGAGAGGTTCCCGGGGAGGTTTTTTAGATTTCCCACCGATGTCCGACTACCTATTGCGCCAGAAGAAAACCCCCGATGTCCCCAAGTAGATGAACTGCAAGTTATCAATCTGTCCAAACGTACACTTTCCACCACAGAAATGGGGCTCCTCAAGAGAGGCCTCTCTTTTGTACCCTTACAAAAGTTTAACCTATTTAATTGGGTTAAAGACCTGCAGCTTTTTGCACGGAGACTTAAATGGAAAACGTTTTTTAAAATTCATGACAGGAGAAGATGTCAGGAGTTAGGTATTGAGGCAGAAGATCTTCAGGATGTCCTACTTTTGGTAGGTCTATCAGAAGAGGGAGAAAGAATGATAGGGGATGGTCCGTTCACGGATCTGAGGAATCCATCAAAAATATTCCCTCCGGTGAGTGATAGTACCCCTATTGATACCTTCCTACATGTAGTCACACGAGACCTTCATAAACTAGAGGATACACCTCTGGGAAAGGACAACCTGACTTCTAGTGAGAGACAGTCCTTGGAGGAACTTGAGAGAGACACGTCTATTGTCATCAAGCCCTCCGACAAGGGAGGCAATATTGTCGTGATGGAGCAGGCAGACTATCGTTCCATGTGTCTCCGTCTACTTGAGGACACCAAAACCTATAAGCGTCTCTCAATTAATCCCACCTCTACTTTTAAGCAGGAGCTTGCGACCCTACTGAATAAAGCCCTTGAGGACAGATTAATCAGCAAAAATGAATTGGAATATCTGCTTCCTAAATCTCCGGTTGTAGCCACGTTCTATAGCCTGCCCAAACTGCACAAATCTGGACCGGTGCTGAAAGGCAGACCCATTGTCTCGGGCATAGGCAGCCTCACTGCCAATGTGAGCACATATGTGGACAGAATCTTGCGTCCATTTGTTGCCTCATTACCGTCCTATGCCCGTGACACGATGGATGTACTACAGCGTCTGGAGGGCATTCAGTGCGAGGAGGGTGTTCTTCTGACTAGTTTGGATGTTGAGGCCTTGTATAGCTCTATACCCCATGAATCTGGGTGTAGGGCTGTCGAGGCCTTCATCCAACAGAGAGGTGAACATTGTCGCCGACACAATACCTTCCTGATACAACTGTTGGATTTTGTCCTCACCCGCAACGTCTTTCTTTTTGACCAACACATCTACCACCAGCCAGTTTTTTAGTCCAGTCTCTCAATTGCACATAGGATTTATTTATGACCGTCCTCTGTGCATTTGTGAAACTGGTGCCTGATGGTCACAGACTGTGACATATAGGCTTTTTGCCCCCTTTTAAACTGACTATAATAAAGGTTTGTTTTGTTTATTTCTAAACGTTCATCAGGCTGTGAATTAATAGTACCAAGGAACGTCTACCTACTTACTCGTCTTAGTGTGAAATGGTGTGAATTACCACCAACACCGCAAGGTGACTTTGGTTGAATATGACGGCTTGTTTTGTCATTTGCCTAAAGTGTGAATAAAACACTAAACTGTTTGATCCAAAGAACTTTTGTTGCCTCTATACTGCGTCCGCTAATCCTGTCTACCAGAGCGAGTCCCCACAATTGGTGGAGGATGCAGGCAAGAGCAGTGAGGCTGGCGTGAATGCCGATATTTTTGGTTTCTGCATTTTTCAGGCATGGTTGTATGTCGTACATTAAACCAGCTGTATTACAACCAGTGCCCCACGACAAAATGGAGACTGTTGTGAAGGCCCTCATGGAGGATAATCTGCAGCAGTAAGAGACAAACCTGCAGCAACGCGAGGCTAATAAGCAGCAGGAGGAGACTAACCAGTTGCTGCTAGAACACGTGATGGCTTTGCAGACAGCAGGAGCAACCCCGAACGTCCACGATGCCCGGAAAGCAGCCCGTGCCGTGATTCCTAAGATGATCCCCGCAGATGACATTGAAACCTACCTGGTGATGTACGAGAAAGTGGCCATCAGGGAAAAGCTACCGCGTGACCAGTGGGCTGAGGTCATCGCTCCATTCCTGGTATCAGATTTCCAGTGGGTGTATTTCAACTTGCCAGACTATCAAGTGGCCGACTACCAAAAAGTTAAGGGTGAGATTTTGGCAAGACTGGGGGTGAATGTGTTGGTTCGGGCCCAACGGCTACATCAGTAGGGGTTTAGGCCGGCTGAGCCTGCGCGGACCCAGTATTATGACTTACTCCACCTCTTGCAAAAGTGGCTACAGCCTGATGTGCTGAGTCCCACGGCTATGCTGGAGAGACTATTGGCTGATATGTTCTGGAGGGCTTTGCCATACCTTCTATAGCACTGGATCAGTCAGGTGTCTCCTGGCAATGCCCTTGAGATGGTGGACCTGGTGCAACGCTATGAAGCTACCAGGAATCTAAAGGAAGGTTCTGTCGGGAGGGGGATTGGCAAACCCCGGAAATCTCCACCCCAGACCCGGAGATTTGAGCCGATAAAACCCGCTTGGGATGTACCCACTGCGGACCTGGTTCCGATAGTCTGCTGGCGGTGTCAGGAACCTGGCCATGTAAGGGCTGATTGTCCCCATTGGGTTGAGCCCATGGACACTAAGTATGGCTACCGTCAGTCGCTATATGCCAGGAGGATGTATGCAACAAGTACCCCAGAGTCTCTAGATCATTTGTGCCAGGTGGAAGTGGGAGACACTACGGCGGAGGCTCTACTGGACTTGTTTTGTCACTTGCCTAAAGTGTGAATAAAACACTGACCTGTTTGATACAAAGAACTTGTTGTTGCCTCCTTACTGCGTCCGCTAAAAAAAAAAAATACATAAAAAGTGTTTTGTAATGTAAATGTGAACACATTTGTAATTTACAGTTATGTAAAAAAAATGTTCTTTCGATTTAGCATTTACTAACCTTGAAGTGTGCCCCCTGGTGTCCCTAATATACACTTATGTGCACTGAGCGATATTTCTTCTGGTGGTCACACGTTTCTAGCTGCAGTATATGACTGGTTCTTCAGGGAAAAGCACATTGACACATATTCTTACATTGGCTCTCGCTTAGCTTATTAGACAGAAAGCCAAGTGTGTGCTTGGGAAAGGGAAAAACGGACAGACATACAATTTTACTGTACAGTTCCTTGCGGCAGTCCGTTATATGTTTTTGCCAAGTTTGGTTCTGCTCTATGTAAGTAGCATAATTTGTAAGGCTGAAAAAAATATATATGTCCATCCTATTCAGCCTATTATCCTTCAATGTTGATCCAAGGTAGAAGCCAATTTTCCTCACCTTAGGAAAAAAAATCCTGAAAATATGGCATTAAGTACCTGAATCAACAACCCCTCTCCAGAATTGTAGTAACTATGAGGGTGAGTAAAATTATCTGGTGCCGATATTTATTAGAGGCTTTGTGTCCTGTATGGAGAATGTGTTTTGTGTATGAATGGACAGAGAAGTTCAAGAAAGGTACACAATTGTCGATCATTAACCCCTTCAGCCACGGGCCTGTTTTCACCTTCCTGCCCAGGCCATTTTTTGCAAATCTGACATGTGTCACTTTATGTGGTCATAACTTTAAAACGCTTTTACTTATATAGGCCATTCTGAGATTGTTTTCTCCTCACATATCGTACTTCATGTGGTAAAAATGAGTAAAAAAAAAAATATATATTATTCCTATAAAATACCAAAATGAGCAAATTTCAAAATTTCTATTTCTCTACTTTTATAATAGATAGTAATACCTATAAAAATGGTAATTACTTTACATTCCCCATATGTCTACTTTATTTTGAAAATGACATTTTATTTTTTGGAGACGTTAGAAGGCTTAGAAGTTTGGAAGCAAAACCCACTTTTTAAGGACCAGTTCAGGTCTGAAGTCACTTTGTGAGGCTTAAATAATAGAAACCACCCAAAAATGACCCCATTTTAGAAACTACACCCCTCAAGGTATACAAAACGGATTTTACAAACTTTGTTAACCCTTTAGGTGTTCCACAAGAATTAATGGAAAATGGAGATAAAATTTCAGAATTTCACTTTTTTGGCAGATTTTACATTTTAATAATTTTTTTCCAGTAGCAAAGCAAGGGTTAACAGCCAAATAAAACTCAATATTTATTACCCTGATTCTGCGGTTTACAGAAACACCCCACATGTGATTGTAAACTGCTGTACGGGCACACGGCAGGGCGCAGTAGGAAAGGAACGCCATATGGTTTTTGGAAAGCAGATTTAGCTGAACTGGTTTTTAGATGCCATGACCCATTTGAAGCCCCCCTGATGCACCCCTACAGTAGAAACTCATAAAGTGACCACATTTTGGAAACTACGGGATAAAGTGCCAGTTTTATTGGTACTATTTTGGGTACATATGATTTTTATTTGCTCGATATTACATTTTTTGTAAGGCAAGGTAACCAAAAAATGGATGTTTTGGCATTGTTTGTATTTTGTATTTTTACAGTGTTTACCTGAGGGATTAAGTCATGTGACTTTTTTATAGAGCAGATCGTTACGGACGTGGCAATACCTAATATGTCTACTTTTTCTTATTTAAGTTTTACACAATAATAGCATTTTTGAAACCGAAATAATGATATTTTAGTGTATCCATAGTCTGAGAGCAATAGCTTTTTTTTTTTTTTTTTTACTGTGTCCACCTGGGTCATGTGATATTTTTATAGAGCTGGTTGTTACGGATGTGGCAATACCTAATTGGTATACTTTTTTATTTTTATTTTTTTCACTTTAGCACAATAATAGCAGTTTTGAAGCCAAAAATTTTAGTGTCTCCATTGTCTGAGAGTGATAGCTGTTTTGATTACTTGCTGTTGCAATTTTTGTGATGTAATGTGAAAAAAATTGCTTTTTTTTTTACACCATTTTTTTTTATGGTGTTCATCTGAGTGGTTAGGTCATGTGATATTTTTATAAAGCTGTTTGTTACCAACGTGGCGATACCTAATATGTATACTTTTTTATTTTTTTCACTTTAGCACAATAATAGCAGTTTTGAAGCAAAAAATAATCATATTTTAGTGTTTCCATTGTCTGAGAGTGATAGCTTTTTATTTTTTGACCGATTCTCCTTTTTTTATGGTGTTTTTCGGACAGGGTGGATCATGTGATATATTTATAGAGCCGGTTATTATGGACGCGGCGATACCTAATGTGTGGGGTTTGTTTTTCATTTTTTTTATTATAAAATAAGGGGAAAGGGGTGTTTTCTTTTCTTTTTTTACCTTATTCATTTTATTACTTTATTAATTGTCTTAAAAACACATTTTTTTTACTTTGTTCTCTTTACTTTATTTATGAGGTTCACTTTTGGGGGTCTGATCCCCTCTGCAATACATTACAATACATCTGTATTGAATTGCATTGCCTGTTAGTGTATTACACTGAGTCATACACTAACAGGTTGCCTAGGAGACACAGCCTGAGGCTGGATCTCCTCGGCTCCTGTAGAAGGCAGTTCCCGATGTCGTGCAAGGCATTGGGCAGCCTCTGCATGGCTTTGGGTTGCCATCGAGCAGTGCGGCGACTCGATGCGACCACTCACCCGACACAAACTCCTTCTTTGTCGCGGTCAGCACGGACCGTGGCATAGAAGGGGTTAATCCGCCGGCATTGGCTTTTACAGCGTTTCCGGCGGATACAGCAGGGGCCCAGCTACCACGGACTGCAGTGGGGCCCCTGCAGTGATTGCACACGCACCGCTCCGGTGCCCGCGTGATCACTACGACGTACTATTACGTCAAATAGCGGGAACGCAGTGGTTCCCATGACGTAGTAGTACGTCATAGGTCGGGAAGGGGTTAAGAAGGAGATAGATGCCCATAAATGTCCACGACGAATGACAACATTGAGCGTGCACATGAACTGATTCTGTTGGATAGATGGGTAACAGTGGATCATGTGATTCTACGAGGATAAAGATTCATGTCTCAGGAAGAGGTAGTGCATTTGTGGCTTGCAGCTCAGCTTAAAACATATTTTAATGCCAACACTGTCTTCAAAAGCACAATATATCCACAAAACAAGCCTTACAACTAATCAAGTATATGCTCCACCATAGTTACTTTTCAGTTGGGAATTACATATACCTGCAATACATGGGAAGCTTAAATGGACGATGAGTTCTTATTGACATGCTTGTTTAAGCCTTTAGCATACTTTTGGTACATTGATGACCTGCTAATAATCTGGACAAGTTCAGAAGATAAGATGAAGGCCTTCCACAAAAACATCAGCAATTTTCATCCAACCATCAGACTCGCTGTTAACAACTCAAAATCTCAGATACATTTCCTGGACACAACTACATACATCAAGATCGGCATCATACAAACATCAATCTCCCATACATCTACAGGCCCTCCAGTATATATAAGATGGGGCAGCTTCCATCCAGAACACACAAAGAAGTCCATTATTGAGATATTTTTGGATCTGTTCAGACACAGAAGAAAGAAAACAACACCTGCTATCACTGAGGAATACAACCAGGATACCACCCCTTGATTATAGAGGAACATATCCACAAAGCTACAAGGATTCCAAGAAATGGCATCTTGGTCACCTACAACCCCAGAATGAACATCTTGAAGAGAATTGCTACTGATCTCCAGCCTATACTCCACAAAGATAATGGACAATCTAACACCTGGATGTAAGACCGACTACATGGACACACTTCCCACTAGACTGATTCCAGATCTCCTTAATTTCGTTTCAGGGGCGAACTGCCCCCTTCATCAGGACAATAAAACTTTTACATGTCACATGTAAAAGTTTTATTGTCCTGATGAAGGGGGCAGTTCGCCCCTGAAACGCGTTGACCTTTTGAATAAAAGATTACCTTTCATGGTAACATTGTAGTACGGAGTATGTTTCTGCATCAGCGCCGCTTGGAAATGGTCTGAATTCTTCTCTCAACCAATCCTTCTTTATCCCATTGACCGTGAGCCATGGAAAAGGGCACAGACCTGGGCAGCAGATGCAGTGTTCTTCCCGCAAGCTGGACGGGAATATTCCAGCAAAGTGATTTATAGGTGTTGTGACTCGTCACAACCCTACATGGTAAGCACAATCAGTGTATTTGCATTATTATTGTCTGTAAGGTTCTACACATGAGGCGCTGCCTCCTTTTCTCTTCTTCTCTTCTATAATTTCTAAAGATAGATTTACACTACCCGGCTAAGCAGGCAATGATCGGGAAGTTACCGTTCTTTCCCAATAACTGCCTGCTCGTCAGTGGAGGTAAAAAGCTCAATTATTGTGCAGTGATCATCCCCACTGTATGGCTCCACAAGTGATGGCTACTGCCATCTTTTGTCTTCATACAGACTCATTGTTTCTGGGCAGCAGATTGATGTTTACATAGTAAGATCTGCTGCCAGGCAGATTATTGGGAATGAGAGTTTGTGCTCATGTTTGTTCCTGATAATCAGCCCAATTATGTGGCGTAAATAAGCCTTTAATCTACAGTTGTGGCCAAAAGTTTTGAGAATTACATAAATATTGAAAATTGGAAAAGTTGCTGCTTAAGTTTTTATAATAGCAATATGCATATACTCCAGAATGTTATGAAGAGTGATCAGATGAATTGCATAGTCCTTCTATGCCATGAAAATTAACTTAATCCCCCAAAAAACTTTCCACTGCATTTCATTGCTGTCATTAAAGGACCTGCTGAGATCATTTCCGTAATCGTCTTGTTAACTCAGGTGAGAATGTTGACGAGCACAAGGCTGGAGATCATTATGTCAGGCTGATTGGGTTAAAATGGCAGACTTGACCTGTTAAAGGAGGGTGATGCTTGAAATCATTGTTCTTCCATTGTTAACCATGGTGACCTGCAAAGAAACGCGTGCAGCCACCATTGCGTTGCATAAAAATGGCTTCACAGGCAAGGATATTGTGGCTACTAAAATTGCACCTCAATCAACAATTTATAGGATCATAAAAAACTTCAAGGAAAGAGGTTCAATTCTTGTTAAGAAGGCTTCAGGGCGTCCAAGAAAGTCCAGCAAGCGCCTGGATCGTCTCCTAAAGAGGATTCAGCTGCGGGATCGGAGTGCCACCAGTGCAGAGCTTGCTCAGGAATGGCAGAAGGCAGGTGTGAGCGCATCTGCACGCACAGTGAGGACGAAGACTTTTGGAAGATGGCCTGGTGTCAAGAAGGGCAGCAAAGAAGCCACTTCTCTCCAAAAAAATCAGGGACAGATTAACCTTCTGCAGAAAATATGGTGAATGGACTGCTGAGGACTGGGGCAAAGTCATATTCTCTGATGAAGCCTCTTTCCGATTGTTTGGGGCATCAGGAAAAAGGCTTGTCCGGAGAAGAAAAGGTGAGCGCTACCATCAGTCCTGTGTCATGCCAACAGTAAAGACCTGAGACCATTCATGTGTGGGGTTGCTTCTCATCCAAGGGAGTGGGCTCACTCACAATTTTGCCCAAAAACACAGCCATGAATAAAGAATGGTACCAAAACACCCTCCAACAGCAACTTCTTCCAACAATCTAACAACAGTTTGGTGAAGAACAATGCATTTTCCAGCACGATGGAGCACCGTGCCATAAGGCAAAAGTGATAACTAAGTGGCTCGGGGACCAAAACATTGACATTTTGGGTCCATGGCCTGGAAACTCCCCAGATCTTAATCCCATTGAGAACTTGTGGTCAATCCTCAAGAGGCGGGTGGACAAACAAAAACCCACTAATTCTGACAAACTCCAAGAAGTGATTATGAAAGAATGGGTTGCTATCAGTCAGGAATTGGCCCAGAAGTTGATTGAGAGCATGCCCAGTCGAATTGCAGAGGTCCTGAAAAAGTAGGGCCAATACACCAAATACTAACTCTTTGCATAAATGTCATGTAATTGTCGATAAAAGCCTTTGAAACGTATGAAGTGCATGTAATTATATTTCACTACATCACAGAAACAACTGAAACAAGGATCTAAAAGCAGTTTAGCAGCAAACTTTGTGAAAACTAATATTTGTGTCATTCTCAAAACGTTTGGCCACGACTGTACAAGTGGCAGTACTCATTCGGGACAAATTGATCGTAACTAACGATTTCAACCAAGAACAATCGTTGGGTAACAGAATGCTAAGGAATAATTGTTTTAAAACACTGACCACCCACCACCATCACCTGGAATGAAGTCGGTCATATGTAATATTTTCAGCCGATAGACACCGGTGGTTGCTTGTGCTTAACCCCTATTGCCTGTCCATCTGTAACAATAACATTCGTTTTATTGCTCTGTAAGTCTATATTATCTTAATTCTATATCACCCCATGTACAAATGCCTGTAATATCTTGGGGGTTGTCTCACTTCAGTAAATTACATTTATCATGTAGAAAAAGTTAATACAAAGCACTTACTAATGTATTGTGATTCTCCATATTGCCTCCTTGTTCATCTCATTATACACTGCTGGTTTCCAGGGGTTATGACCACCCTGCAATCCAGCAGTGGTGGACGTGCCTGAACACTATAGGAAAAAGTGCCGGCCTCTGGTGGTCGGGACCATGGGAGCTCACATAAGCCACCATGGAGAACCACAATACATTAGTAAGTGCCTTGTATTAACTTTCTCTACATGATGAATGCCATTTGCCGAAGTGAGACAACCCCTTTTAAATGTGTTATTCTCACAGTTAGGCTACTTTCACACTAGCATTTTAGTTTTCCGGTATTAAGATCCGTCATAGGAGCTTAATACCGGAAAAAAAACACTTCAGTTCTGTCCCCATTCATTGTCAATGGGGACAAAACTGAACTGAAATGCTCCAAAATGCATTCTGTTCCGTTTAGTTGTGTTCCCATACCGGAGAGCAAACCGCAACATGTCGATAGTTTGCTTTCTGTCCTGGGATGCTGAGCAAGATGGATCTGGTATGACCCCCAATGCAAGTCAATGGGGACGGATCCGTTTTCTCTGTCACAATAGAAAACGGATCCGTCCCCCATTGACTTTTAATGGTGTTCATGATGGATCCGTCTTGGCAATGTTAAAGATGATACAACCGGATCCGTTTATAATGGATGCACATGGTGTATTATCAGTAACGGAAGCGTTTTTGCTGAACCCTGCCGGATCTAGTAAAAATGCTAGTGTGAACGTAGCCTTATTCATTTGTATTAGACCTGAAGGTGTCTCTGTCCTGCAAACGGAAATATTCTGGTTAGCCAGTAAAGGTATCACTGCTATAATAATGTTGCCCTTTTTAACACAAAAGTATTTAGCATCACACAGATATTTCTGGCTAACACAGTACGACACTATATTTTTCAATACGTAAGGACTATAAACAGAAGAGGAAGGACACAATAACGCTGTAATAAAGCTGTAGAGCAGAGACGCATGCAAAGTCCAGTGGGAATAGTAGGAAACCACTAAACTGAAATCAAGTGTCTATCCTCTTCTGCCCACGCACAGTGTGACTCTGCGCAGAGATGAGGGGAAGTTCAACAGAAAAAGAAAAGCTAAAAATGGCATTTAGAAGTATTAATAAGTATGTTTTACAATGTAGCGGTCATTGTTTCCTACAATACTGAATGTTATTCCCATAACAATGGTTTTTTTTCAGCACCAGGAAATGTCTGACCTGCTGTTAATTACATTTTCATACCCTGTTGTCGGTAGTAACTCACACAGGGTTCACACGTGAAAAGACGGGAGATGGAACTTAATACAATCACTGACTTTTAGTATTTTTTCTCACTACAGCTTTTCACATTTGCCCCAAAAATTAGATTCTATGAGGGACACATCAAATGTTTTATGTTACTATTGTGGCGTAAAAGAAAAACGTTTTTATTATGGTGCATGCCATATTTGTGCCATAACTTGCAACTTTTCACTTCTCTTGCTACTTTTCTAGAAAAGTGGGAGGGGTGTAGGCAAGGGGCATAGCCTTCCATAGCCCAACGGATTTACTACCAGAAACTGGCGTGAATGATAGTTGAAATCTACACTAGCTATGACATGAATTTCCTGGCACAGAGACTGGAGATGCACCACTGGACTTTATTCTAGGACTGGCATTTGTAATCTGCCCTACTGGTTTATAATATAGCGGCTCACTCTCTTGTCACTTGTCAATTTGACTCATCCTGTCAAAGTGATCAATTAATGTATATAATTACACTTAGAACCATCCATAGATAGTATTTAATAATCCACCTCTACATACATAATAAATAAAAATCTGTTCTAGAACATAATTAAAATCACACCTTATAATAAGCAAAATGACATTTAAAAAAATATATACCGGTATATGGAAAAATAAATGTAAAATATTAAAAGAGATTTTAGAATAAGAAAATGTAACATATAGTGGCAATATTTCAATAGGAGCCGTATAACCAATATAATTTTTGTGGGTGCAATTAGAAACAAAGGACGTTATTATTTATAACCAAATAGCACCATATGCAAATGTGTTACCATTTATAACTTATTATCAGCATATGTAAATGTCATACCTATCGTGGCAATTTTCAGTTTTTTGTAGCTGTATAAATGTTGGTTATTGATGGCATCAACATATGATAGTGGATTTACATACAGCTCCTATTCAAATATTGCCACTATATGTTACATTTTCTTATTCTAAAAATTCTTTTAATATAAAAAAAATCCATATACTGTACATATTTTTTTAATGTAATTTTGCTTATTATAAGGCGTGATTTTAATTATGTTCTAGAACAGATTTTTATTTATTATGTATGTAGAGGTGGGTTATTAAATACTATCTTAAGGTAATACTCTCTCTGGATGGTTCTAAGTGTAGAGTGCCTGCCCTGGGTATGTACAATAAAAATAAATGTACCATTTTATCCAGAGCCTGGGACTCCCATTTATCAAAGGAACAGTGGGACTTAGGACTAGTATCCTCAGTATCAGTCAAACAATTATCATCTATCCTGCAACAGCTTTTACATTTCTCATCAATTTAATATTGGCGATACTGGGGTGCGGAGCTTAAAGGAGTCTTTCACGCTGATTCACCCTATTAACCTAATAACAGACTAATGTCCACGGCATCCCCCCTATTAAAACGGTGCTTACCGTATGTTGCTTGCTATCATCGTTCTGCCGAAAAACACTTTTAATCCATATGCAAATGAGTCTGTGAAGGTGCCATTTTCATACGAAGCCACTCCCCCTCCGCCGCGTCTGCCCGCCCTTAGTCTCTGTTCTAACCTCCCTCCTCCAGTCCGTAATCCCGCGCATGCGCACGCTAAACTGCGATATCGGCGAGTGCGCATTGAATGAGCACTGTCGGGCCGGGGCATTGCAGTTTAGCGCGCGTATGCACGGGATTACGGACGGGAGGAGGGAGGTTTTTGAACAGAGACTAAGGGCGGGCAGACGCGGCGGATGGGGAGTGGCTTCGTATGAAAATTACCCAGAGGCCTGGGCACCGGCCGTTGTAACGCCGCCCCTGGGCACCTTAACAGACTCATTTGCATACGGATTAAAAGTGTTTTTCGGTAGAACGATGATAGCAAGCAACATACAGTAAGCACAGTTTTAATAGGGGGGATGCTGTGGACATAACACTGTTATTAGGTTAATAGGGTGAATCGGCGTGAAAGACTCCCTTTAAGGGGCCTTCAAACAAGCCGAGGATTGCGACAATTATTGGGAATGAACGTTTCTCCGAACGCTCGTACCTATTAGCTGGCCCAAGTAAAGGTGCTGCCCATCAACTGACAAACCCGTGAGTCAGTCCGACTCTTTCACATGACACCGAAAATCCTAATTTTTTGGCAGCACATCGTCATGTGTAGTTTTGGGACAAAGCCATGAGTGGAATCAAAAAGAATATGAAAGGATCTTGCTGCATTTACCTCTGGATTTGGCTCAAAAACTGTATAAAAACCTGAAGTGGTGTTCTCACTATAGTCAGATAGGCAATATCTTGATGGGAGAGGGCATGAGCACTGAGGCCACCACTGACCCCCAATTCTGTCCCTTCAGCACAGTGCAGCAGGCAAACAGACATTGGCCCAGGTTTATGTCTGCACCAAAAATCTGCCCAAAAAAGTGGCACAAATTAGCACATCTAGGGTTTCTACACTTTCCAACATGCTTAATTAGGGGGTAGGAGTTAGCAGAAAGCGGGCAGATCTCGACGGGAAAGGGATGGCGTCAAAAGTGCACCATATTGTGCCAACATTTTAGGCGCAATTTTGCCTTAAAACTCACAGTAAACAAAACCAACGGTTAGAATAGAGTCAGAGAAAAGGGTCTATCCCTGCGACACATTTATCATCCAGCCTGAGCCCCTTTGATAGATACAGTAGGGTGCAGGTCTAGACAGTCGGTCTAAGCTTATGCCATCTATAGGATTCATACAGTATATCTGGGCCATTGTGTAGAGTGAGCTGAGAGGAGTTGTAGTGCACAGCAGTGGGTAAGGACTGGAGCAATGTCATGCCCATTGCAAAGAGCATAGATAGCTATATAGACCTTCACTGTGTGAATTTTCCGAGTGTGAGTTTTTGAACTTCTCTAATCA